>NW_016807388.1:345586-376447 GCF_001698545.2 Rhinopithecus bieti | reverse complement strand
TTTTTTTTTTTTTTTTTTTTTTTTCTTTAACCCAATAACCTATCCTGAAGGTCTCTTTCTATCAGTACTTAAGAACTTCTTCATTCCTTTCTAGGGCACACAGAATACCATTGCCTGGATGGGCTATGATTTATTTAGCCAGTTTCCTATTGGTGAGCAGTTAGGCTGTTACCAACCTTCTGCTATTACAGATGCTGCTGCAATAGATAGATCGTACATGAAGCTGGAGTAAGTTCCAAGAAATGTATATGCCCAGATCTCAGCACAGATCTACTGAGGCAGTGTCTTTGGAGTTAGAGTCCCAGGCATCTCTATTTTTAGGAATTCCCCAAGTGTTGCACATGCAGCCAGGTTGGGGAATCACATTTATAGCTCATGCCTTCTGATGACAAGAGAGGCTGGATCCCCCTTGCTGGTCCCACAAGAGTCCAGAGAGGGAGGCAGGCATCTCTCACCCCTCAGAGGAATATCAGTTTTCAAGGCCTGGTTGGCCCTGGCCCCCGCAAAGATTGGAGAGAAAATTAGGAAGCCAAAGTGGTATTGTGATCGCTCAGAGTTTTCTTTGTCTCTATTGAGACACAGTCAGAGACCGTTCTGGCCCAGGGCAATAATGGGGAGGTACAGGGGCTGCGGAGCATGTGGAGGGACCCCTGGGGAGGCTGAACTGGGGACATGACATCTGGCTGAGACTGAAAGCATAAGTAAGAGCCAGAGGGTAACAGCTCTTGCTGTCTTGGATGACTGGGAAGGGATATGCAGAGATCAGGAATCCCTAGTTGAGGGCAGACAGCGTCAGGAGTCTCAAGAAAACAAACCCTGGAGATTGGCAGGTCTGAGAGCAGGGCAGGGGGGCCACACCAGTCTCGTTCCCCTTCTATCCCCCAGTGTTTAGTCTTTGGCACATGGCAGGTCATTGGTGAAAGGCTGAGGGGAAGCACATGCCATGGGAACAGGAAACACCATCCCACTCATGTCACTGCTGAGGATCATCACAAGAAAGCCCCCCAGGCCATGGTCCCCCTGAAAGAGAAGTGTCTACAGATGGCAGGGGCAGGTCTATTTGCCCCGCTTGTCTCCCCTCCTCAGACCTCAACTGAGCCTTCAGCTGCCCCGGTGAACATGTCCTACTGGTCCAGCCTCAGTTCTGCTCCCTCCACTGATAAAGGAGGGAGGGACACAGGGAAGACGGTCAGGCAGAGGGACAGCATGTGCAAAGGCTCAGAGGAGACACTGAAGGGCTCAGAGCTGACTGCAGGAATTCACGCTCAGTCTGGCTGGAACCTCCAACTCACAGGCCTGTAATTCTTTGATTCCTGTTTTTTTCTCTACTAGGCTGTGAGGTTTATAAGGGCGGGGCCTGTGCCCTTTTCCTCCATCCCGTTCTCTTTATCCTCCCTCCCTTCTTTTCTTCCTTCCCTGCTTCTTTCCTCATTTTACCTCTTGGCTATATCACCGGTGTCTCAAATATTGGTGGGTGAGTGATTGAGTGAGTGAACAGACTTAGGTCTGGGAGGTTGCCCCAGGGAGAACCAAGTCTTGAGTGGTCTGCATTTGTTCTGAAGCCCTTTCTCCTCTCCTCTGTCCCTCTCCGCCAGCACAGTGGTTCCCAGGGGTGCCTCTACAGCACCTTCATGCCATCTCCAGCCCAGCAGCCCCCTGCTGCTCCTGCATGCTGGAGGTGGGGCTGCTGGGAACCTGGCCAGCTGGGGGAGAGTAGTAAGAAATGGGTCCTTGCTGACCTGTCCTTCCTTAAGCTTCGTCCTGGACCTTTTCCCTCTGAACCTTGCTGCCGACGAAGATGGAGCACCTGCAGAGGCTCTGTGCTCATCCAGATGAACAGTGGAAGCTGCACGGATAGTCCTCCCCAGGGCTGGAGCAGCCAGGGCTCAGAGACTACCACGACACAGAACTCTGGGCCTCACAACACACGTGTCCTGGCCTCATCCAATGCACTTCCCTTTTCCAAACCCCCTGAAGCATCTCACTTTTCTAAGCTATGCATTCAGCGATTCATGCAGGAGGAGCATTAGTCTGGAAAGAAGGTCCGCCATCAGCTGCCGAGTCCCGGGATAAGTCGTCTGCTCTCCCATCTGCTGAGTCCTAGGATAAAAGAAACTCCCTCATGCTAGGACTGGGGCTGGAATCAGGGACTCTTCCCAAACCCTTTTTGTTCTAGACAGTGCAGACCTGGCTGTGATCTGCCTCCTTTCCTCAGAGCCCCACCCTGTGGCACCGTCAAGTGAGGTTCCTTTGTGGTCACTCCCTCAGGAGTTGTAAAGAGCAGTTCTCTTCTCTGTTCACAATATGGGTCCACTTGCCATGCCCTTCAGTTCCACTGTCGACACTAGTTTAGGTGTAGCCCTCACCTGGACTCCTGACATCCTCCTAACAGGCTTCGCCCCTTCTGTTGTCCCCTGAAATCCATTCTGTGCCGGATGGCTGAGTGGTCACTTTAAACCCATCAGATGTCATCACTTCTACACTTAAAACCTGCCACGAGGCTCACCATAACACCTGTGCTCCTTGCCCCAGCCTCCCTGGCTCAGTGGGCTGCCTCTCCTCCCTGCACCTCCCTGCACTCCTCCCAGGCACGCTGACCTCCCTCTGTTCCTCAATCACACTGAACTCCCTTCTGCATGAGACCTTGGCACCAGCTCTTTGGTCACCCTAGAACACACTTCCCCCAGATCCACATGTGGCTGCACAGGGTTCAGCCCCAGTGTGACCTTCTCAGGGAGGCTTCCTTGACCAACCAACCCAAAGTCACAGAGCATCTTTCTTACGTATCACACTTGCTGAAATGATCTTGTTTGACGTTGTCTGTATACTCCCACTGGAAGACGAGCTCTAGGAGAGTGTGAACCCTGTTTGTCATTTTCACTGTGGGGTCCCCACCTTCTGGAGCTTGAATTCCCATCTCTTTAGAGCTCTGCAGGAGCTGTGTCTTTGTCACGGTTCTGAATCTTTTCAACAAACACTTTAGTTAGGCAGGAGGTCCAGCGGCCCCTTGCTTTTGATTTTCAAAACTTAACTAAGATTCACAAATTAGAGCTCAGATCCAATCTCAGAGGACGGAGAATACTCCAGCTGATTGGCTTCTCTTTCTTTGATGTGAAGCCCTTTGATTTCTCCTACCTGCCTGCTGCCTCACGCCACTCCATCTGCCTCCACCCTCCACGGACAGGCCCCTGGCCCCAGCGCTACTCCCTTGCCACCCATCCATCAAAGGAAGACAAGACGGCTCAGGAACCCCTAAGCTTATCTGAAACGAAGCTAGGAAAAGAAGATACAAACAACATGCAGGGCGGGGAACAGGGCTACCAGAGGCCCTGGTCACAGAAGAAGTCAGCCAAGAAGCGTGCCAGGTGGCTGTGAGGGCGTGCAACCCTGGCCCAGTGACTCACAGCATGATGAACTCACTCTAGGTCAAGCTGTCCCCTGTGTGAGCAGCACCCCCTGAGCCAGGGAGACTCTAGGGGAAAATCCTAGAGAGCTATGTCTTAACACCAGCTTTGCCTTGGAATTTTTAAAGTGTCTGCATCTGTTTATTCCCTTGTCTCTTTACCTCCTGTTTAACCACTGCCCCCTTCCCCTGCCCCAGGTGATTTGAGAAAGAAAATAATAGCAATTTTTTTTTAGCATGTAGTATGAGCCAGGCACTGTTCTGAGCCTTTTAAATGCTTAGAATATTTCATTCACACAACAACCTGGTAAAATGAGAACTATTATTCCCTTTTTTAACAGAAAACTGGGCACCAGGGAAGTTACGTAACTTGCCCAAGTTCACGTAGTTAGTAAGGAGAACTGGAATTTGCTCCCAGGCAATCTCATTGCAGAGTGTGTGCTCTTAGCCGCTCCACCACTTTTTCTCTAGTAGGATAATGGAGGCAAACAAGCCTGTTAACTCTGACACCCCCAAATAAGCATTCATTATTATTCAACCTCTTCTTCCCTGGCTTCTAGCATCCTCTGTGTCTCTATTAGAGTTTTTCTGCCCTGGGGCACAGAGGTGCCCAGGTGAACCCCTATCTTCTGGGAGCCAAGCACCCAGTGCACGGCCTGGCATAACAGGTGCACGGGTGTTGATACAGCTGGTCTCCACCTGGGAGGGTAGTTGAGGAATGAGGGAAGGAAGATAAAATGGTGGAAAAGCTGGAATTCTGAGTTAGAGATTACTGATCATTCTATTAGTAATAACAAATAGCTAATGTTTACTGAGTTGTAATTCCGTGTCAGACATGGTTTGAAGCATTTCAGATATCAAATGAGATGGTTATGCTGTTGATAAGGGTAAGATTATATTTCAGATAAGTTGATATTTGAAAAGCTTATGCTATCCAGCCTCACAGATGGCCTCCAGGGATCCTCCCCTCCTAGTATCCTTATCCATGCTTAGTCCCAGCCCAAACCGAGTCAGGGCTGACCTGTGTGATGCCAGTGCATCACGACTTCCCCCTTGGTCTCTTGGATCACCCGCTCTGAGGGAAGCCTGCCCCCATCCAGGGAGGACACTCAGGCAGTCCTACGGTGAGGCCTGTGTGAAAAGGAAATGAGACCTCCGGCCAACAGCCACGTGAGTGAGACAACTTGGAAGTGGATGCTCCAGCCCCACTTGAACCTTCAGATGATGCAGCACCAGCCAACATGTGACAGCACCCTCACGAGAAGCCAGAACTGCCCAGTGAAACACCCCTCAATTCCTGGTCCATAGAAACTATGAGATAGTAAATGGTGGCTGTTTTATGGCACTGCATACCAAAAATAAAATTCTAAGGTCCCCCAATCATCTGAATGGACTTCCTCCTCAGCCAGGGCACTCTTAAAATTTAACCTGAAAGACTAGTTCAGGTCTTGACAAGAAGTAGGGGCTGGATCTGTCTCATTATACCTCTCTGGCATTAATATCAACACAGACTTTAGTCTGATAAGAAACATTTTACAACCTATTCTCTCTGAAGCCTACCATCTGAAGGCTTCCTCTGCAAATAAGAATTTGGTCTCCACAATATTTTATCTTAACCCAGACATTCCTTTCTATTGATCCCAGGTCTTTAGATAAACTCAACCCACTGTCAATCAGAAAAGTTTTAAATCCACCTGTAAGCTGGAGGCCCCTGCTTCAAGTTGTCCTACCTTTCTGGACCAAACTAGTGTATTTCTTAAATGTATTTGATTGAAGTCTCATGACTCCCTAGAATACATAAAACTAAGCTGCACCCCGACCACCTTGGGCACATGTTCTCAAGACCTCCTGAGGGCTGTGTCATGGGCCACGGTCAGTCATATTTGTCTCAGAATAAACTTCTTCAAATATTTTACAGTGTTTGACTCTTTTTGTCAACAGTACCACGTTTTGGGGTAATTTGTTATGCTGCAATAGAAAACGAATACATCAACTCTCATTTAGTCATCACAACGACTTTACAAAGTAGATCCTTAAATTATCCAGCATAAAGCTAGAAGGAGGTGGTGGCAGGCTTCTAGCCCAAGGAGTCCCACCCCAGAGCCTGCTCTCTAGATGCTCATGTGATGGTGCCTCTCGCATGAGAGATTCTCTGGGAGACGCAGCAGACCACAGTACGAGCCTTTCCTCAGTATCACCTTAAATAAAGAGTACTGTGACCCTTCTTAAAGATTTTGACTCACTTTGTCTAGAATGGGGCCTGTAGCCAATTCAAGGCCTGAATATTTCAGGACTCCTAATCTTCTTAGAACTCCTCAGTATGCAACTATGGCTATCCCATTTGACGACTCAGGAGGCTTAGACTATGCTGCAGTGACCAGAAATGTCAGTGGTTTAACACATAGAGGTTCATTTCTCCTTCCTGTCTCAGTCTGACACCAGGTGGGCAATTCTCCTCCATCTTGAACTGTGCCATCTGGAACACATGGCTTCCTAAATCACTGCAACAAGGCAAGGGAAAGAAAGCAGAGACCATTCGACATGTTTATAAGGGCCAAGACGGAAAGTAACTTATATCATGCCCAATATTCATTGGCCAAAGCCCAGTCACTTGAGCTATTATTACAACTGCAAGGGAAGCTGGAAAATGTGAAAAACAAATGTATATATGGTGAATCACAACAATGCTCTGCCACACCTATTATTTGTGGGCAATAATACACTACGTTGCAGATTTCTGTTTACCTTGATTTCTCAATTAGACAGAAGCTCTTTGAGGTTAAGAACAACCTTCAATTTCTCCCCTATAGGGCGGATCACTTGGTCACTGCTAAATGTGCTCTTCTGGATAAACTGGTGATGCAGTCATTCTAAGGAAGTGACTGTTGGCCATGTGACATAGAGTTTTACAGATTTGGGTGCAAATCCTGACTCTAACCCTCACCTGGCAAGTTCTCTAAGCCTCGGTTGTTCTGCCTGTGAAATAGGAATGACAATGACTGTCTTACAAAGTTAGAGTGAAATAATTTAGACTATCAATTACCTGCCACACTTCATGCAACAGAGAGGAGGCTCAAAAATGATACCTCTTGCAATCTACAAAACCAGGGGCATCAAGAAGGATGAAATTCCTGGGGGCCTATGAGCCCCTTGAAATTGTATGCAAATATTTTGTATATGTATGAATCCTTTCCTTGTTTATTTATAAAAGCACACATGTCATAATTCATAGTAAAATGTTTACATATTACAGACTATAATAGCTCATGCATATTGAGTGCTTACCATATTCCAGGCACTGCTTTGGGTGCTTTGTATGCATAACTCATGAAGCCCAGGAACTAGATGCTATTATCTTCATCCTTATTTTACAGATAAGGAAACCGATTCACAGAGAGATTAAGCTGCCAAAGGCCCCCCACAGCCAGTAAGTACCTGAGTTGGTCTCAACTCAAACCCAGGCAGTCTAACTACACAGCACATATCTAATGTCAGTCGTACTCAGACCGCCACCAGCAGCAGCAGCAGCAGCACCTGGGAGCTTGTTAGAAATGTGAATTCTTGGGTCCCTCCCCAGAGCTACTGAATCAGAACTCTGGTTTTTAATGAGCCCTCGCGATGATTCTGATACACGTTAAAGTTCACGAACCCTGTGCTCTGCTATTGTGCTGCTTCTCCACCCCATCAGTTAGTTCTTCTGGTACCTAGCACAGGTCTGTGGCTTACTAAGTGAAAAAATTCATACCGTCACCTACACATAACTCTGATTCAAAACCTTTCTTCTTGCATCTGATGATAGAAGCATCAGAATGAAAAAGCCTGCCCAAAATAAATTGGAAAGTGTCCTCTTTTGTCCTTTTGGGGTCACTTGCACCCCTAGCTCTCCTCAAACTGGACAAGTCAGCTATCAGAGCAGATCGCTGGTCAAAACCAGACCAGAGCCCCATGCTCTCTGCATGCCACGGAGGAAAGCAGAGAGTGGCTGGCTGAACCCCAGGGATGGTATTTTGTTCCTTGCCAAGCACCATGCATCTCAAACAAGCGTGCAGCAAACAGATCGCAGCCCGGGACTCTCTCCGCCCTCTGCCCCAGCTGTTTCTGCCTTGATACCCAGCCTCTTCTCTGTGATCCCTCTGATATCCAGATGGCAGCAGACACAGTAGCAAAGGCGGCTCCAGGGAAGCAGCTCCCAAGCCAGCTGTGTATTTGATTAACAAGAAAGCCAGGCAGATGCAGCTTATCGGGAGGACTCACAAAGGCAGCGAGCAGACAGCCACAAAATGCCGGCCTGTTTTATCCTCTGCCCAACCAAGGGAATTTTTCATGTTGATTCTGATGTATGTTAAATGATACCAAAAAGACAACCACTATGACGAAGCCCTTGCTATGGGTCAGGCATCCTGCATTACAACAACCTTTTGGTGGAGATAGTGTTATTATTATCCCTAATTTACACATAAGGAAACTGAGGCTTAGAGTGACAAAATAAAGCATCCAAGGTCACAAAAGTGATAAGTAGTGAAGTCAGTTTTCAGGCCTGGGTCTACTGGACCCCCAAGCCTATACGACCAACCACTGCACTACACAGTGCAAGCCAGCACGGTGCACTTGAACTTGGGCCTGAGCAGGCCTGATGGGGCTCTTCATGCAGCTACAATCCATACTTGCAGCCTCTTGGAAAGCATCTCACAAAGTTTATGAGCGTAATGTTCACAGTCACTTATTGAATAGATCCTCTTTGTTTAGAATTGTGACATTTTGTTGATCATGGATTTTTTGTATTAATTTTGATTTTTAAAAATATTGCATTAAAATATTATTTATGTTGGCTACTGAGCTTTCTGGCATCCCCTTAAATTTTGTGCCCAAGACAAGTGTCTCCCTCACCTCATCCTAGTCCCAACCCTGTTTAATTCTACAAGGTAGGGCACTGGTGCAGTGTGAATAAATTATCGCACATTTACAGATGGGGAAACTGAGGCTTGAGGGGGCCAGGGTGTGAGTAATTTACCCAAGGGCACCCTGCAGGTGGCTTGGGATATATTTAGTCCTGGGCTTGTCTGACTCTCGTGCCTCTGTTCTCACTGCACAAAGTTGCCCCTAGAGCATTTACTTGAAGTCATTCAGGACTGCTTTGCTACAAAGTTGGCCTTCTGAGACGGCCAGAAACCCACCCTGGGACTCCTATATCACACAAGGGTGATATGATGGCAGATTCTGCAGACCCACCAGGGCACGTTGGCTCTGCTCACCCAGGTAAACTTGTTGGCCTGCAACACAGAAGTAAAGAGAGGGGAAGGGCCTCAAACTAAAAGGGCCCTGGAGGAGGGATCTTCTATGCCTTTCCCAAGGCTGGGGCTGCAATGAAGACGCAGAGACAGCTCCCAACTCCCCCCCCACCGCCGTGACCCACTCACCCAGCAGCCTGCGGGAAGATGAGGACATCAGGCTCTTTGTCTCTTTTGTCTTTGGTTTCCCAGCTACTCTCTGAGAAGCCACCTCATCTATTGGATGGAAATGATGGAGGTACTCTTTCAATAGGGATGCTTTGTTTTTCTTCTGGTTTAGGCCTCAGCTGGGTGTTTAACCCAAGGAGGCAGCTAGTCTGGGGAAGACTGGGAAGAGGCTTTGCCTTTGCCCCATCTTCTGCTGGGCAGTCCTGTGTCTTGGCTCTGGCTGAGAGGCTCTGGAGTCATGAATCCTGGGCTCTCTGGACAGAGGGCACTTTAGCAAGGTTAGGAGCCTGGATGCAACAAAGAGATATCAGGGAGGGCAGCCAAGGGCTTCTAGCCTAGACAGCTCAGGTTTGTTTCAGAGGCTCAGAGCAGAATGTGGGAACCCAGTGGCCATCCTAGGCCAAAATATAAACCTTTCTCCAGAAACGAAAGAGAAGAATTCAGCCCCAATGCAAGCCATCTTCTTGTTGTTACTGGTGTCTCTTGGCCTCAGGCCACTTTTCAGAGGGTTGGTTACCCACTCCCCAGGCGACAAAGCCTCAGCTCCCAGCACTGGCACTACAGGGCACTAGAAGTCAGAGATTTGGTGAGTTGTAGTCTCCTCCTTAGTTACAGGCCCGAGTTGTGGATGTCTTCTGTGAATGTTTATTTAGGCATCTCCCTGCCTCTGGTCCTTGAAATACAACAGAGTTCTAAGAAAGAGTTGACTCTGTCAGTCCAAATGCCCAGCCCAGGATGACTGCCCTGAATTTAAAAGGGAATAGTACTTTAAGAAATAATGGTAGACATGATAGTGGGATGAGATATCACTTGGCTTGTATATAGTTATCTACTACTGCATAACAAATTATCCCCAAACTTAGTGACTTAAAACAGCATTTATTTTCTCTCAGTTAATGTAAATCAAAAACCCAGGCACAGTTTAGCTGGGTACTCTGCCTTAAGGTTTCTCACAAGACTAAAATCAATGTGTTGACTGGGGCTGTGGTCTCATCTGAAGGCTTTGCTGGGAAGGGTACACTTCCAAGCACACATTAGTAGGATTCAGTTTCCAGCTATTGGTTGGCGGTCACCCATAGTTCTGTGAGAGATTGGCCTGTCCATCAGGACAAACATACGGGAAGAAAAAGATAAGTCAGTGTTTTCTAACCTAATCATGGAAGTGACATCTCATCACTTTTGCCTTATTCTATTGGTTAGAAGTGAGTCAGTAGGTCCAGCCCATGCTCAGGGAAGGGGATTACAACAGGGTAGGAATATCAGGAGGCAGAGATCAATGGGGTCATGTCAGAATCTGCCTCCCATAACTTTTTGGGCTGAACAGGCTTTTTCTGCAAGCTATACATTAGTCTTTCTGGGAACCTTCCATTACCCGCAGAGAGTTCCTTATACAAGGTGGCCATAATGACACTCGCCATAATGGATTGGACAAGAGTAGAATACCTGACCAAAGACAGCCCCAGTGGGGTGGGGGGCTCAACTCCATCGGAACCCATTTCTTGGCAAGTTTGAATGGAAAACTCAGAGAAGTCAAAAATCATTCACTTATTCAAAAGAATTCCAGGCACTGGGTATAAAATAGTGCACAAAACAGGCATGATCCCTGTCTTCACAGGGTAGATAGGCAGAGGTGTAAAGATGCAAAGTGCAAAAGCGATAGGCAAGAACTGGGAAGGCCGTGAACTAGGTAGACCATTGGAGATCATGAGAAAGCAACAGCTATGAGGGAGGTACAGAGAAGAGGGAGACGGATGGTCAGGAATGCAGGAGGAATAGAAGCAGAGGCAAAACATAGCTGAGTTGCCCCAGTGGCAAGCCCAGGTTTAAGGAGAAGTGGATGCCTGCTCACTAGCTTACCAACTCTATTGAACAGATACCATCTTTCCCAAAAATCCTGCAGATCAAGGAGGACTTCGACTGACTCCAGCCATCTCTGAGTCACCTGCTAGACTAGGGGAAGATGAAGGAGCTGGGGTGAGCTTCACTTAAAGCACATGACAAATGGGTTTTGACTCCAGAGGTAGAGACCCTGGGCAGGTAAAACACACGATGTCTATTGGTGCATGGAGTTTAGAAGAGGAAAACGAGGAATTGTTGGGTGCTAATGTCTCTCTGTGAGGCATCACTGGACAGATTTCAGATAGTTCTTTTTCAGTTTCTACATAACTATGGGCCATTCATTCCTCCAATGGTTCTTCTGCGTGCAACCTCCACAGGTAATCCTCTCAACAAGTTCTGAATTCTGAGCACAGAAGGCATGTTTTGATCCCTGGGTCTGTTGTTTAAATCAGAAACGCAGATGTTTACTTCCATTTCTAGCTTATTGATTTCTATTAGGCCACATGTTGAAAATTTTCTACACTGGCAACTTTTCTTACAAACATATTTTTTCCTATTTTCCTATTTTAGGTCAGAGGACATTAAAAAAGAGAGAGGATGACTCTCTCTTGACTTCGGCTGTGGGTTCACTCCAGAATACTGTTATGAAAGGTTCTTGGCATCTGTTGATTCATCCTTGTTTTCTTTGCAAATTCAAATCTTTGTCCAAGCTACCCTGAAGCCATGGTGTGCTAGAACTGGCTTGCACTGACTCTTGGGAGCTTCTGTACCACATGCTGCATTAGGTCATATCTTGTGATTAGCTTGAAACTGGCTAAGGTGGGAGTATTTACACCATGGAAATCTGCAAATGTTACGATTCATAGCTTTCCCCTACTCCCCCAACCCCAAAGAGCTGGTGGTTAAATATTTACCAGCACACCACTGCCTTTTAGGAAAAGCCTTCTGACATGGCCTTATTTTAACAACTTTCCTGTTTCCTTGTGCTTTCAGGGCCATTTAAAAAATTATGGCATAGCTGAGTTATTTAGTTTCTCTCTTTATCTCTCCTACACTGCTACTTTTAACATTTTCCCTCACCAGAGGGCCTGACAATGCAGTAGACTAGTTGGTATATATCTGATTGCTGGGGACAATCAGTGTAAAAAAAACCCTGAACTCTGCAGCAAATTTCTGCCTTCCTTCCTGAGGTTTACAAAAATACTTTAATTATATCCCTCAGTTTAGCTGCAGACCGTGGTTAAAATTCAGCTTCTATAGATATGCCTTCTGGTCTAGTAGTTTTCAGGGGTTGTTTTGCAATGTAATTGTTCTTTTCCTGAGACAAACTTCCTTAGAAGCTCAGGAGAGAGAGCAGAAGAAATAGAGGAATGTAAGCGGTAGTGATGAGCAAGGAAAGAGAGCAGAGCACAAGGAGAGAGTTCTGAGTCTAAGCGGGAGCTAAGGAGAACTTTTGTGACAGGTTCTGTCCATATTAATACTTTGTTTTGAGTCCTTAGTCCATCCATCAAAAAAGCTGACGACTGAACTTTGAATATGTTTTTCTCAGCATTTTCCAGAGCTATTGTGAAATGTATTAATTTCTTAATTTTGACATGTCACAATTTCCCCAAAATGATCAGTTCTCAGTGTCAGGGGCTGAACTTTGTCTCTCTGAGATTCATATGTTGAAGTCCTAATCCCCAGTATTTCAGAATCTGACTGTAATTGGAGATAGAGTTGTCACAGAGGTGATTAGAGTGAGCCCTAATCCAATTTGACTGGCACCCTTGGGACAAGAGAAGATTAGAGCCAGGTGCTGTGGCTCAAGTCTGTAATTTCAGCTTCTCAGGAGACTGAAGCAGGAGGATGGCTTGAGGCCAGATGCTCAAGACCAGCCTGGGCAACATAGCAAGACCTCATCTCTAAAAAAAAATAAATAGAAATTACCTGGGTATGGTGGTGCATGCCCTTAGTCCCAGCTACTAGGGAGGCTGAGGTAGGAGGATGGCTTGGGGCCACAGTGAGCTATGATCACATCGCTGTACTCCAGCCTGGGCAACAGAGCAAGACCTAACAAGAAGAAGAAGAAAGAAGAAGAAGAAAAAAGAAAGAAGAAGAAGAAGGAGGAGGAGGAGGAGAAGGAGGAGAGGGAGGAGGAGGAGGAGGAGTAGAGGGAGAAGGAACAAGAAGGAGGAGAAGGAACAAGAGGAGGAGGAGAAGAGGAGCAATTAGTACACAGAAAGACAGAGAGAAGACCCATATGACAACAGGTAGAAACCAATCCTGCTGATACTTTGATCTCAAACTTCTAGCCTCCAGAATTTCAAGAAAATCAATTTCTGTTGTTTAAACCACTTGGTCTGTGGTACTTTGGCATGGCAACCCTAGCAAGCTAATATACTAAGTAAAACAATTTTGTTTTGTCACTTACCAAGTTAAAAGTAAATTCATACAACAAGCAGGAGTTCTGTTAGGAAAAGGTTGGGGCTTTGACCTAGCCAATCTCATGACAAAGGGACCACCATAGTTAGTCAAAAGTGTGTGTACTTGTAAAGAGTGTTTCAACCAACCAAGCAGAATCTAGGAAGGGGTCACACAACCAATGATGCAACAATTGTTGACCTTGGGATAGACTGAACAAAATTACCTTCCTTTACAAGTTGTTAAGACAGAGAACATCCTCACAAAATTTGGAAAGGGATTGAGAGCAAAATCTGATCCATCACTTTTGCATGAATTAATTGCTTATCTCCTGAATCTCCAACTTGCAGTCCTCAGGGCTAGCTTGGATGGGATCGAAGTCCATGCCTCCAGCTATCCTTGTGGAGCACTCTCTTATGCATTTAACAGACACAAGACAGTGCAGATCAACTCAGAGCTGCACAAGATGAGACTTTGTACAAATAGTCAAATAAAAACAAAAGCAAAGCAAGCAGGAAAAGAATAAGCAGATTAAAGGCAAAAATATTCACCAAATGATGCATTTCCAAAGAAGTGCTAATTATATAAAAAGACTGAGATCTTATTTTCTTGTACAAAGAACTATTTGGTTATGAAATCTAGGATAACAAAATAAAATCAGCAAAGATATTTTAATGAAACACGTGAGGAAAATCCACAAAGTAAGTAGAATTGGGGCACAGAGGACCTGGGCTCAAAGCATCTGTTGCTGAGTGCCATGGAATTCTGCTAACTAGGCATTTTCAACACAATCTCATTGGGACCTCCCGATTTATCAAAGGAGGAGACCACCACTTAAAATCTGAATATCTTTCTTAAGTAAGGAATACCCATTGTAGTCAGGAACATTTTTCCAACCAAGGCAAACTGCCAGTCTTTTATAGAGTTGTCAGGAAGAGTGTTTCAGGTTGTGTTGCTTTTAGAGGCAGGGGTGGGTTGATATCAGCCTCAGAAGGATGTTCACATAAGCGAGTCCACCAGGAATTGGTTTACTTCCACATCATGAAGCTGCTGTGGATTGGTTGGCTTTCAGAGTTTTGATCATTGAAGTGAGTTATCATCAACTTGTCCAAGTTGTAAAATTAGCTTTTCTTTGACACAAAGATTATAGGACCATCTTTGATGAATTAGACAGGTTTAAAACAAAGTGATGGAAACTTGTCATCTTTATGGAACAATCAATTATTTCCTAGGATTATGGGAACACCATGTAACAATCGTTATATTTCACCTATTTATTTCGCTTACTGCATTTCTCTTCACTGGAGGAGACATATAGGTACCATGAGGGCAGGGATTTTGATGTATTTTATTCCTGCTGGATTTTCAGCATCTAGATCAGTGCTTAGCACACAGTAGGTGCTCAATAAATATTTGCTAAATGAATTAGGGAGCTTGACCTCCAGACCCTGAACTATAGAAGCCACAGGGAAGATATGGTTTGCTATTTGCATTTTTTAAAAAAAAAAAAAAAACTCTTTTGAGAAGTGTCTGTTCATATCCTTTACCCACTTTTTGATGAAGTTATTTGATTTTTTTCTTGTAAATTTGTTCAAGTCCTTTGTAGATTCTGGATATTAGTCCTTTGTCAGATGAGTAGATTGTAAAAATGTTCTCCCATTCTGGAGGTTGCCTGTTCACTCTGATGGTAGTTTCTTTTGTTGTGCAGAAGCTCTTTAGTTTAATTAGTTTAATCTGTCAATTTTCGTTTGTGTTGGCTGTTTCTAGTCATTAAGTCCTTGGCCCCATGCCTATGTCCTGAATGGTATTGCCTAGCGTTTTCTTCTAGGGTTTATGGTTTAAGCGTCGGCGTAACCATTTAAGTCTTTTAATCCATCTTTGAATTAGTTTTTATATAGGTGTAAGCGAAGGGATCCAGTTTCAGCTTTTCTACATATGGCCCTAGCCAGTTTCCCAGCCACCATTTATTGAATAGGGCGAATCCCTTTCCATTTTCTTGTTTTTGTGAGTTTTGAAGATCAGATGGTTGTAGATGTGTGGCTAGTTATTTCTGAGACTCTGCTTCTGTTGCATGCGTCTATCTGTCTGCTTTTGGTACAGTACCATGCTGTTTTTGGTTACTGTAGCCTTGTAATATAGTTTGAAGTCAGGTAGCTTGATGCCTCCAGCTTTGAAGACATTTATGCAGCCAACAGACACATGAAAAAATGCTCATCATCACTGGCCATCAGAGAAATGCAATCCAAAACCACAGTGAGATACCATCTTTCACACCAGTTAGAATGGTGATATTAAGAAGTCAGGGAAACAACAGGTGCTGGAGAGGATGTGGAGAAATAGGAACGCTTTTACACTGTTGGTGGGACTGTAAATAGTTCAACCATTGTGGGGAAGACAATGTGGAGATTCCTCAAGGATCTAGAACTAGAAATACCATTTGATCCAGCCATCCCATTGGTGCATATATATCCAAAGGATTATAAATCATGCTGGTATAAAGACACATGAACACATATGCTTATTGCAGCACTATTCACAATAGCAAAGACTTGGAACCAACCCAAATGTCCATCATTGATAGAATGGATTAAGAAAATGTGGCACATATACACATGGAATACTACGCAGCCATATAAAAGGATGAGTTCATGTTCTTTGTAGGGACATGGATGAAGCTGGAAACCATCATTCTCAGCAAACTATCACAAGGACAGAAAACCAAATACTGCATGTTCTCACTCATAGGTGGGAACTGAACAATGAGAACACTTGGACACAGGGTGGGGAACATCACACAGTGGGGCCTGTTGTGGGGTGGGGAGGGGAGGGATAGCATTAGGAGATATACGTAATGTAAATGACGAGTTAATGGGTGCAGCACACCAACATGGCACATGTATACATATGTATGTGGGGAGTGAATATCTGAACAGAATCAGGACTGTTGTGCACATGTACTCTAGAACTTAAAGTGCATATATTAAAAAAAAAAAAAAAAAAGTAAAAAAAACTCTTACCATGGGGGCTGAGCTGGCTCTAATCATGATAAATGCTTTTGAATTGAGGGTGATTAATGAACTCTGGGACAAGGCTAAGCATGTGGTATGCTCATTGCATCTTCAGATCACATTCCAACTCTACTGATGCTGTACATGCAACAAATTTTGGACACTGGAGCTATCACTTGGATCATTAATCTTGCAACATTCTTGCCCTGGCTTTGTAGTAATAGAGACTTTCTGCCTTTGGTCCTTTCTTCCTGGAAAGTGAATTCCAGGAGGAGGTATATCATAGTCACCAACAACTTAGGCTGCTAGTAGAGGTGGCACTTTGAGAAAGGTCATTAAACTTTCCCGAGCCTCAGTCTCCTCCTCTGTAAAATGGAAATAATAATAGAACTCATTTCATACTTATTTTTGAGACTGTCATCAGCAGCAGCAAACATGGTCATCCATGCTGTGGGTCTCTAGCAAACTCCCCAGGTTGCAGCACTAGCCTGCCAGGACCCTAGAGTCAACAACGATGGACAGAGAGGTCATGAGCTTTTCTAAAGAGCTGACTTTGATGAGAGTTAGAAGAGGAATGGTGAGATAAAAGTTGCTGATAGGGGTAATCAGCCCAAAATAACTATATTTCATCTATACATTCAACGGGAGGAACCAAGTAAATCCAAGAAAGGTAGTGGTGACAGATTCTTCTGTTTGATTAATTCAATACCTAACCTCCTCCCCCCTCACCCAACTTCACTATAGAGGTTGGAAATGTCAAATACTTGCTTTTCCAGCCTCCCTTGCTGCTAAAGATGGTGACATGACTGTTTGGGCCAATGACATGTAAGTGGAAGTCTGCTGGGGGATCAGGAAGAGCTTGCTTTCCTGACAACAGGGACATAGTTATTGTTGCCATCTCTTCCATCTTTCTTGACTTGACTTTGGACATGATGCCTGGATCTGGGGCAGCCATCCAGTGAGTGAATCAAAAGCATTATGCCTAGAGCTGGGGCAGACATCCAGTGAGTGAGGGAAAAGCATTAGGGAACTTGAAAGTGACTCCCAGAGATGCCAGCCCTGAAATCACTGACCCACTGAACCAAGGCCAGCAGCCACCTATAGACTTTTGCTATTAAGAAAAACAAAACAACAACAACTGACAAACCATATTTGAGTCAGATGTGTTAGTATCTTGCAGCCCAAAGTATTCCTAACTGATCCAATGCCGCTAGACCAGGAAGGAAGCCAGTATTGACTGAACTCCCTCTGCCCATCCTCCAAAGACATATTGTGTGTTAGCCTTCAAAGGGCAGCCATGGTCCGCAGAGTACCTACAGGAGACCTACCAAGGGCCTGAAGAAACTTGACTGTAATTACTTCTGCATGCTGATAATCTTTGGGGGCCTAGATTCAGATCTAGGAAGAAAATGAAATGAGGGTTGTAGTAGGCAGAATAATGGCCTCCCCAAAGATGTCTGCATCCCAATCCTCACCCTAAGTAACATGTTACCTTACATCATAAAAGGGATTTTGCAGATATGATCAAGTTAAGAATCCTGTGATGGAGAGATTATTCTGGGTTATCTGGATGGGTCCAATGTAATCATAAGTGTCTTTGTAGGAGGGACATGGGAAAGTGGGAGAAGGACCTGTGACCACAGAAGCAGAGGTTGGAGGTTGGCCATGAGACAAAGAATGTGGCAATATGTAGAAACTGGAAAAGGCAAGGAATGGATTACCTATAGGACCCTTGAGAAGAGATGCAGTTTTGCCAACATCTTGATTTTATCCCTGTAAAACCCATTTTGTACTTCTGACCTCCAGAACTGTAAGGTAATACGCTTGTGTCATTTTCAGCCACTATGTTGATGATAATTTGTTTCAACAGCAATAGGAAACTAATATATGGGTCTTCTACTTTCAAATGTGCTCTATCCTTTTCTAAAATCAAGGATCTAGCTTTTATCTTATTATAAAAATCAAAGCGTACTCTGTTATATTAATTAGCGCTAGACTAGAGAAAATACAATTTTCCAATAATATACTCTAAGGTCTGTCCCTTGGGTATTTCTGGCCTTGTGCTGGCCTGTGCTAGCCTGTTTGTACTCAGATCCACCCGCCAGCCGTTCCCTCCTCTCTGCTCTGCTCCACACTGCAGAAAACTACACTTTCAAGAATCTCTTTCCAGCTGGCGTCCAGCTAAATTTGGCCAATGGGCAGCACTGACAGAAGGTGGGAAGAAGGGAGAAGCCAGAATATTTCTTCATTTTTTGCTCTGCCTCGAGTGGCAGCCTCAGCTCTAACTGTATTTCCTTGTTGGCTCCAGTTCCTGCTGGACACTTCTTCCTTCTGTGGTCCCAGGGTCCACTGGGCATCAACCACCATGATTTTGGCTCTTCCCTTGGTCCCTGCAGCCTGGGAGTGAAATGACTTCCTGCAGTTTCTAGTCTCTGGGTTGTTCAGTTTATCAGTTCTTCCATTCCCTGAATAACCAATTGTCCTCTGTTTAAAAGACCTACAGTGGCTGCTTTTCTGATTTGTTCCCTACTACAAAGCCACTGCAGACAGTCCCACAGTCCTACATTCTCTGGTTTCCAACCAACCTACATGCTCTGAGGGTGTGGACTCTGTCTTCTGGGACTACGATAGCACTTGACACGTGATGGGCTAAGTCTGTTATATTTCATTTAGTCATGGTTTAAAAGAAGCAGAAAACAAGTCTGGCAGTGATGGCTTGTTTTCTGTTTCCTGCTCTCCCTTACACAGTAAGAGAATCCTTGGTCTTTAGGTAGGCACTCCACATGGCTGCCCCCAGAAGCCCACCCTTCCCAATGTCCTTACCAACTAGATATGGACATACAACTAAGCTCTGGTTGATAGAACATGAGCAGAAGGGAGGTGTGCAACTTCTGGGCTGCACCACCCTTTTCTCCTCCTCCTCTCTCCTGCTGGCTGGACAATGGCTATGGTGGTGAGCCATCGTCAGACAAGGGAACAAGGGCAACACACAAGGATGGCAGAGACTCAGGATGGAAGGAAGCCAGTCCCTGATATCCTGAAGCCATCATAACTGCTAGGTGGGGGAGAAACAGACATCTATCTTGTTTGAGCAAGTCTAGTTTTGGTCTCAGTCAAACAGCCAAACCTATAGCCTAATCACTGCAGTGACATCAGGAGATGCTGAGATTGGCCTGCAGTCAGCCCCTCTGTGCTTATGCCCTTGTGGCACCGTCCTTCCCTCCCTTTGATGGTGATCCATGAGGCGAAGAACGTTCCTGTTCTGTAATGAATTCTTACCTCCCGGCACAAGCCACACACCGCAGACCCCTACTACATGTTTGCAGAATGAATGGTGGAATCAGAGGCCTGAGGTATATTTGCCACTCGTTTTCAGCGGGGGGTCACCACGAGTACTCAGGATCTCTTGACCTATTGTCTTTGGCTTTCACATGTCCGTTAATCACAATAGAATCACAGTAGCATAATGACTTAGAAGTTACTTAATATTCTTACTTTACCCACGTGGAAGTTAAGCCCAAAAGGACCACACAGCAAGCTAGGGGTAGAGCCGCGATCGAAATTCAGGTTCACTGCCTATGAGGTCCATACTTGTTCTACTGCTCCAGGGCCCACTGTCCATATGTAAACTTTCCAGTGCAATTGCTGCTGTTCTTCCCCTGCGTCTGATTCTGGGAGTCTCTGGCTCTTCTTGCATCTCCTCTCTGATGGTTTGGATGTGGAGTATCAGGAAGAAGATTGTGTTGGGAGCTCAGGAGGAAATATCCTTTGCCTGGGTGCTCTGTGGCAGTTTCTGGAAAAGTTTCCTCTACTGCAGCGCCCCAGCCTGGGAACAAGGGTACCCAGCTCCAATGCCTGTAAGTTGGGGGTTAGGTTTGAAGCAATAGCCTCTTTCTTCCTTTCCGGAATTCTGGCCTATAATGTATCAATACAGAGAACTGAATAAAACGGGGCTCAAAAGTCAGGTTCAAGAGTATGCAACCAAGACTGAGGCCAAATGAAGCTCTTCTTCTACCTCTATCTGCGATCTCTCTGCAGAAACGGCCACACTGAGCATTTGATCTAGCCCCAGATGGAAGAGCTGGTGTCAGAGAGCAAACAACCGGCTCAGGCTTCCAGCAGTGGACTCTGCAGAGTCTGCTTTCCACCCAGAGACTGGGAGGGCAGGTATGCTCAGCGCACCTGTTTCATATGGTCCCATGAATGGGCAACTCTCCTACATGAATGCATCAGATAAGCTAGTCCTCCTCCAGCAGGGAAGAAGCAGCGAGGAGGGTGGGAAGGGAGCAAATTCCCCTTTCAATGAGCCAGTATGGGGATGTGCAGATAGCAGGAGCAAGAATCCTTTGGAGGAAGTAGCAGATGATTAGGGAGAGACCAGCTCAGTCTCTGGAAGGCTAGGCCCTTGGCGGATGCATGGGTAAGGTGGAAAGGGAACTTGGACCCAGACCATCGGGCTGAGATCCTACCTACCGCCATCACTTACGAGCTCTGTGACCTTGTGTGCAAGTTATCTAACCTCTTGGCTCACAGGTTTTACATCTGTAAAATGGAGATGACAAGAGCACCCATCTCATGAGGTGGCTGGGTGGATTAAATGAGATAATGCCTTTAGGGCACCTAGCCCAGTGCCTGGCACATAGGAAGTGCTCCATAAAAGTTTATTTCCTTCCATAGTGGGATGGTGGAAGGAGCGAGATTCTGAGACCGAAGTCATGAGCTTAATCTGCTGTACTTGGGGTCATGTGGCCCCAGGACACTGCAGTGGATAAGCCATGGAGCACAATCCAAGAAAGTCCCCTGAAACTCTCCCCTCCACTCTGCCCTGTGAGCTGTTAGAGCACACAACCTCTGTCCTCTGAACTCCTTTCTCTCCCCTGAGGGCCTCTGTCTAGTGGGAGAGATGCTGAGAATATGCCCAGCATGAGTCCACCAGCCACCTGCCAACTGCCTGTCCCCTCCCTCCCTGCTCAAACAGATCACCCTTGTCAGACGTGGCAGCAGCCCGCTTCATCACTCTAATTGCAGTGTGGTTTGCGTTCATCAAGGAAACAGCAGGGATTCCAAATTAAATTCCAACATGCAATTTAGTCAAGATATAAGGCCTATTGAGAGACTATCTGCAGAACGCTCCCCCAGCCCTTTCTCTGAGAGGTAGAATTTCCCTGCTATCAGTGCTGCCACGCCCCACGTCTGTCTACTGGGACCAAGGCTCTCTGAAATGGGGATTCTCTCTGGGCTGCTGGCCAGTTGCTTTCCCATTTTACAGACGGGGTTGCTGAGGCATAGAAAAGGGTCCTAGACATGGAAAAAGCCCTGGGGCGCATGGAAGCCAGGACTGGCCTGGGCTTGCCTATCTTTGGGAATTGTGCATAACAGAGTATCTTTCTGGCACACCCTGAGATGACAGAGGAGCTCAGTCTGAGTGGTAGGAAGGGCCAGGGGAAACTCATTGTGAAGGGTAGAACCATTCTATCAGCATTCGTTTGCTTGAAAGAGGCTTCTGAGCAGGGTCGACACCAACCCACTCTCTCAGGCTTCATACCAATGGGCCAAGCCCTTCCTGGCAGACCCCTCGTCCAGGGGCTTCCTGACTGCTTCCTGCCCGCAGTTTCTCCCAACTCTGAAATGTTTCATGACACCAGAATTAAGATGACAAAGTCAGAAACCACAGATGTGACTGGGTGTGGTGGCTCATAGCTGTAGTCCCAGCATTTTGGAGGTACAGGCAGGAGGATTGCTTGAGACCAGGAGTTCGAGACCAGCCTGGGCTACATAGCAAGACCCTGTCTCTAAAAAAAAAAAAAAAAAAAAAAATCCAGGTGTGGTGGCCTATGCCTGTAGTCCTAGCTACAGGGTAGGGTAAAGCAGGAGGATTAAATGCTGCAGTGATCTGTGGCCGCATCACTACACTCCAGCCTGGGTAACAGAGCAAGACCTTATCTCTAGAAAATAAGAAATAGAAAAATTAAAAAAAGAAAACCACAGATGTGAAGAAGCAATTTAAACTGGGAAGTCACAGAGAAGAGGACTGTTCTTCTGGCTCCCTCCTTTAGTTCTGCCCAGACAGGCAGTGGGTAGGTGCCCAGACCAAGAGCCCCTCTCCAGAGGAGCATCTGCCACGGCACCATCCACAGTCTGTGGTTGTTTACTGTCAGAGGCGAATCCATCCCAAGTAAGCTTTGGACTCAGATGAGAAGTACAGCAAAATGCCAAAACACCCTCTAGGGTCCAGGGCTCCCTACAGTGGGGGTTGGGGTACAGGGACACCAAAGTTATGTGAGCTGAAACCCTGGAAACTCATGCTTCAAAAGGGAGAGCTTCTGCAAAGCCAGCTCTGCCTGGCAAAGCTCCATTTCTCCAGAGGCCCCGGATTCAGCCCCCAAAACTGCAGAGATTTCCTACCATTTAGTAGAAGTAGAACCATGGCTTTAGGGAACTGATTGATTTTGAGAGCAGCAAGGCAGCAAATAACCCCGAGGGAAGAAACATCCTGCTCTAGAGCCTGAAGGCAGGAAGTAGACATTTCAATCCAAGCCTGATGTCATCACTTGAGGTGGAAGGCAGTGACTGCCCCGCACCAATGTCCCCAAAAGTAACAGAAAACAGAAAAAGGAGGGGACATCACTCACTAAAATGATGGTAAGGCTAAAACAGTGATTAGAGCCTGGGCTTTGAGCTCAAATCCGAGATTGAGGATTTACTAGCTTTTGGTGTTAGTATAAACTCCTTATAGCTCTAGTCCTCAGTTTTCCAATCTGGAAAGGGGGTCGAATAATAGTATCCATCTTCCACGGTTCATTCAGAGTAAAGAGTCAGCAAATTTTTCTAGAAAGAGCCAAACAGCAAATACTTTGGGCATTTTGGGCCATATGTTTCATGCTACAACTCTGCATGAAAGCAGCCAGGGAAGCAGTACATGAATGGGAATATGTCCCAACAAATCTTTATTTACAAAATAAGTGGTGGGCCAGATTTGGGTTGTGGGTCACATTTGCCAGCTCCTGATTCAGAGGATTATGTGTTAACAAAGTGCTTGGCACAAAATAACTGAAGAAGAAATGCTATTACTACGACTATTATTATCGGCATTGCTGCTCTGCGTTCGGCCACTTAGATCATCAAGTGACAGTAAATAGCCCTACTTCCCTTCTCCCTGCATTCTTCTACCTGTTAGTGAATATATTAGTCCATTTCCTCATCGCTATTAAGAACTACCTGAGATGGGGTGATTTGTAAAGAAAAGAGGTTTAATTGGCTCATGGTTCTGCAGGCTGTACAGGCAGTATGGGTGGGGAGGCCTCAGGAAACTTTCAATCATGGCGGAAGGCGAAGAAGAAGAAGGCATGTCTTACATGGTGGGAGCAGGAGGAAGAGAGAAAGCAAAGGGGAAGGTGCTATACACTTCCAAACAACCAGATCTCATGAGAACTCACTATCACGAGAACAGCAAGGGGGAAGTCCACCCCCATGAATCAATCATCTCCCTACAGGCCCCTCCTCCAACACTAGAATTACAATTCAACATGAGATCTGGGTGGGGACACAGAGCTGAACCATATCACTCCATTTCCAAAAAGGGCATGTGAATGGACTCACTCAACTCCTGGGTGCAAGTGCAGTCAAGATTTTGTCCTGACATGATTTGCTTAATGCAAATTCCCAGTTGCTTAGCATTTAAAAGGAAGGGCAGTTTGGATTCATAGTGAAGGAACAATGACAGGACTTCCCATTAAAAATGTCTATTGCCGGCCAGGCCAGGTGCGGTGCCTCACGCCTGTAATCCCAGCACTTTGGGAGGCCGAGGCGGGTGGATCACAAGGTCAGGAGATCGAGACCATCCTGGCTATCACGGTGAAACCCCGTCTCTACTAAAAATGCAAAAAATTAGCCAGGCGTCGCGGCGGGCGCCTGTAGTCCCAGTTACTCGGGAGGCTGAGGCAAGAGAATGGTGTGAACCCGGGAGGCGGACCTTGCAGTGAGCCGAGATAGTGCCACTGCACTCCAGCCTGGGCGAGTGAGCGAGACTCTGTCTCAAAAAAAAAAAAAAAAAAAAAAAAAAAAAAAAAAAAAAAAAAAAATTTTTTTCCCACACAAAAAAAAAAAAAAAAGAAAAAAAAAAAAAATGTCTATTGCCCTTCACAAGGGACTTTTCTTTGCAATATTGCAAGGATTTCTCAATGCTGCTTGAAGAAGTAATGACTATTACAACCATTTTATAGACAAGACACTGAGCTTTGGTAAGACAGACTGACGTGTGAAGTCACAAGATGGGGAGCAGAGCTGAGATTTGAGCTCAGATCTTTGGACTTTAGATCCAGTGCTCGTCTCTCCCACAACTCACCTGGGCTGAATACTGGATTAGTTAGGATCTTTGCTGCAAATGATGAAACCTATTTTGCTGATTTAAACAGAAAAGGAATTCATTAAGTGGCTTGAAGAGTTTCTGGGAGGGCCAGATAATTGAGCTTGAGCAGAAGTCATTATTCTCAAAGTATTGGGGCGGTCAGACATGTGGCTTCACAGTCTTCTCCATGAGCTCACTTGTTACAATACCATTTTGAAGACTTAATATAGCAGCACCTTCTTGGCCTTCTTTGCTAGCTCCAGTTCCTCCACCTGTCCCAGGCCCCAGGCTAGTGTCCATGGAGATAGTGTCCCGGATCCTCCAGCTTTCCAGACCATCCCTCCACCAGCTCTTTCCGCATCAGGGTAAGCCCTAATTTCCACATGAAATCCCTTATTCCTGTAATACTTGTAGTGGCTCTGATTGATCCTAACTGATACACCAGGCAAGCACAAACATCATTTTCATGGAAGGATCACTTATTAGATCTAAGCCAAGCCAGCAAGTGGGGTCAAGACATTCACATTCCATCATTTCCTGGTAACTAAGGGCTGAGTTATTTAAGCAGTTTTCCACTTAAAAGGAGGTTGGCCCTGTCTTCTCTTTCTATAATTTCTTACCTCTTTTCCCCATTTCAGCAAAGTGTCAGTTTCTTGTCTCCAAACCAGGGATGCCACCATTTTCAAACAGAATCTGCGGTCCAATCCCTGGGAAGTTGCCTGGCATGTCTGCATGCTCTTAGTTGATTCACAGACTGGCACACCAAGAACACACTTCCAAGATGGTCTGGCCCAAGTCCTCTTGCGAAAGAGCCATACTTATTGAGGGGTTACCAAAAGAGCAGGGCCCCAGGTGGGCATGTGTTCAGGTACCACCTCCATCACTTAGTCCTGTTCTTCATATTCCAGTGTATTGTTTATAATTTCAAGGTATTTCAACTCACCTTCCCAAGTTCTCATGTACTGCTTTAGTCTAGGGATCAATCAGTATCTTGATCGAGGAGTCTGGAACTTCTGTCTTCTACAAATCTCAGTGTTGCCACAGCTGAGGCTGTGGTCAACACTGAGTCAGAGGTCTCAAAGACATCAATAGCAAGATTCCAAGTGGCTGTGGCTCCTAATGGTTCTCTGATGGGGAAGAGTATTCTAGGGATCTTGAGAAGGTTGTTCCCTCTGTTGGAACAGCAAGAACAAAGTTCAGGAGCTGAGAGTCTGCCTGGTGGGTTCGAGCCAGGAGGGTGGTCAGGATAGCTGGGGCAGGGTAAGGGAGAAGGGAAGAGCCAGGTGGTGGAAAGTCCCACAGATTAGCATTTTGATCTTTCTGTGGAGTGAGTTGAAAGTTATTCAAAGAATCTGAGAATAGGCTGTGAGTGGTCGTGTGTCTGGAAAAGTTATTCAAAGATTCTGAGAATAGGTTGGGAGTGCTGGTGTGTGCCTGGAATCATAGCATTTTGGGAGGTAAAGGTGGGCGGATCGCTTGAGCTCAGGAGTTTGAGACCAGCCTGGGCAACATGGCGAAACCCCATCTCTACAAAAAATACAAAAATTAGCTGGGCATGTTAGCCCATGCCTGCAGTCCCAAATACTCGGGAGGCTGAGGTGGGAAGTTCCCTTACGCCTGGGAGGTTGAGGCTGCAGTGAGCAGAGATCATGCCAATGCACTCCAGCCTGGGTGTCAGAATGAGACCCTGTTTCAAAAAAAAAAGAAAAGAAAAGAAAAAGATTCTGAGAACAGGCCATATAAGCTGTGTGGGGTTGAAAAGTTGTCATTCTAGAAAAGCCACATTTGGACTTGACATAGACATTTTCACCAGATCCCAGACCTTGAATCTGATTAGATGGAATGGTTGGGTGTCTTCTTCCACAAGGGGAAGAAGAGTGCAAAGACAGGTTTGGTAACAAGCACCAAAATCCATTTCTGGTTCTTCCTGGACACACAGCTAATCTAACTTCTCAGCCTCTCTTACAGGTAGGTCTGACCATGGGACTGACCAGGCTCTGAGCAATGAAATGTGAGTGGCGGTGTGTGTGTTGCTCTCAGGTCTGGCCCATAAACATTGCCCATGCATGTGTGCTCCTTGGAATGCCTTTCCTCTGCTGGCTTACTGGGATGACTCACCGTCAAGGGTGACCTTGAAAAGCATGTAAAGTCAAATACAGTCTGATATTAGAACTGTAGAGTGAATTATCCTTGCTCAGACTATCAACTCAGTCCAGCTGAGGCATCAGTCATATTTATATTAACATGCTTCCTCCAATATTTCATCACAGCTCCTCATGATTATGCCTTCAAGCTCTCAATCTAATGGAAATTCAGTCCCTCAGCTCCAGTGACACAAGCTGTTCCAAAATTTCCAGTGAATGGTTCTCTAGATACTGACACATCCTAACTTTCAGGTATAGATAAAATGGTTAACTATGGAAACCTTCATTAACTGCATGCATAGTTGAGTCTAGGTCTTTAGGTAGCTTGATAAGGGTGATGAATGGAAATATATTTCTGATCCATCAGCTTAAAAATACTGTGAAGGTGGGGAAACTCTTGGCAAGATAATTGTCCCATTTCAGTGGTTAGGAGACAGTTCTGAGCCCAATAGATATTTGGGGTATCTTTAGGGTAGAATTCCTCCTACACAGCTTATTGATGACCATCTCACAAAAGTATACATGATCTAACCCCAACTTGAAACTAACCTTGCCTCATAGGTTTAAGGAAAGGCTGTTGAGTCTCCTTAAATTTTCACTGCAAAGTGGCCTCTGTTTCTTTCAGACCATATAATGCCCATGGTTATGTTGTCCGAAGCTTGTAGTTGTCTGCTATTTTCTTATGTATATTACAAATTGTACCAGCCAGTTGTGGGTCCCATTCTTTGGTGAGGGTTTATAGTAGACGTATTGGTATTTGGTCTATTACCAGACTCTTTCCGTGTGGGAATTTTCTCTTTCCCACTTCATGTAATTCAGGTGGGGCTGTCAATCAAGGGACTGAGTCCTGCGCCCCAGTAGTGGTCACATGACCAAGAACAACCAATCGTGAGTCCGTTTCAAGTTTTCTATGGATGCTAGGAGAGAGTGCCTCTCCTGAGACTGTGAACCTGGGTTTTCTGGGACTCTCTTTTCTGTAAGCAAGCAGGGCTGAGAAACTGGCAAGGGAGAAACAAATTCCTAATGATAGCTGTTGTGCAGCTGGATCCAGGTCTGCTTGAAACCAAAAGTTCCTTAATCTTGGACTTATTTACATTAGACAATATACTTTATAAAATTTAATGCAATTAATCACGTATGAGTCGGATTTCTATTATAACTAGGAGTTCTAATTAATGTCCTATGAACTTGTTTAGCTATAGGATGTCAAGGGAGTCAGTGTATTTCCTCACTGACCTTTTCCCTAAGGGTCTCACTGGGTGCATAGTCTTTCCTTATGTACACTCATACACTTCCACTACAGCCACCTGAATCTCTTTCTCATTCAGCTCACTCTTCGAATCTACTGCTTTGCCTATGGGTTGCAAGCTCAATGGAGAAAATGGACCTCTCGTCACTCACTCCCGTGGACCTTCTCTAAAAGACAGATTGCTGAACCGGGCGCAGTGGCTCACGCCTGTAATCCTAGTACTTTGGGAGGCTGAGGCGGGTGGATCATGAGGTCGAGATCGAGCCCATCCTAGCTAACACGGTGAAACCCCATCTCTAATAAAAATACAAAAAATTAGCCAGGTGTGGTAGCACACACCTGTAATCCCAGCTACTTGGGAGGCTGAGGCAGGAGAATTGCTTGAACCCGGGAGGTGGAGCTTGCAGTGAGCCGAGATCACGCCACCGCACTCCAGCCTGGGCAACAGAGCGAGACTCCGTATCAAAAAAAAAAAAAAGACTGTTTGCTGTCTGAGTTCATGACCTTGAAGAACTCCCCGTAAGAGTAGATTTCTTTCTTTCTTTCTTTCTTTCTTTCTGGGATTGCTATATTCAACCCAAATATTTAGGACTTCATTTAAGAAAGCCTCTCTTCATCTTAATCCTGTATCTTCTTATTTTGAAAGAGAATAGGGGCCTTGAATTGTCTGCTTCGTGAGTTTTTCTAATTTTTTTTTTTTTGAGACGGAGTCTCACTCTGTCACCCAGGCTGGAGTGCAGTGGCTTGATATAGGCTCACTGCAAGCTCCGCCTCCCCGGTTCACGCCATTCTCCTGCCTCGGCCTCCTGAGTAACTGGGACTACAGGCGCCTGCCCCCACGCCTGGCTTTTTTTTTTTTTTTTTTTTTTTTTGTATTTTTAGTAGGGACGGGGTTTCACCGTGTTAGCCAGGATGGCCTCAATCTCCTGACGTCGTGATCCACCCGCCTCGGCCTCCCAAAGTTCTGGGATTACAGGTGTGAGCCACCACGCCCGGCCTCTTTTTAATTTTTTGAGGTTGGTGTCATTTCAAAGGTTCTAGTACTCCAAGCCATTAACACAACTGTTTCTTCTCTTCTCTTCAGTGTCCTTAGCTTTAGATCTATGAACTCAATGTGGAAGTGATCCTTTAGATTACTGACAAACCACATCCACAGGTCAAATCACACCAGTAGCCTGTTTTTGTGAATAGTTTTCTTGGAACACAGCCACATCCATTCATTTTTATATTGTCTATGGCTGCTTTTGCAGTTGCTACAGAAACCACATGGCCACAAAGCCAAAAATATTTACTCTCTGGCCCTTTAGAGAGTTTACCAACCCCTGCTCTAGCTGAGTACTTTACAATCATTGCAAAGCACGAGCATCCATAAAAAATGCTCATCCTGACATCCATAAAAATGGTATTCATAAGGTACCTTGAGGGATGATGAAATGAGTAACCTGACAAATCTTTGGGGCTTAGGAAAGTCTACTCTACACCACTTGGGGCAGGACATGACATAGCATATACTTGGGATACACCTGTCTGAGAGCCCATTCTTTTTGAGGAATCTGGGATCAATAAATGATCTAAATCTTGGTACTGTGGGTCCTGCATTTGGATTTCCATGTGGATTTCATTTTGGCCAGGGCTGGAGTTACTGCTCCTGTTCATGATGATGGTGGTGGTGACCTATGGGGCATCCTAACTTCCTTCCCACACAGATGTCCCTGCTGCATTGGCCAACATGTGGCTCCAAAACTAGACTTAAAAAAGCATAAAGATGTTCCCATCATTGGTGGGGACAATCTGAGCCATTTGTGTTTTGAAACTAATTACTAGCACACCTGTGTAAGTGGTATAGTGTGCTCCTGAATATGTGGTGAGAATCTGTTAGTTATCACAGCCACTTGTCCTCTTCCCTTGAACAATGCTGCAGCAAAGGCAGAAACACCCATCTTCCAATATGATTTCCCAGGGCCCATTACATTAACTGGTGTCCACAACTTTGGCTCTGTATTCCAATCATATCAGCTGTGGAATCCTGAATCATCCATCACATTTTGAGGTCCCACCAACATATTCTTCCTTTTTCTTGTTTTATTATAGCATAAATTCATTGCAAAAGCTATGACAGTAGTGACTGTCCACTGTTTATATTGCTGTAAGGGATATGAGTGGGTCAAGAACCATTTGCACAAACAGAAAGAATGAAACTGAAAATTTATTAGAAAGTATAAAAATTAAAAAACAAAACCAAGCCTAACCAAAAAACAACAAGCAAAGACATACAACCTTTCCAGTTTACATTAACTTTGAGCATCACACACTATTAACCACTTAGTTGCATTTTATAAAAATGTCAATTTCAAGGTAGAGGGAGCTGAGTCAGGTAACAGGCCAGCCATCATAGTGTAACTAATTTAATGCTAAAATAAAGCACTGATCTCATTTGTGAAAAAAAGAGACGAGACCATTTTCTGGTTGGCATTGATTTAGGCAATGTATAAAAAAGCGTCCTGGTTGGAATGAGTTAAAAAATATTGCTGGCTGCTAATTTGCCATCTTGAGTAGGAAAACAAACCCCACCCCCCAAAAAACCCTGCCACTTTGGTGTCCTATATATTTTTTAAAAACATTCATTAAAAAAACCAAATCTATAATAAAAAATGTCCCTGTTTGTTTTAAAAAACAACATTAGTAGGCTTCCCTTATCTACTAAAACCATTTGTTTTTCCTAAGATGCCTGGAAGCAGAAAAGCAAGTGAGATTAACTCACTGCGCAATTAATTAAAATTAGAATCCTTCCTCTAAACAACTTCCAGAGCACCAGAAAGAAGAAAGGGCCCCATCAAAGGGAGAAATAAAGCCCCTTCTGACTCACAGGAGATGAAATGTTCAGCCGGAGTTCTAACACATTCTAGCTGTCATCAAAAGTTCTTTATTGGGTTACTCAGAAAATAACTCAAGTGCTATTTTAAAAATGAAAGATACAGGCAACTAGGTTCCTTTCCCTTTTTTTTTTCTTTT
>NW_016807388.1:280412-344054 GCF_001698545.2 Rhinopithecus bieti | reverse complement strand
AAAATAACTCAAGTGCTATTTTAAAATGAAAGATACAGGCAACTAGGTTCCTTTCCCTTTTTTTTTTCTTTTCTTTTCTTTTTTTTTTTTTTTAACAAAACAAAATACCAGTGGCTAGCTTTCCTGTAACATCCTTTGGATTTGGTTAAAAAAAGAAAGAAAAGTCTACAGAACAGGATCACTGAATGCCACTTCAGCCCCACTTCCTGCAGGCTCTATTTTAATTAGCATCAAACAGGTTACAGAACATTTCTTCAGCTGCAGAAAGAAGTTCTGAATGGGTGACAGCTGCCCCGAGTCGCGCTACCTGGTTCCATTTTACCCCTCATCGGTCAGTGTGGTTTCTTGCCAAATAACACCTAATGTTTTACCCCTTATTCCTGCAGGGAGGCAGGCCCTGTGGCTGGCTGGGCACAGAGAAAGAAAGAGAAAAACTAGCACAAACATAGAGACTATACATGGAGGGAGACAGGAGTCCCTCTTTCTGCTTCCTTCAAGAACTCGATAAATAATAACCTCAAAGTGCAACAATGCACAAATGTCTGGCACACAGGTTAGTCTGGAGTGACTTGTTATCACGGGGCTCCGTGGGGCAAGGGTGTGATCTCCTTTTGCATTTGTCTTTGGACCTCGTTAAAGGAAAAAAAAAAAAAAGAGAGAGAGACGGATTTCCTATACACATATAAATAGTCCCTTAACTAGAAGGGAAAAAACAAACACACTGTTTCAAATGCATTTCTAAAAGATTTAAAATAAATCCAAACGGGAAATCTTGACTCCAAATTGTCTATTGCCCATGTGTCTCAGAGGAGAAACTACTGGGATGTTGGGAGAGGCATGTTGGGAGAGGTCTGACCCTGATCCTAACTCTAACTAGAGGCGCTGGTACTGGGACCTTGGGAAGAGGAGCGTGCACAGTGCAGGGAGCCAGGAGCTCTTGGTGGAGGTATTGAATATAGGTCTCACCTGTGATAGAAACCAGTGTCCTCAAGTCCAAACGCACAGGTAAAATGGACTTGCAAGTGTTAAGGGAACTTCAGAGGCCAGTGTTGAGGCTGCATGAATGAGCAAGACAGGCTGGGTGTGGGTCACAGGGACATACAGCCAGGTCAGATTGTGGCTCAACTCAAGTTAGGTCCTCATTCCTTGGCTACGGGCAGGTCAGCTGGGAGGGTGACAGTCCAGAAACCAGGTATGTGGCTGTTAGTGCAAGGGCAGGTGTAGGCTCCTGGCAGCCTGCATTTTAGGAGCTGAGAACTTGGATATCAACTCATGGCAGGGGCTCCCTGCCTCTTCTGGGATGAGGCTGATGATACACGCTGCTGGAGAAAGCTCTCAGAATAAGCATTCTTGGGCAAATTTCTAAAGCCAGAATTGATACAGGGTAGATGGTTTCAGAGTCCTTCACAAAACTATAATCACATTGTGACTGCTGAAGGGTGTTTACTCACGTCCAAAGTTTTCTTTGGCCACTGACTCTGCTGAACTGATGGCAACATATAGGATTGTGCAAGGCAGGATTTGATGCTCAACTGGATGTCTTTTTTTGGGGGGTGACCATCCAATGATGGCCTCCTGGTTAGATCATGTAACCCAAATCCCCAAATGCCATAAGGTAGCTGCCCAGCAGAGAGAATTTGGTCCAGCGTCTCCTGCATTTCTGAGCATCCAATACAGCATAGAAACATTGCTCTCTCCCAGCCTACTTCAATACTGTTTTATCTGCTGTCTTTCCAACAGCAACAGAATAAAGTGAAAAGTAAGGGTGTGATCTCGGACCCCAAGAGAAGAGTGAGCTCACAGAAAAAATGCACAACAGATCACGTCAACTGAGAGGCCAGAAAAAGATCTCTGAAATCTGGGGGAGGAGGGGAATGCAGAGATAGCTAATATCCCAAACTGTAACTTGAGACACCCTTACAGGTGCTTAAAATGTTTCCCATGAGCACAAATTGTTAGAACGGCAACAAGTCAGAGCAGATTAACCCATATGGACTTTGGAATAACTGGGACTTATACTTCTTCAGTGCCCTGCCTGGGCTCAGAGTCCCTGGGCTCAGCAGTGCCCTCCTGGGGGCCAGGCTGCCCCGGGCTGTGGCCGGTGTCTTCCACACTCAGGAGGCTGCTGGCTGCCTGGGAGCTGGCACTGTTGGCACTCCCGGACCGGGAGCGGTAAGGGGGCAGGTCGGCTTGGTTCAGAGATTCCGTGTCAGAAGAGTAGGGCGGTGGAGGAAGATCATACCACGCAGGCCTGCGATGGGGACAGCAGAGGGGCAGGGACAGTGGAGACAGGAAAAGAAGAGAACACATTAGAGCCAAGACAAGCCAACTTCAGCCCATTTCTGAGATGGTGTTTCCAGTGTGAAATGAGATTTTCCATCCAAGTACAAAGACAATCAATTCAAGGACCAGGAACCACAGCAGAACAGAAAAGGCCAGTGTGTTCTGGCTGGTTCGTGTTGACCGGGCAGTGCCAAAACCACATCCTCTGGGTAGAACCAGAATGAGGTCACCCACCAAGTCCCTCGGCTCAACCTGGGTGGTTTGGCATTGCCACTCTGCTCCATTGGCCAGAAGCCCTGTGGTCAAGAGGCTGGGCTGGTATCTTGACTGGGCCTCTGATGGGAACATGGAATTGGCATTTCTACTGAAAGCTAACTCTTCCTGGCTGTGAACTGGGGTAAGTGAGAGGACATCCTCTCAACACCTCAGTCTGTATCTGCAGAAGAGGCTTGAAAGGAATGAATTCAACAGAAAAGACATTTTATTTTCTAGCTCTCATTTACTGAAGTCTCCGCGTGAGTCAGGCACTTTGCCGCGCCCCTTACATTTCTTTTTTTCTTTTTTTCTTTTTTTTTTTTTGAGACGGAGTCTTGCTCTGTCACCCAGGCTGGAGTGCAGTGGCCGGATCTCAGCTCACTGCAAGCTCCACCTCCCGGGTTCACGCCATTCTCCTGCCTCAGCCTCCCGAGTAGCTGGGACTACAGGCGCCCGCCACCTCGCCCGGCTAGTTTTTTGCATTTTAGTAGAGACGGGGTTTCACCGTGTTAGCCAGGATGGTCTTGATCTCCTGACCTCGCGATCCGCCCGTCTCGGCCTCCCAAAGTGCTGGGATTACAGACTTGAGCCACCGTGCCCGGCCGCCCCTTACATTTCCTACCTTATTTAATGCTCACAAGAATGCTGTGAGGTGGGCATTACTCTCATGCCTGCTACTCTGGCGAGGAAACTGAGGCACAGGGACATTCAATGTCTGGCCCAGGATCAGAAATAACTGGTAAACAGCAATGCTGGGATTTGAACTCACGCATTCTGTTTCCGGATTCGGCAATTTTAACCCTACCCTATGCTGGACATTTTATTTTCTAGCTCTCATTTACTGAAGAGAGTAAAGAGTGGGATGAAGAGGTTCAACCCCGTATGAAGAGGTTATGAGTGGGAACTTTATTAGGTGAGGAAGGTCCTGAATTCTTACACTTATTTGCAAAGTGATCCTTAAGTGCCATCCCCTCCCCTGAACTCTGAAACTTTATTCACCTTTTATGAGGAAGGAAAACGAAGATTAAATAATATAAGAGCTGCCATTGAAAAGGGTCCAAGGAAGAGCCCAGTCACCATCAGAACATGGCCTGCAAAATGTCTAATGCCATACATGGCAGAGCTCGAGGAAGAGGGATGCTGATCAGGAAACAGACCCACTACTTGCTTCAACTACAGAACTCTGCTTCTTGGCTTTATATATACTGGGGGCTCTTGTACAATTCCATTTGCAATGTGATGTCTACAGCTTAAAAAAGCTTGAAAGTGCTCCTTTCCGCCTCCTTTATTTTATATGAGCCAAGCAAAATTAAGGAACTCACTGATTCTCTCATTCCTTCACTTCTTCATTCATCCATTCATTCCACAGATATTAACCAAACCTCTCACATGTACTGGGCACTGCTCCGCAGTAGCAGGTGAGGCTCAGAGCTGGTCTGTGGCCAGACCATGGACCAGCGTGGCATTCCCAGGAGGAGCAGGCCTCTGAGTTAGCCAGGATCCTAACTGTATGTTCCTCAGACAAGTCATTTAACATCCCAGAGCCTCAGTTTCCTCATCTGTAGAATTTGGAAATTTCCTGACTTGTGCAACCATCACCATAATCCAGTTTTGGAACATTCCTATCAGTTTCCTCCCACAGTGAGGCGCTGAGAGGATTAAATGAGGTGATACATGTAGAGCACTTTGCAAGGACTTGGAGAGTGTCAGATGCTGCCACTACCTACGGCAGCTGAAGCCAGGCTCTCAGTAAGACCTAGGAACCTCAGTGTGTGCACCTGTTCCCCTCCCCACAATGGATGACCTCTCCCACCTCAATCTCTTCTATCCAGCACACACCTCTGGTCCAGCAAGGCCTCGGAGTAGGAGGGTGGGGAGCCTACTTCCGACGCATTCTGCTCCGCCTGGCTGGCCACATACTGGATGCCATTATTGACGTTGTAGGTGACGTTGCAGTGGTGGGGGGGGCCAGGACCACCAGGCGGGACAGCAGCACAGGGTGCTGCAGCCGGTGCACGGGCAGCGTCATGAGGTTGTTCCGTTTCCGCTGGTGGTGCAAGACCAGTGCCAGCAGGGCCACCACCAGCACGAAGATGACGGAGCTGCCGATGATGGCATAGGTGATGCTGGGGTAATACACAAGCTGGTTCTCTGAAGTCACAAACACCTGCCCGCTGCCAGGTTCTGAGAAACCCCAGAGAGAGGAGAGAAAAGACAGAAGGTTACCAGTTTGGCTCATCTTTGTGTTTCAACGTCAGCCCCAGAACTTGCATGCGAATGTTCACAGTAGCCCTAATTCACAATAGCCAAAAAGTGGAAACTGCCCAAATGTCCACCAGCTGATGAGCGGATAAACAAAAGGTGGTACATCCACCCAGTGGAATATTATTTGGCCATAAAAAGTAATAAATACTGATACATGCTACTGCATGGATGGAACTCAAAAACATGATGCAGTAAAATAATCCAGACACAAAAGATCACATATTGTATGATTCTGTTTATACGAAATCTCCAGGAAAGGTGATTTTGCAGAGGCAGAAAGATTAGTGGTTGCCTGGAGTGGGAAAGAGAATGGGGATTAACAGTCAACGGGCAGGAGGAATCTTGCTGGGGTGATGGGAATGTTCTGAAACTGATTTATGGTGATGGTTACACAAATTGGCTAATTTCCCCCTGCAACATCACTGAACTGTACACTTAAAAAGGGCAAATTTTAAGTACTGCAAATAATACCTCAATTAAGTCGTTTTAAAAAGTATCATATACTATCCAGGGAACAGGAGTGAGAGTTCTGGTGGCAGAAATCAGTTCTTTAGTAGAAATGTATAATGTAATACACCTCAGGAACACAGCTCTGGGGTCCTCATACCTGCAGATCATTTATTTTAAGCCAGGTCCCACATGGAGCTTTTGAGATGGAGAGCCAGCACAGCCCAGCCTAACAGCAGGAACTCCTGGGCTCAAATCCTAGCCCCTCAAAACTTGCTTGCTGTGTGCCTTTTGGAAGTGCTACCCTCTGCCGGCTGCAAAATGGAGATGTACTAGTGCCAAGTTCTTGGGGCTTCTGTGAGCATGAAATGAGTCAATACTCATCAAGCCCCTGAACATAGCTACACGCTGTGCTTTGTAAGTGCATGTGTTTGGTACATAAAAATACACGATTGATTATTTATTTATTTATTTATTTGAGACAGGGTCTTGCTCTGTCACCCAGCCTGGAGTGCAGTGGCACGATCTCGGTGCACTCAACCTCTGCCTCCCGGGTTCAAGCAATTCTCTCATCTCAGCCTCCCAAGTAGCTGGGACTACAGGTGCATGCCACCATGCTCAGCTACTTTTTGTATTTTAGAGATGGGGTTTCACCATGTTGGCCAGGCTGGTCTCAAACTCCTGACCTCAAGTGATCCAACTGCCTCGGCCTCCCAAAGCGCTGGGATTACAGGCGTGAGCCACTGTGCCTGGCCAAGTACGTGCTTTATATCACATCTCCGTGCCTCATAACAACTCCATGGGGGAGGTGTTGTGATTCTCCTTTTTTTTTTTAGATGAAGAAAATGAAGCTCAGAGAAGTCAGTTCCCCTGACCGAGGCCACACAGTTTGGAGGTAAGGAGCTGTGCGTGAGTTGAGTCCAGGGGTCTGACTTCAGAACCTGGCCCCAGCATTCTGCTCTACATCACCCGAATAAGACCTGCCAGGCAATCTGCAGGCACTTCCTCGGGAGTTCCAGGGTGAAGGTCTGATACACATCCCACCCCTGCAGGTTGCTCTCATAATATCCTTCTCTGCACACATGCTAAGGAGCCGTACTTCAAGCACTCAGGTAAGGAGCTTCCCAGTCAGCAGGACATACCTGGCCACCACTGTAAGGTCCAGGCAGGTGGAGGAAACCAGGGGTCCAAGCTGGGTACCCCTCATCTTTACCGACAGCTGCCACTACCTACTGTCATGGCCTAGTTGGAAGAATAATCTAAATGCAGCTCAAGTGAGTACACTTGGTGGCCACGACCCTGTCCTTGTTCCGCCTGTGAGGCAGTGAGGAGGTTTCAGTGGGTCCACAGGGGTCAAAATGTAACCATGAAATAGCAGCAGTGGCAGCGACTACAGGTGACTCATGTCCGCTGTCCTGGCATCGGCTAAGGACTTTACTCCATCCCTCATCACTAGCTGTGCATCTGTTTTGTTCACTGCTATATCCTGAGAGAGTAGGATGGTGCCTGGCACATAGTAGGCACTCAATAAATACCCGCCACGCAACGGGAAAAAAATCTGTTTATTCACATGCCCTAGTAAAGTGAGTTCTGTTGTTATTCCTATTTTTCAGATGAGCAAATTGACTCAGAGAGGTGAATTATTTTGTCTAACATCACCTAAGAAGTAGGCAGAGGAATAGGAATAGAATTTAGATGTTTCTCCTTCAAAAAACCACAGACTGTGAAACACATTGACTTCTCTTCTTTTCTGATACAAACATTTTCTGATTCCCCAAACGATCCCAATCTGAGACCAACGATGACCTTCCCCTTCAAGGTCCGGCTTGACTAAAAGCTACAAAGCATAGACTAAAAGCTACAAAGATTCTCCAAATCCCTGGCGGTCACTGTTTCAATGATTCATTGCACAGAAAGAAGCAAATAGGGGCCCAGCAGAAAGACAGAATCATGTTGCACTACAGTTAAGGGAGGGAGGCGGTTTTTGGATGTTTTCTGAAGACAATTAGCTGTCATTCAGGGATTCTGCCGGAGTTCTCTCTGTTCTCCGCTTACACAGTTAGAAGCTGGGTGGAGGCTTGTGTATGTGTATGTTTCAGAATTCAGGCTTAAACTAAAATATCTTCTTTATTTTGTTATCTAGCAGGGAGAGCTGCAGAGTTAGGAGCCTTGGGGGGAATCCTGGAGCCACTGCTTCTAGCTGTTTGAGCTCAAGCGAATTATTTAACTCTTAGAAGCCTCACCCTCCTTGTCTGTGAAATGGTGGCGGTCCTGGGTAAACAACAGTATCCGTATCTCCCTGGATTATCCAGATGGTAGAGTATAATATATACACTGAGCACAGTGCCTGGCAAGGGTTTGCCTCAGTAATGCCAGCTCTTTTTTGTAACCACCACCACCACAACAAAATAATAATGATAATTATTATATAACTTGGAAGAAACATCTAAATTCTAGTCCTGTTCCTCTGCCTACTTCGTAGGTGATGTTAGACAAAATAATTCACCTCTCTGAGTCAATCTGCTCATCTGAATTTGCTCATATAATTATAATTTATATAATAAATAATAGACATAAAATTTACCGCTGTAACCATTTTAAAGTGCACAGTTCAGTGGCGCTTAACATTCATACACATTATTAACGTTCATACATGTTATTGTGCGTCCATCACCACTATCCAGCTCCAGAATTTTTCATCATCCCTCACTGATGAACACTAGATTTTAGTGTTGCCTTTCTTACCATTATCCTCACCAACTTCTTGCAACCAGGGGTAGAAAGCTGGGGGAGCCACCTCTGGCGGATGGGGTTGAGTTGGGGAGAAGATATGAACAGATTGAGTTCCATTCCAGTGAGATGTATTTCTTTTTATTTTTTATTCCTTTTTAATTTTTAATATATATTTTTTGAGACAAGGTCTCACTCTGTTGCCCAACCTGGAGTGCAGTGGTGATCTTGGTTCAACAGCCTCCACCTCCTGGGCTCGAGCCACCTTCCTGTCTCAGTGGCTGGGACTACAAGCGTGCGCCACACAAACCAGCTAATTTTTGCATATTTTGTAAAGACGGAGTCTCCCTATGTTGCCCAGGCTGGTCTTGAACTCCTGGGCTCAGGTAATCTATCCGTCTCGGCCTTCCAAACTGTTGGGATACAGGCGTGAGTCACTGCTCCTGGCCAGTGAAACGTATTTCTTAAAGGAGGAAAGTGGGTAAACTGTCACACAGAAAACAAATGGTCCAGAGGTTTTAAAATGCTGACTTCTGTGTAAACATGTGAGGTTTTAAGAATACAAGTGGGAGTCCTTTAAAACGCATAGGATATAAAATGCCTGTGGAACTTAATGGTCTCACTTATGTCTCCGAAAGCAGGCTCTCTTCAGACATCTCTTCACTTTGGCAGGCGAGACGCAGCGATCACATTTGCCTGAGAAATTATGATGTTGCATAACTCAGTGGTGCCTGCTCTCGTTTTTGCTGTGTGTAAAATGTCATCTTGTGTTAATTCATTAACTAGGCCCACTTTTCTTAAGAGCTTAATGAGCCTGTTGGCCAAATTACTAATATCAGAGTTGCCTGGGACCTAAGTTCCAAGTGCATAATCCATGGATAATGAAGTTTCCATTTATTCTGGCTGTCCCTCAAGCTAATGCCCTTGTGCTCCACTGTCAAGCATCTTGAATTCTTGTCCTGTCCATGCCGCTTCTACTGTACTAATTCCAGGCAATCTGGTCACTATCTAGAGACTGCTGTTCTATCAAGACTGCCAGTAGCTCCACGGCCGCTTGTGGAGAAGCAGGCTGTGTTTTGTACAACGCCAGGGGTGCTCTTCACCTCAAAGTCATTACATATTTCCTTAGTTATCAAGACAGCTTTCTAGCAGATGGCAGCCAAGTGTCTTGAGGAGGAGTACCTTTAACTAATTCACTCAGAGGTGCTGTCTGGACCAGCGAAGGCACTCAAGCAGCTGACACTTGTGACTCGGTGTTCCTTCGCTTCCAAAAAAATCCCCTCCTCCAGATGCAAATTAAATTTCCTACTGGATATCATTTTTCACCCATCAGATTGGCAAAAGCAAAGTTTGAGCTCATATTTTGCTGGCCAGGTCTCAGGCAAACAGGTATATTCACGCCTGGTATATATATGCAGGCATGGCTAGTGGGAGGATAAGTTGGTACCAACCCAGGGTGGTGGAGGAGCTAATAATATATATTAATATAAAATGTGCGTATTTTTTGAGATTGGCCAGGCATGGTGACTCCTATCTATAAATCCAGCTCTTTGGGAGGTGAAAGCAGGGAGGATAGCTTGAGCCCAGGAGTTCGAGACCAGCCTGGGCAACATAGGGAGACCCTGTCTCTACAAAAAATAAACATTTAATAATTTAATAAATTAGCTGGGTGTAGTGGCATGCACCTGTAGTCCCAGCTATTCAGGAGGCTAAGAAGGAAGATCACTTGAGCCTAGGAGTTTGAGGTTGCAGTGAGCTATGATCATGCCACTATGCTCTAGCCTGAGCGACAGAGTGAGACCCTGTCTCTAAAAAACCAACAAACAAAATAAGCATTCATGAAAGCATGGTTCATAACAGCAAAATATATCAGAAACAATCCAAATGTTTATCAATTGCAGCCTGGCTAAATAAATTATGCTGTATCCATACAATCTTGTACCTATTTTTAAAATTAGGGAACCTCTACATATACTGATACGAACAATCGGAAGGATATATCGATAAGGAGAAAAAAGCAAAGTTCAGTCGAGAATGTATAAAATATATCTGGAAAGACACAATGTAACTAGTGACACTGGGAGCTTCCAGGAAGGGGAATAGATGCTTGTGGAGAGGGAGATTTACTTTTTATTGTTTACTCCTTTCTTACTTTGTAGAATTTGTTCTGTATTATCTATTAAAAAAAACAAGCACTCCTGTCCTCTTCCTTTAGACATGCCCAGGCTGATGGTGCATCTCAGTTTATTTTTATTTTTAGACATAGGGTCTTGCTGTACTGCCCAGGTTGGTCTTGAACTCCCAGGCTCAAGCAATCCTCCCACCTAAGCCTCTGAGTAGCTGGGATTGCAGCATGTGCCACTGCACCTGGCTCAGTTTCTTTATTGTTTCTTGTCCTTCTCTCCCTGTAGGTGCTTCTTGGGGTTCAGGCCTCACTGTCCCATGCTCACTTGAAGACCCCTTGCTGACTCATGACTCCCTGAGGACAGCTTCCAATGCCTCCAGCCTGATTTTTTTTTTTTTTTTTTTTTTTAAGACAGGGTCTCACTGTCTCCCAGGCTGGAGTGCAGTGGCACAGTCCTGGCTACTGCACAATCTTGGCTCACCGCAACCTCCAACTCCTGGGTTCAAGTGATTCTCCGGCCTCAGCCTCATGAATAACTGGGATTATAAGTGCATGACACCCACCATGCCCGGCTAATTTTATATTTTTAGTAGAGATGGGGTTTCCCTATCTCTAACTCCTGACCTCAAGTGATCCACCCACCTCAGCGTCCCAAAGTGCTGGGACTACAGGCGTGAGCCACCGTGCCTGGCCCAGCCTGACCTCCTGAGTCCAGAATTCCTGTTCTGGAATATTCACTGTCCTTCAAACGGACTCTTCCTCATCCCTTTGAAAAACTCCTACCTTGCTATTTTTTTAAGTGCTTTCTTCAGTTTGTTTTTCCTCCAGATTATATATTTTAAAAGTTAGATTTGTTGAGGTATACCTTAGGCATAATACAATTTGCCCTTTAAAAACGCACCATTAGATGAATTCTGATAAAATGAAACAGTCACACATCCTCTTCCACAATCAAGATATAGACCCTTCCATCCCCCACAAAAGGTATTTTGTGCTTCTTGTGGTCAAAGGTATTTTGTGCTCCCCTCATTCCAAGCCTCTGGAAACCAGGGGTCTATTTTCTGTCCAAATAGATCCACTTTTTTTCCAGAAAGCCATACAAGTGGAATTCTACAGTATGCAGTATCCTACAGTATGTAAAAACAAATTTTTACGTAGTCCTTTGCATCAATTCTTTCTTAATGGTGTTTTTTATACTCTATTCCATCTGGCTTCTTTCACTCAGCACACTGCTTTTGAGATTCATCCATGTTTCTTTAAGTGTTAATATTTCATTCCTTTTTGTCCCTGAGTAGTATTCAGTTGCATGGATGTATCACAATTTGTTTGATTCCCCAAATGAGGGAGGGTACTGGGCTGTTTCCAGTTTCAGGAAGGCTGGTCTTTGTGCTAACATATATTTTCATTATTTCTTTGGCATACTAGGGCTGAGAGATTTCTGGGTCATATGGGAAGCATATATTTAACTTTAGAAGAAATTGTCCCACTGTTCTCCAAAGTTGCTATAGCATTTCCCATCTCCACCAGCAGCAATGTATAATTCTCAGTCATCCTGTGTTCTCACCAGCACTTAGTAATACCAGTTTTTTTAATTTTAGCCATCTTAATAGGTATTTAGTGGTATCTTATTGATACCAGTTAAAACCTCTTATTGAGGTTTTAATTAGCATTTCCCAATGACTAATGGTGTGAGCATCTGTTCATGTACTGATTTGCCACACTTTAATCTTCTTTAATGAAGTGTTTATTCAAATCTTTTGCCCATTTTTAAATTGGTTTGACATTATTATTGGATAGTAAGAGCACTTGATATGTTCTGCAACATAGTATTCTATCACAAATGTGTTTTGCAAATATTTTCTCCTAGTCTATGGCTTTTCATTTTCTTTACAGTGTCTTAAAAGAGCTTTTGGTGTTTTCTTTTTTAAGACTGGTCAATGAACAGAAGGTTTCAAAACAAATTTTTATATAGTACTTTACATCAATTCTTTCTTTCTTTTTTTTAATTCTTTCTTAATAGTTTTTGTTTTTTATATTCATTTCAAGGAATCTTCCCCTATATCATTGCTTAGAAGAAGTCTTATAGCTTTAGCTTTTACATTTATGTCTACGATCCACAGCAAGTTAATTTTGTTTATGCTGCAAGGTAAAGGTCAAGGTTCTTTTATCTCCCCATTTAGCTTTCCAATTTTCTAACACCATTTGTTGAAAAGCCTATCCTCTCTTATTGAATTACCTTGGCACCTTTGTTGAAAATCAATTGACCATACAAGTCTGAGTCTATTCTTAGACTATCTATTTTGTATGATTGAGCTATACACCTGTCTTTATGCCAATAAGAGTGTTAACTACAGCTTTATAGTTAAGTCTTGAAATGAGGCAGTGTGTCTTGCATGCCTTTCCCCCCTTCTAAAATGAACTTTATTTCTGATTATAAAAATCCATGTTATTTAAAAAAAAAGTAATATAGAAATATTCAAGGCAGACAAAACGTACCCTCCTCTCCCTCAAACCTACTAGGATTCTACTAGACGTGGTTTACAGTTTGGTATAGACCAGGAGCTGGTGAACTTTTTCTGTCAAGGGCCAGACAGTAAATATTTTATGCTTTGTGAGCTACAAAAGTAGCATAAAAGCTGTCATGGACAATATGTCAATGAATGAATGTGGTTGTGTCCCAATTAAACTTTATTTATAAAAACAGGTGGCAGGTCAGATTTGGCCCACTGGCCGTAGTTTGCTGTCTACCCACAGCATAGATCCTTGAAAACTGCTCCCTATGCTTGTGAACATGCATGTACTTGTCTTCATGCTATATGGATACTTCAGCATGTGGGTATCCTTCCTTGTCACCTATACCTTTGTGAAAGAATAGCCACATAGTATCCCACTACAGAGATAAACTATAGTTTATTTAACCAAACCTCCATTGAAGTACCTTTAGGTTACATCCCATTTTTGCTATTACAAACAATGCTACAATACCATTCAGGCAGACAGTGAGGGTCATGAGGGGAGGGGCCAGTGATCTTTGGTCGCTGATACACTTATTTCTTGGGACGAATTCCTAGATGCTGGATGTTTCCCTGGCCATCTGGTCTGCCAGGTTTGAACACTTGGGGTTGTCTTGAACATTCTCCTTTTTCTCTGTCCACATCAAGCAACCAAGTATGGTCAATTTCTACTGTGCAGTGTTTCTCCAGCCTCTTAACTTCACGGCCATTCTCATGGCCACGCCCAGGCCCAGGCCAGGAAGAAAACCTCTGTGAGAGTCTTGCCAACTGTAGCCTCTTCGAATTGAAGTCTTTTTGCAATACTCCCACAAGTCTGAACATTACCAAGGACTGTGTTGCTGTGTAATTCTTGTAATATTCTTTAGATCGAGGAACCTCAGTGGCTCACATCACCCTGTTTGGCCTGTCATTCACAGACAGCACTGTTCCCTGTGCTTAATTTCCCAGCATCAACCCCTAGAGGGCATGGGGAAAAGTCCAGAGTTGGAATGAGGAACACCATTTGCCTTGTGACACGTCCTCATTCCTGATTTGAACTAAATAATGATACTAATAATACTAACAACCATCAACACCATGCATATTTGCTTTGAACTCAAAAACAAGAGTAACCATAATATCATCACCATAATTATCCTAGCAGCTCTTACCCTATTCTCATTAATATCTGATGTGTTTTACACATTCTAACACTTTTAATCCTTACACCATCTGTATTGAGTTGAGTAGTGTCCCCCCAACCCCCGAAAAATATGTCCACCCAGAACCTCACAGTGTGACCTTATTTGGAAAAAGGGTCTTTGTAGATACAATTAAGGTAAGAGTTTCAAGATGAGCTCATTCTGAATTAGAGTGAGCTTTGGATCCAATGATGAGTGTCTTTATGAGAGACAGAGAAGGAGATGACACAGAAACAGACAGGGGCGAAGGCCGTGCCAAGTTGAAGGCAGAAACTGGAATCATGCAGCCCCAACCAAACCAAGGAACACAAGAATTGCCAGCAGCCCCAGAAGCTAGGAATGAGGCATGGAACGGACTCTCCCTCAGAGCCTCCAGAAAGAACAAACCCTGCCAGTACCTTGAATTTGCACTTCTGGCCTCCAGAACTGTGAGAGAATACATTTCTGTTGTTTCAAAGCCAAGTTTGTGGTCATTTGTTATGGCAGCCCTAGCAAACGAATACACCCTCCTGTGAAGTAGACCATTTCACAGGTGAGGAAATGGGAACATGGGTTAAGGAACTTGCCCGAGTACTCCCTACACCTGAGGAATGATTAATAGCTATTATCAGAGCTAGCTAGTAGAGAAACCAAGAGGAACCCAGGCAGTCTGGTTCCAGCGTCTGTGCTCTTAGCCCACAGCTTTATTTCATTTTACATATGTGGCCATCTTACCATTAAGTTCTCAGTGGGCAAAGACCAGGCTTGCTCCTTCTCGGAACCCCACTCAGGGCTCACAGCAATCTGCGAAATACAACAGGCACTCCACAGTGTTTCTTGATATTGGTAAACTAACTCTGAAACATGTCAACATGGTAATTCACAATTTCTTCACTTATAGACAGAGTCAAAACTACAGGAAGGCAAACATTTGAAGAAGAAAATAAGGATAACCTAGACGCCGAGCAGTGAGCACTGAACCTCTTTCTTCTACGATTCCTTTGAAATACACAATTTCCCTTCTTCTTTACCACAATCCTGTGAAGTGTGCCATTTTATTATCAGAGAGGTTAAGTAACTTACAGAAGGTCACAGAGCAAACAAGTGGTACGACTAGTCTTTGGGTGCAGGAGTCTGATGTCAGAATCCATTGTGCTATCCTGAATACTTCTCTCTGCTCCCTCCTCTCCTCTTTTCCATTCATCCTGACCATCTGTCACTTCACTGTACTGCTCCTGCAATGAGGTCCCTTTCCAGTGACTTCAATGAAGACTCAATCTTAAAGTCTGATCAATATACTGGAAGTATCTTCTGTGGGATGGTAAGAGGTATTTCATGAAAAAGAGTACCTTGGTCAAACAGGTGTGACAATGACTGGAATAGACAAGTTAAACCCCTTCCCCCTTTCTTTTTTGTAGCTGTTTGGAGGGAAGGTACAGAGATCAAACTGTCTAGATTCAAACCTCAGCCATGTCACTCACTAGCTGTGTGGACTAGGAAAAGTTACTTTGCCTCTCTGTGTCTCAAAATCCTCACTTTTAAAATGGGATAACAGAACCCACCCCATAGGGTCATTTTTTGGATGAAAAGGGAAGGTATGTATAGAAATGTTTAAAGTGGTGTCTGGCACAGAGTAAGTAGCACTCAACAAACCTTTCAGTTATTATCAATAGCTACTGACTCGTCAGAGCCTTTACTAGGCAAATGTCCACTGTGACACTTCATGAGAGGATGTGGATTATGTCCTCAACCTCAGCGCTAGGCTGAGACGGACAGAACATACACCATATTCCAAATATGTGCATGCCCAACATTCTAGAAGGTTATCTTCTCACAAGTCAGAAAGGGGAATCCCTGGCCTTTGGGCAGGCTGTTGGAGGAAGCTCTGTGTTGCAGCTGCCGACGGAAGAAGATGAAGCTGAGAGACAGTTATCTTAGCCCCATCCTCTCTTCTCATGATACGGTGAGACCCAGGTCCCAGGCCACATCAGTTAAGGTTTGGCATCACCATCACTGACGGCCAAGCACTGGGAGCAGCTCCTGAGTGTGAAGTGAGAGATGCCATCGTGAGGGATGTACGACACTCTGCCGCGTCTGACATTTGTCGAGAACTGAGCATGCAGGAGCTGATGCTGCAGAAATTCACAAGGAGTCCAAAGGCTGCCTTGGTTCTGTTCTTCGGATCTGTGAGTTTGTCATGGCCCCTTGCATAATCAGTTCATCAGGTGCTACTCCTGCCCGTGAAACTTGATTACCCTGGGAAATGCTGAGTGTGCACACTTGGAGCTTCAGAGAGCAGAAAACTTTCTGAGTAATTGAGGGGAACGGGCTGATACAGAATCACTGTAAGCAGGGCTCCCAAGGGGGAGCTTTATCGACCATGAACAAATTCATGGCTTCTTGAGATGTCCTATCTGACAACAATGACCCTGACCCAACGAGCTCCAGTGCCTTGGAGGGCAGGGCTGTTCATTTTGCACACACCGGATTCTTGTTCCCCAGACACTGGGCTCTTGGGCTCCAGTCCCAGTGCAGGAAGGATGAGCATGCCCGAAAGGGGAGCACAAGACATATCTGATGCCAAACGGGACTCTGCACACCAGCCTCAACCAATCCCCAGTCCTGGTGTCTGTGCTTCATAACCTCTCTGTTCTCAGCCACGTCCCCTCCACCTGCCTCCACTCTGACTCTCGATAGTCTCTTTTCCACATGGCTGCAGGGTGCTCCTTCTAAAAACATTCATCTGTTCATGTCACTCCTCAGCTCAAAAACTTCCAGTGGCTTCTCATGTACTAGAATAAAGCCCAAAGTCCACACCATGGCCTCCAGGCCCTGAATAATCTCATCCCCGTTGTTACTCTGACCTCCACTCCTGCTCCTCTCCGGCGACTGCTGCAGACCCATTGGCCTCCTTTATGTGGTTCTGGAACACACCCAGCATGCACCTGCTACAGGGCCCTTGCCGTCTACTTAGCATGCCCTTCCAGAGCATCTGCATCACTCACGATTCCATTCAAGGCTCTAATCCTTTCTGGCCCACCGACATCAGTCTCTATCCCCCTACCCACCTTGTCTACCTTCACAGCACTGTCACTGCCTGTCATTGTACTTTATATTTGTATTTAATTGTCTCTCTTTCCTACTGGAATAGAACTCCCTGGGGTCAGAGCTGAATTCTGCTTGCTCATCCCTGAATCCCCAAAGTCCCAAATAGTAAAAATTTGCTGGGAGAAGCGGGCAGAGTGTGTCTAACTCTGTGGCCCTATGAAGTCTTGGCTTGTGTATCTTTCCTATGAGACTCCACGGCTTCATGGCCATCATTCCATTCAGCCTCACAGGTGAGAAAAAGAAGACTGAGAGAAGTGACGTCACTTGCCCCCAGTCACACAACCAGGAAGTGATGGAGCTGAGACAGGAGCTCAGGTCTGTCTGCCAACACCCGGAGATGACACATGGTATGAGGTCAGGTCCCACTCAACCAGTTTGTCCCACTGATCTGTTTTGGGGAAGGTAAAACCACCCTCCTTGCTGAAATATTCACACTGTTATTCATGGGCACTGGCTGAGCTCAGGACTCATAGAGAAAACATGTTCACTGTACAAAAACAGAGTCTCATCCTTCTAGAATCTTCCTTCTCACAAATAAAGTGGGATCAATGTAACCCTTTCCCAGAATCATTGAGAGATCCACTGCCTCACAAGACCAAAAGTGTGAGGCCAGTGCAGGCAGACTCCTCTCCCAAAGTGGCCAAGATGGTGCCCCGACATAGTCACTCCAGGCCAACCCTGCAGACTGGACCTGGCTCTGCCCCTCCCTACTCACAGCCCTTTCAGGACTTCCTATTTGCCAAGGGTCAAGTCCCACCGCCTCATCATGAAAGTCAAAGCTCTTCACCACGGGGCCTTGTTCCCTCACTCTCCTCTCTCACTGCCTCCTCCTCCAGCTGCTCTTCAGTGTGCTGGCCATGCCTAGAACAGCTTGCCTGCCTAGTGCCTAAGGCCTATCAACGCCGGGCCCCACAGCCTCCTCGTTTAAAAGAGAGAACTGAAAGCATTTAATGAAGGGCCAGCAGGATTAAAATTGGGACTGTAAAATCAGGATGAACAACTTGTACCCACCCCAAAGTTTAGATGAACACTGAAGACTGTTTTAAATTTGAGCCAAGTGAAGCGACTGTGAGCTTGCTTCTGCAGTTTCCTTTTACCTGGACGAAGAGTCCGGCCCTTCACACTAGATTAAAACGGGCCTCGGGAGTGCTGAATGGCAAAGAAAAAATGCTGCTGAGAGGGAGGCAGGGAGAACAGCTGGGATTCACAGGGACAGAGAACCTCCAAGCTGTGACGTGATGGAGGGAAGTCTGGCTGGGGCCACATTTCATTCGTCCACTGGGAGAGCCCAGATCCTGGCTGAGCCCTGTGCTCAGATGCTGGGAGCAGGCCTGACCCCGGTGGCACTCCCAGGGTGGGAGCGGCCCTGGGGGGCCCATTTCACTCCTGCATGCCTCCTACCATGGCCTCTGCCACAGCGGCAGCCACATTTTCTCAAGCCTGGAAGCATCAAGGGACTGTCTGGACCACTGTAAACCAAGGGCATCCCCACATCCACCCCGACTTTCCTATTTAAAATAGCATCCCATGGGACTGGAGCGCCTTTGCAGATCCCTATTCCAAGCACATCCCAATTTAGATGCAGATTGAAAAAGTTTAATCTAAAGGGCACACCAGCAAATGACTGAATCAAAAGACAGCTACGAAAACCCCGCTGAACCATTACCATGGCAACTCAAGTTGCTAAAATTAACTGAAAAGAGGGTGATGGGAAAACTGGAGCTGCCCAACCTTAGACTGGCCACAACAGGGGCCATCCTGGCCCCAAGCCAGAGGGAAATGAGAGAGGAAACCCATCTGCCAGGATGCTGGGAACCGGGACCATTGAGATCTGGGAGACAAGTGCCCGAGGATTAAATTCAAAATGAGAGTGAGAGAAAGCAAGGGGAGGGTGAGTGGAAGAGGAACAGGGAGGGAGGGAGAGGAGGAGGGAGGGAGAGAAGGAGGGAGGGAGAGAAGTGGGAGGGAGAGGGGGGAGGGGGAGATATATATATATAGAGAGAGAGAGAGAAAGAGAGAGAGAGAGAGAGAGAGAGAGAGAGAGAGAGAGAGAAGAAAGTTCTAAGACTGAAGACCGAATGAAGCAGGCATTTCCTGGGAATTTTCAGTCATTCTTATTGCAAAAGACTGAACAGCTTTCCTATCTGCCTAACCACTGCCATCCTTTGGGCAAATGGGAGCAGGGAGTCTCCCTGAAAGCTGCACTCTATCCTTTCAGTAAGTGCTACTGAACAGTCAACTGGTATCAATGGCCCCTAATTTCTAAGGTGTTCACCCCCGAAAGTTTCTTAGAATGGAGGAACGCCCCCAGCAGTCCCAGAGCTCTCTGAAGCCTGCTGAGAGCTGCTGTGTACCCTCAGAATTTGATCTCTGCGTCTGATGAGGAAGGGCCCAGTAATAAGCCAGAGAGTCGGGTGGCTAATGGCCTCTTTGCTAAGACACAGGCTCAGGGCAGTTGCAGAACTGGTTGGAGGGTAAGGCATTTAATTGGCTGTTTAAGATAGAAAAGTGTTTTTTTTTGTTGTTTTTTTTTTGTTTGTTTGTTTGTTTGTTTTTTGAGACAGGGTCTCACTCTGTTGCCCAGGCTAGAGTGCAAGGGCATTTTTTAAATAAGAATTCAGATTGCCACTAAAACTCAGTGAGAGAGTAACTGGGAGCTACTTTTGGCCTTTTTAGAACTCTGCTCAATTGTGTCATCGCTTCAAAAATGTCAACAGAAGAAGGCAGTGAAAATGAGGGGTAAGAGTTCTTTGCTACCTCTCCTACCACAGGCCACAAAAGCAGCAAAGGTCAATGAGAGATAGCACGGGAAGGGGGTGGGCCTTGGTAATGAGCTCATGCACCTGCACTGGGATCAATCTAATCATTGCACCCATCCGAAGGGAAACCTCTGAGGCATCTGTCTCCTCTGCATTAAGTGGCTTTGCCAGACCCAGGTTCCTGTATGTGACATCCTGGGCTGCTCCTGCAGGCAACATGCTGGAAATGACTATCCATGCCTCCTGGAATTTGCTGAATAAGGAGGGCTCTAAAGAATTACTATTTCTCTTGCTTACTGTATCTATTTACCTGTAGTGTTTGGTGGAAGCTGCAAAATTAAATGCTTAGCAGACATTCTTTGAACTCAATCGTCAGTTGGTTTCTGGTCCAGTAATAAGGCTTGGCCAGTTACAATACAATAGTTTATTGAGCCTGCTGTGTCAGCGGCCAGAGTGAATACTGCTAACTCAAGCAGGATGCAGGGAGCGGAGATGCTTTGATCAGTTTGTGAGTATGGTGTAATCACACACAAATAGCATTGCAGGGAAAAGCAAACCCTAAAAACTGGAGAGAGAGAAATCTACTTCAGGCAGGCTATTGTTGCAAATAAAACTTCATTTGTGGGAGCTGGGAAAACAAGTATCATCATCAAATAGCAATTACAATCCTAGGACAGGGCCCCCAGGCAGTCACTGGAGCTGCAGGCCTCAGTGTTAAACCTGGCTCCTTCCTTTCCTTTTCCATTCATGTCTAACTCAGGGGCAGGTCCTGCTGAGTCTGCTTCCATAATATGGGACAAGTTACCATCATCTGTTGCATGGATTACCATGTGAACCTCTTACTTGGTCTCCCAATTTCTGATCTTGCCCCTCTCCAATCCATTTTCCATACAGCACCGGGAAAGCTCATTTTAGGAAGTAAATAAGATCATGGTATGTTTCCTGCTTTATACCCCTGCCAAGGGTTGCTCACTGTACTAAAAATCCAAACTCCTAGCAATGGCTTAAACTAATATGATCTCTACAAGAGGCCCTTGACTCTTCTACAACCTGCCTGTTAGCATCCCCTGTTCTAGCTTGGGGGTCGGTAAGGTCTGGCCTGCTGTCTGCTTTTATAAATAAAGTTTTATTGGTACACAGCCATTCCCATTCATTATGTAGTCTGTGGCTGCTTTCATGCTACAATGGCAGAGTTGCATAGTTGAGACAGTGATTCTAGGGTCCATCAAGCCTAAAATACAAACTGACCCAAGGAGGGCTAATGTTAGTTTCTCGAGCAGACCAATACTGCAGTGAACCATGAGCTTAGAGATGCGCAGTTTTTAACCAGCTATGGTCTCTTTGGGAAGTTACTCTAATACACAAAATGTGGCAATCAGCATAAGGTAACTATAACTGCTATAGAAAATGAATGGAGAAGTCGAGAAATCAAGGCATAAATCAAGCACACCCTTCCCCTGCTGTCCCTCAATTAGCTCTTGCTTTTTGTTATCTGTAGAAGTAAGCGACTGAAATGTTCCTATAGGCAATGGCAAACTTGGTCTCAATCTTGGCTATGAAATACCCGAAGAGTTAAAAATCTATCTGTTCTTGCCACCACCACCTCCCTGGGTGGTTGAGCAATACTGCCTGCCTGTGCAATCCTGTCTTCTGAGAGGTACTTCAATGTCTCATATTTATGCTTCTTGAAATGAAGGCTTGGTGGAGCATTTTAATGTTCTTTAAGACAAGGTGCTGGAGGCTCCACTCCAACACCAGTGGGCCTCCTGGGCAGTAGGTCACTGAACCCGGTTGTGCCATAATATATGAATAACTACAGGGTCTTGGGCTGTGGAGGATTCCAAGTTACTCATTCAATTCTATAAAGAGGAAATAATAACCAAGTACCCCCAGGGCCGTTTTAGAATCCCTGTCAAAAGCTCTCGAAACACCTAAGACAGGCTGGAGGACTCAGGCAAGCATTTTAAACATTAATGGGACTATGTTTAAAACAAGAAAGTGAATAAATCAAAGCCTTCTGTTGCTAACAGAGGGCCCAAGCTGGCCTCCTTAGGAAGAGGAATAAAAGGACCCATATAGTCTGATGTGATACAAAGATGAAGCCTATGGAGGGCAGGCAGCAGAGTGAATTCACTCATTCATCACACATTTCCTAGCACCTACTAAGGGTCAGCCCAGGTGCCAGAAGATTCTGAGCCACTGTTATGGGGCATAAGTAATTGGGGAACGGATGGGAAGCTCTGGGAACCTCAGGATTGCCATGGCTAAAACTATTTAAAATCTATTTCTTGAATAGCCAAAATATGTATGATTCAAAATTCAAAATGTAAGAAAGGATTTGCAGACAAAAATAAGTCTGTTTGCTGTATCTCTCTCCTAGCCATGGGCTTCCTCTCCCCAGAGGCAACCCTTGGCACCCATTTATTTTGTTCAGTTTCTTTCTTGTGAAGCCTTCCAGGAACAGTACAGGCATATATCAGCACATGTCTATGGTTTTAACACGCATGGTAACACCTTGATTTTTTTACTTAATTAAGCACATCAATACATACTTTTAACCAATTACCATTTTGTCTATTTAATAAATACCTATACAGTGCTTTCTATATGCTAGGTTCTCCTTTTTCAAAATTTAACTTTTTATTTGGAGATAAGTTTAGACATACAGAAAAGTTGCAAAAATAGTATAGTGTGGCCAGGCATGGGGGTTCACATCTGTAATACTAGCACTTTGGGAGGCCGAGGCAGGTAGATCACGAGGTCAGTAGTTCGAGACAAGCCTGACCAACATGGTGAAACCCTGTCTTTACTAAAAATACAAAAATTAGCCGGGTGTGATGGCATGCACCTGTTATCCCAGCTACTCAGGAGGCTGAGGCAGGAGAATCGCTTGAATCCAGGAGGCGAAGGCTGCAGTGAGCCGAGATGGCACCACTGCATTCCAGCCTGGGTGACAGAGTGAGACACAGTTTCTGTAAATCTTTCATCTAGGTTCCCCTAGTGATGATCCCTTTCCTAACCACAGCACAACTGCTAAAACTGAATTAACCCTGGAACAACTGTATTAACTAAGTTAACAGAATTGATTCATATTTTGCCAGGATCCCATGGGGCACTGATCTCCTCTAATCTGTGACAGTTTCTCAGTCTTTCCTTGTTCTTCGTGACTTTAATACTGTGAAGAGGATCGAGAAGTTATTTTGTAGACTGTCCCTCAATTTGGGTTTTTCTGATGTAGTTTCACAATTGTGAGAATATATATTCTTGAAAAGAGTATCAGAGCATATTCAGTGTATCCCATCAGGGGGTACCTGAAATGCATTCACTGATGATATTAACTTTGATCACTTTATCTGCCAGGATTCTTCACTGCAAAGTTACCATTTCTGTCTTTGTAGTCAATAAATATTTTGGGGGAGATTCTTTGAAACTATGCAAACATCCTGTTTCTGCTTAAACTTTCACCCACTAATTTCAGCATTCATCATGGATCTTGCCTGCTGCCTGCAGCCTGCAGCAAATACTCCTGTGTTGTTCTCATGGTGTTTTTTTCCCCCCTATTTCCTTGATTCCCTCTACATTTCAATGATTATGATTTTTCTATAAGGAAGATTTGCCCCTTTCTCCAATTTATTTATTATTTATTTACTTCAGATGGACTTGTTATTTAAGTTACTCTCTGAGTTATAAAACCCAATACTGTTTGAATGGGTTCCCTCCAAAATACAAGTATTGCCAATGTGATGGTATTGAGGGGTGAGGCGTTTAAGGGGTGATTAGGCCAGGAAGGCTCCTTCCTCAGGAATGGGACTGGGATGCTTATAAAAGGGGCATCATGCAATGTTTGGCTAGCTGCCCTTCTGCCACCTGGGAACACAGCGTTCGTCGCCTCTAGAGGATGCAGCAATAGGGCAGCATCTTAGAAGCAGAGAATAGCCCTTGCCAGACAGCTGAACCTGCTCACGCCTTGAGCTTGGACTTCCCAGGCTCCAGAACTGTGAGAAATACATTTCTGCTCTTTTTAGATGATTCAGTCTCAGGTGTTTGTTACACCAGCACAAAACAAAGGCATTAGGACTTATTTTGTTGCTCACGTTGTTTCACCTTTGGCCATGGGGAGCATTTTCAGGTTGGCTCCTGCATCCTTTCAATGAAACTCCACGTTCTTGTTTTTTATGGTTTGGGGGCTACTTGCTTACTTTCTGGGAGAAGATGCTTCAGGCACATCTTGTATTTCCCAGCCCAAGGCCTAGAATCAACTCTAACTCTTCTTAATAGTTGCACAGTGAGTGTACCATTTGTGGAGATTATAACCAGGATCTATCTATTTCCAAACTTTTCTGTTACAATCTTTTACAATAAAAATCCTTGTAGGTGGGCTGTTTCATACATAAGCAGTTGTTAAAGTAAAACCTAAAGCATTTACAAAGACCTAGGAGTCCCTCTCTGAGCAGCCCCCGTGTTCTCTCTCTGCCCTCGTTCCCGATGTTCTATTCCCTTCCCCAGTGTGGTGGACAACCTTTGAGGCAGCTCCTCCGATGCCTGCCTTTTGAGATTCATGGCCTTCTGTGATCCCTTTCCCATGAGTTGGGGTTGGACTTATTTCTTACTTGTTTTATTCAATTTTTTTTTTTTTTTTTGAGACAGGATCTCACTGTGGATAAAAGCCCTTAAATGGCCCTTCACACCCCCACGCCCCGGCTGGAGTGCAGTGGCATGATCATGGCTCCCTGCAGCTTCAGCTTTCCAGGCTCAGGTGATTCTCCTGCCTCAGCCTCCTGAATAGCTGGAACCCCAGGTACATGCCACTACGCCTGGCCAATTTTAAAAATTATTTTTAGAGATAGGGTCTCCCTGTGCTGCCCAGGCTGATCTTGAACTCCTCCAGCCTCCGGAAGTGTTGGGATTATAGGCGGGAACAACCACACCCAGATATTTCTCATTTCTAATTAATGAAATATGATGGAAATAAGATGTCACTTCCAATACCAGGTTATCAAAGGACTGTGGCTTCCGCTCCCTCTTGGCTGCTTGTTCTTGATCATTTTCTTGTTTGCTTGCTCTAAGAGCCATGACGTGAGTTGCTCTATGGAGAAGTCCATGTGCCCAGGAACAGAGGGAGGCCTCCAGCAAACAGACAGCCAGTGAGGGACTGAGGCTCTCATTCCAGCAACCCACAAGAAATGGAAACTCCCTAGTTGAAACTTGAGATGAGACCACAGTTCCAGCAGATAGGAGAAGTGCAATCACATGAGAGATCTTAAGCCAGAGAAACTTATGTACAAAATGTAAAATCAGGGTCGGGCGCAGTGGCTCATGCCTATAATCCCAGCACTTTGGGAGGCCAAGGTGGGTGGATCACGAGGTCAAGAGTTTGAGACCAGCCTGGCCAACATGGTAAAATCCCGCCTCTACTAAAAATACAAAAATTAGCTGGGCGCAGTTGCAGGGGGCTCCTGTAATCCCAGCTACTCAGGAGGCTGAGGCAGGACAATTGCTTGAACCCAGGAGGCAGAGGTTGCAGTGAGTTGAGATCGCACCACTGTACTCTATAGCCTGGGTGACAGAGCAGGACTCCATCTCAAAAAAAAAAAAAAGTAAAATCAACAAGTCTTGCTAGTTACAGGGCTGTACACATAAATCATTCTAGCGGTCCTTCTTTCCTAGGACTGATGCTCTCTTGACTTTGTATAAGAGCCTGATGCTCTCTTGGCCAAGATGACCTCCTGCCCACATCTGGCCAGCCTTCAAGATTCAAATGGCCACTAAGCCACTTTCTCCTTGACTTCTCCCCTGAGTTCCCTAACTAGTAATAACCACGCTCTGCCTCAGCCTCCCAGTGTGCTTTACCTGGCCCATGTCATGGCACATCTTACTCTCTCCCACGTTGTAGAGTTACGGACACAGCTAGTCTTCCAAACACTAAACTTACTAAGGGCTGGATTCTCCTCTCAGTCATGTTTATAACCCATCCCTCTCACTGCTAAGCACTAAGATCAGCCTTGCACATATATGTTAGGTGTTCTAAAATATCTGTAAAGCTAATATGTAATATTACATATTAGCCTTAAATGGTGGGTTCAGGACCAACAGGCAGCCCCAGCACCTACCGCACACAGTATTAGCTCTTAGAAGCACTATTATTGCCACTCAATATTTCAAGAATGAATGCTTGCTTCTCTAACAAGGATATAATTTTCTGGACTCTTCATGATTTTCCTCTCCAATTTTTGAATTTCTAAGTTTAGAAGACATAAGAAATAACTCCAGACCAAAAGTTGAGGGCCTCTAGCTTAATTCTGCTGTTTTCATACATCAAGTGCTTCCTCTGGTGATGCTTTCACCCAGAGCAAAAAGGAGACCCCGCTGTTAACACCAATGGAAAATCTGTACTGGAGACCCAGGGAGCGGGAACTTCCAGGCAGGAGCATAAACAAGATTCATGTCAATTAATATTCTACTCATCGCCTCTGAGCATTTGCTGGCCACCCTATCATTGCCGGCAAAGCTCCTCTTGTAACAGTGTCTATGTTCAATTGCACTAATTGAACAGGCAAATGAGGGAGATAAAGGGAGACTCAGCTAATTGTATTTTTTTATTGGCTTCCAAGGAGAAAAACCCATAATCAGTCATAATTACAAACTTCCCTTGTGGTCTCAGCAGCACAGGCCCCAAATGAAGCTATTCTAAGGCATCTTGCTTGATGGCAGATAAACAGCTCTTAAACCCTTTCTTGATCTGTAAAGACTTTGGGGGAGTAACAGGAGAAGCTGTGGACCTTCTTGCTTCCTTCTGCTTACACCCCTCAACTTCACACCTTCAGCTAAAGATACTGTCATCTGTGGCATCTCCACCATTATCTATTCTCTCTGTGGATAAAAGCCCTTCAACAGCCCTTCATCAGGGACAGCAAGACAGTGACAGGGCTGTGTGAAGCCAGTGACTGTCCCACTCCTCGGAATTCACTTTTCAAGGCGCAGAGGGGAGCAGGAAGAGAGCCACAGCACTGGGCTTTTCCTCTAGGAAGAGATAGCTGCAAGCTGCCTTGGGACATTCTTGATGATGACAGTCAAATGTGGGGTAAGCTCAGCTGAAGGCAGGAATCCCCCGGCCCCACGGAGAACACAGAATGGCTTTGTTGCCTTAATCTGTCCTAAATTCATATGTTTCTGTTACCATTCAGAATAATGAAAAACCAAAATGGACAGAACACGGCGCTGGAGTCCCAGCTGAGCTTGGAAAGTATAAATCTTAGTTCCGGAGAATTCAAGTCACTTATAAATGAAGAGGAGAAAGAACCTGGGAACCTGAAGGGAAGATGGGGCTGCGCATTAGGGCGGAGGCAAGAATAGGCGGCTCCAGTCCGTCGTCATAGGCACTCAAGGGACTTTTGCAGAACAAGTGCCAATGTGAAAACCTAAGTGGCTATCTGGTAGGAGACAGGAATGTCCAAATACTGAAATGATAGCCTACGAAAACGTTGAAAACTTAAGAACTAGAGGAAAACTGAAACCATTAAAGAAGAAACTCCAGGCTGGGCACTGTGGCTCACACCTGTAATCCCAGCACTCTCGGAGGCCGAGGCGGGTGGATTACCTGAAGTCAGGAGTTCGAGACCAGCCTGGCCAACACAGTGAAACCCCATCTCTACTAAAAATACAAAAAAAGTAGCAGGGCATGGTGGTGGGTGCCTGTAATCTCAGCTACTCAGGAGGCTGAGGCAGGAGAATTGCTTGAACCTGGGAGGCAGAGGTTGCAGTGAGCAGCCATTGCACTCCAACCTGGACGTCAAGAGCAAGACTCCACCACAACAAAAAAAAAAAAAGAGAGAGAGAGAAACTCCAATGACATCAAGAAAAACCCAATATGACAGAAAAGAACACGAGTTGTCTAAGTGTAGGAGGGATGAGTTGTCTAAACGCGAGGAGAGGAAGGACCAAGCCTGGAACTGCTTGGCCACTGGATGGCTCATTTTCTGACTTTAGGCCAACTGCTTACCTTCTTTGTACCTCAGTTTCCTGGTCTCTTTATGCTGCCCCTGATATAGCAGGAAGAGATAGCTCGGACCTGACCCCCCTGCTATGCTGTATTTATGACAAGGGGATACCCAGGATGTTCTGCCCAGAGCCTCCGATTTTCCTCTGACATGCACATTGTAAAACGCTTCTGTCTCACTTCACCAAGTTTGCCCATAAATACATTCAGCCCACAAATTGCTTTAATTACAGAAGAAGGAAATTGCTTCACTTGGCAAAAGGTTCTTCCCAGTTCAGCTAATGGCAGTCTGGTATGCACGTCTGTGATGGATTTTTTTTTTTTTTTTTAAAAAGGCTTAGTGAGAATTGGAAAAGTGCTGTGGAACCAGCATTCACTGGGGCCCATCCTGGCCCCTCTGGTGAGTTGTAACTGCCTTCAGAAATCACACACTATTCCAGAAAGTAACAGCTGACCTCAAAGAGTGTGCTTCCCAAATCAAAAAAAGTCACTAGCTGAGATGTTGTGACCTCACAGTGAGGGGGCAAGGGTGGAGAGGCCTTCTGGGGTTATGCATTTGGAAATGAGAAGCTCAGACAAAGCGCTGTGTGTTACATAAAAACAAGACCCCGTAATCATTACAGTGAGAGACAATCTATGCTTATTTAACTCTTTGCTGCGGAGATTCTAGAAAGTTCTTTGCAAGTTTCCAAGTATCATCTCATGTGCCGCCAGGGGAAATTTTCCAAGATGTCCAACACTCGCACTCTGGCTCTTACCACCAGTGAAGCAAGATTCAAGACTGCGTTTGTTGAGCCAGGTTTTCCTACCTGGTGGATGGGCACCCATGGACATTAAAAGGGAGTTGAGACGATGATGCACTGACATCCAACACACCACAGACTCTGGAGGCTGACAGACCCATGTCTGAATCCTGGCTCTACCATTTATTAACTTTGCAACTGTGGCAAGTTACTTAAACTCCTGAGCCTGTTTTCCTCATCTGTAAAATGAAGAATAAGAGCATGCATCTCATGAGGTATATTTGTGAAGATCAGATATGGTCGTTATAAAGTATGTAGCACAGGGCTGGACATGGGGGCTCATGCCTGTAATCGCAGCACTTTTGGAGGCTGAGATGGGAGGATCGCTTGAGGCCAGGAGTTCAAGGTCACAGTGAACTATAATCGCACTACTGTACTCCAGCCTGGGCAACACAGTGAGACACCGTCTCTATAAAAAATTTAAAAATTTGCTGGGCATGGTGGCATGCTCCTGTAAACCTAGGTACTCAGGAGGCTGAGGAGGGAGGATGGCTTGAGCCCAGGAGTTTGAGGTCACAGTGTGCTATGATGGCACCATTGCACTCCAGCCTGGGCGACAGAGCAAGACTCTGTCTCTTGAGACAAATAAAAACACATACTTAAATAAGTATGTAGCACAATGCCTGGCAAATAGTCTAAGGGGTCATTAAATATTTGCAGCAGCTGCTGCCAGTGCCACCATCACATCCCCCTCTGCTGTGCCCTTCTTCCTAGCTCCCTGTCAGGGTCTGGCTTTACTGACTTAGGCGCCCGTGGGACATCTATCTGTAGGAGGAAGGTGACCTTGGAGAAACAAGGGAGATGCATGAACTCCATCTACCGCCTAAAGTGGGGACTTACAACAATTTCCTTCTTTTTCTCAGGTTGGAGAAAAATGATAGTGAATGAGTGGCACACAGCACACAGACCTCAGGATCAAAAAGACCTGGCTTCAAATCTCCCTCTGCCACTTGCTAGGCAAGTGACTCTGAACAAGTTCCTCAAGTGTCAAACTTCGGTGGCCAGGAAGATGAAAGAGAAAAGAGCATGTCAAGTGGTCAGCATCTCTGGCCTGTAGGAACAGCTCAACCATGAGAGGTGCTGTTATTATTATTATTGGGTATTCCAGCTATCGCCCAATTCCTACATCCTGCATTACAGATAAAGATGCCCCCTGCCGGGCGCGGTGGCTCACGCCTGTAATCCCAGCACTTTGGGAGGCTGAGACGGGTGAATCACCTGAGGTCAGGAGTTTGAGACCAGCCTGGCTAACATAGTGAAACCCCTTCTCTACTAAGAACACAAAAATTAGCTGGGCATGGTGGTGCACGCCTCTTATCCCAGCAACTCCCGAGGCTGAGTCAGGAGAATTGCTTGAACCTGGGAAGTGGAGGTTGCAGTGAGCTGAGATCCTGCCATTGCACTCCAGCCTGGGTGACAAGAGTGAAACTCCATCTCAAAAAAAAAAAAAGGTGCCCCCAAGAAGTACCCAAGGAGGGGTCTTTGACACAAGGTGGAAATGAAACAAAGTGGCATCTGCATAAGGCTGAGCTGTGCTTATTTGACATAAAAATCTATTCCAAGGTATTGCTGTTCAGGTCACACTGGACAATGATGCATGCCATGCCTAAGGTCCAAGGAAGCTAGAAATCTGAAAATTAAAGGAAGAGTAGAGAAAAACCACACCGGCAAATGCCTCCTTTCCAGCAACTGCCTTCTTTATATTTTGGGGTGCTATTTGTTTGGAAAGACTTTGATAATAGTTTGAGGAGACTACAACACAACACAAGGCAGGCTTGCCTGGCTAAGCCAGCTAGAAGTTTAATTAAATACAATTGCTTGCTGTGTGTTCCTTTCCCAAATGGCTTCATGCATATTCATTATTGTAATTATGGTAGTGAAAAAATCCACGCCTAATTATTCCGTGCTCCCCATCTTTCACATGCCTAGAATTTTTGCATAATGACTGTTGAAATTAATTGCAAGTTAGTTAATTTTACACTTTGTCCTTTCAAAACTTAATTGAAAATTAATTTAAAATATACAAAAATCCCACAAAAACCCACAACAAAAAAATCCCACTAGCAGGCATTATGGTAAATCTGGTTTTTTAGACTTACAATGTGCACTAAAAATGTGATGTGATTACTTCTAACTTGAGTGCAGTGTTGTACTTGTCAAGCTATAATAAAAGGCCAGTCCCATAAATGTCTCAGAACTCACATCTCTATTTTTTCTACCATATAGCAACAAAGACTTGTGTTGAGTGGGGAGGGCTATCAGGGGTCCAGCTGTCTTCTGGTTGCTGGTTTATCGTGGTATCCTTCAGAAATTACATCCCCAGCCTTCAAAGAAGACCAGCAGGTGGTTTCCATTGTCACTCCCTCACACTTTTACCCTTAAATAACTCTCCTGGTACCCATTTTCAGGCCCCAACTGCAATCTGGCATGCAAGAAACTTCACCTTCATGCCCAGCAAACCAACAGAAAACATTTCTTTCTCCCTCTCTGTTACTGCACTCTGTTCCCACCAGCTCTTCCATTTGAGTTACTCCCACTAATTGTGTTTTGGGGATCCCTTCTGTGTGGGACCAGGAAGGAGACACTGGTCATGTGCCTACCGTGTCCTGCATTGAGCTTTCGGCATAAGCAAGAGTTTCATTTAATTTCATCACCTAAGAGTTCCTGGCATATAAATCCATCGCTATTTCTTGACTGGCTGATTGACAGAAGAACATTTATTGCAAGCCCATGGGGTGAGCACCATCAGCCCTACTTTTAGAGAGAAGGAAAGGCAGGTTCAGAGAGATTAAGTACGCTTTTAAGTTCACACAGCCAGTAAGTGGCAGAGCGGGACATCTGGTGCCAACACTGTATTCCCCCACCCCACCACCATGTTGCCTCTCCATCCTTTTCCTGATGCCCGGCCATCTTGGCAGTTCAGATTTTAGCTTTTGCCAGCTATGGTATCTTGGCCCCATGCCTTTCTTGGCCCTGAGTCCTGAAAACAGATTGTTATGGACTGAATGTATGTATTCTCCTTAATTCATATGTTGAGGTACTAACCCCCAATGTGATGGTGGTTAAGATGAAGACTTTGGGAGGTTAGGAGTAATGGGGTCCTGAGAGTGGGACCCCCATGCTAGGATTCGTGCCCCAATGAAGACGGAATACCAGAGAGCGTGCTAAGGAGAGAACACCACGAGAAGCTGGCTATCTATAAGCCAGGAGGGCCCTTACTAGGAACTGAATTGGTGGGAGCCTTGATCTTGGACTTTCAGCCTCCAAAACTGAGAATTCCTGTTGTTTAAGCCACCTGGTCTGTTTTTTAAATTTTTAACTATTTATTTTTTTTAGATGGAGTCTTGCTCTGTCATCCAGGCTGAAATGCAGTGGCACAATCTCGGCTCACTACACATCCGCCTTTCTGGTTCAAGTGATTCTTCTGTCTCAGCCTCCTGAGTAGCTGGGACTACAGGTGCATGCCACCACACCCAGCTAATCGTTGTATTTTTAGTAGAGATGAGGTTTCACCATGTTGGCTGGCCTGTTCTTGAACTCCTGACCTCAAGGGATCTGCCCACCTCAGTCTCCTAGAGAGCTGAGATTACAGGCGTAAGCCATGGCGCCTGGCTCCAGTCTATGGTATTTTGTTATGCCAGCCTGAGCAGACTGTGAGATCATTTCACAGTTTTATTAGATGACCTTGGTTACTCACTTTACTCATTTTGGACTGATTCAGGGTTAAGCTGTGAGAGTATAAAGGAAAATACAAGAGAAAAATCAACTCAAGAGGGAGAAGACAACTCTTTATGACACAAAGGAAGCTGGACGGGTGGGCTACTGTTAGAAGGCTGAGGCCTGTGACATGCTAAGCAGCTGCTGTCAATCCACTTGGAATGAGCCAGAATGTGTGTGTACCCGCGTGCGTGCATGTGTGTGTGTGTAGAACCACAGCTTCCTGCTACTCCTAACATTATGCTAACAGGGATCCTCACTGAGAGATGTCTTCGATCGTACCACACAGGAGATGAATGAATCAACTTGTATTGAGTAGATGAGGAGGAGAAAGAGGTGGAAAGCAAATTAACATAGCACAAAGACATTGATTTTTTTTTAAGTCCATAAAAGTATCTCCTTTAAAGGTGACTTTCGTGATCTGAGCCTTCAACAATTTTAGAAGAAGCAATCCATCCTCTAAGAGGCTCCCACAATTCGGGAGTCTCTTAAGACCCTAGGAGTAAATTCCTTAACAGGGATCCTTTAGAGCTCAGGCTCCAGGAATATGAAAGATATTTTAAGAAATAAGGTGCAGCCGGGCACTGTGGCTCATGCCTGTAACCCTAGCACTTTGGGAGGCTGAGGCAGGCGGATCACGAGGTCAGGAGATTGAGACCATCCTGGCTAACATGGTGAAACCCATCTCTACTAAAAATACAAAAAATTATCTGGGCGTGGTGGTGGGCGCCTGTAGTCCCAGCTACTCGGGAGGCTGAGGCAGAATGGCATGAACCCGGGAGGCAGAGCTTGCAGTGAGTGGAGATCATGCCACTGCACTGCAGCCCCTAGGCAACAGAGAAAGACTCTGTCTCCAAAAAAAAAATAAAAAATAAAATAAAAAAAAGACATAAGGTGCTGTGCCTGTGGATACATTTTTCCTCCAAATGTGTAAACAGAGGCTTTCATTCCAGATAAGCCCATAAATGTTGATGTTGATCACAAACCCAAATGAGGTGTTCAGACACAGCCATAAAGCCTCTGGATCCAATTTGCACATCAGGAGAATATACTGTAAGGTACCTGGAGGCTCTAAGCAGGTGCCAGGAAGTAGCCTTGCAAATAGATGGAAGTCCAGTGCTAGGTGTGTGCCAAGAGCTGTCAGGTGAGAGTGAAGAAGCCTGGCTCTAGAAGCATAACCAACCTGCTTCATGCAGAGGCAGGAGTGGGACGGGGTGGGAAGCAAGCCAGGCACGGAACTGAGCTGGAAGGTCCGCAGTGGCTCTTGGCTCTCAGGATGTTGGTCCTGCTGGCTGACACAGAAAAGTATCCTCAGCATGCTGCTTGGTGAAGACAGCACATTAGTGGACAGCATATCTTTTACGAGAGCAGGATGCCATTTATGTTGATGAGAAAGTGTGTATGTGTGTGTGTATTTCTGTCCATCCATAAAGAAGGTACAGAGGGCTATACAGCAAAATGTTAACAATGGCTACTATCATTGGATGGATAAATTACATGCGATGTGAAGGGGGTATTTTTCTATATTTTCTGAGTTAATGATCTTGTATTGAATTAATACCTCTCCTTTCGATCTCAGGTCAATCATCTGCTCTTCAGAAAAGCCTTTGATGACCTTCATGATTATGACAGTTCTCCTTATTCGTGTTCACCTAAATCTAGTTATCTCTCTTTCCTCATAGCACATGCTACAGTTATACATTTACTACAATCTTTTGTTTGTTTGGTATTTTTTAGAGACAGGGTCTCTCTCTGTTGTCCAGGCTGGGGTGCAGCAGTACAATCACAGCTCACTGCAGCCTTGAACTTCTGGGAGGAAGCAAGAGGTAGGTGGGACTACAGGTGTGTGCCATGACACCCAGTTAATTTTTTTGTGTGTTTTGTTTAAGAGATGGGGTCTTGCTATGTTGCCCAGGCTGGTCTTGAACAGCTGGCCTCAAGCCATTCTCCTGCTTAGCTTCTCAAAACATTGGGATTACAGGCATGAGCCCCTGTACCTGGTCTACAGTTTTTTATTCAGTGTGTGCCTCCCTCAGGAAATTTGGTACTCCATAAGAACAGGAACCATGGTGGGTACAGTTTTGTTTTGTTTTGGTGGACAACTTTGTTCCCAGCATCTAATAATAATGATGATGAAGGCAACAGTAATGAGATCAACAGCAGAGCAGCAGGAGCAGAAATGGAGGCAGTGACAGCTAACATTTGCTTAGTACCTGCTAGGTACCAGACTCCAAGGACTTCGTTATGAGGTCAGTATGGTCAACATCCCCATTTTCCTGAAGGGGAAACCATAGCCCAGAAAGACTGTGTAACCATCACAACCTCACACAGCTATCAAGGGTGGGAGCCAGGATCTGAACATCATATCAAGGGCAGCTGGACTCTCAAATCCATGCTTGCAACTGGGATGCTACACTGCCCTTTTACCCAGCACTTAACTTCCCACACAGCAGCACCTCATAAATATGTATTAAATAAAAGATTGATCACACATTCCTTTTTACAATCCTGAAAAAGTCATCTCCATGTTTGGATGAGGAGAAATACAAAATCACTCCTCTGGGAATGAGGCAGCAGAATGAAAGAGGTCGTTCTGAAAACACAGAGTTTTCTGGAAAGAAGTGTTCTTTTTTAGACAGCAGTGCTTGACTGAAGAAAAATGCCCCATATATGGTTCACACAAGTCCTCATGTTTTTAATTTTCCTGAATGCAGAAGGGCACAGGGAATGATGGGGTTCAATGGCATTCTCTTCAGACATTCTACAGCTGGGACTCTGGGCTCAAGTTTCTGTAACTTGATAAAGTCAAGAGTTCTGGTTCCTTTTAAGTGACCAATGAAAGAGAAGCAGTCGCTCATGTGAAACCTTCCCAAGCTCACAGTAAGAAAGCCAGGCCCCAGAGAATGGATGGGGAGCTACCACCAGGGTTAAGATATGCCAAGAGCCTTGTATGTTGCATGAGGGATTTGGGTAAAACCATGTAGGCATGGGGGATTATTGATCCCCCCCTCAAAAAAGCAGGCAGAAGTGGTTATATTTGCATGGACTTAGCAGAACATGACTGTCTGTAGAGCTGAAGAGCCCCACGTGCATTGTTAGCTAGAAATATTTAACGGATTAGGACTGCGTGTACTGGCAGACAGACCTGATTTAAGTTTTTCACATGATATGAATTCTCCAGGGTAAAACCAAACACACTGGCATCATTCCAGGTTAAAGCAGGAGATAAAACTGGAAGAATTCAGACTGCTCCATTCATTTCAAACCCAGAAAGCGAGGCTCTCCTCATAGCTTATTGTTTCAGGATTAGCATATGTAATGTTAATGCCACACTGAATACCGATGAGACGGGGCCTCACTTCATTAAGCATTTGATATGGTTAAACTGCTACCCCATTTCAAAGCCTACAGAAATCATCGCACACTGACAACTTGTCCTACAAACAGAATGCAAAAGCGTGACTTCACTGGCTGCAGATGAGCCTTCTCTCTCTCTCACCTTCTAGCTATTTTCAAATGTGGAGGAAAAAAATGTACTTTTTCCAACTCCCTTGTGTCTTAGTGTAAGAAAAGGACACATTTTCTACCATTTCCACCATTTTCTGGCTCATGCCAAAGATATTAAATAACTCAGTAAAGCCAGATGTATCCTATTCTTGCCAGAGCTCAGAAACAGACCCAGCTACTAGGCAGCTGTGAAATAGAGCAGCAATCTGTCAGGATTTAATTAGGCCAGCTTTTTGGATGGGGTACGGTTTTTTTTGTCTTTTGGGGTGGGCATTTTGGCAAAAAGTTGGGATGGGCCGACTATGGCTTAGTATGTCCTTGAATCAGGTGATGCTTGACTGATGGGAGGTGGAAGGGAGTAACTTCCCTTTCTTTACGTGCAGATGCTAAACACAAGTAAATATAGACCCGGAGGTATCTGAATTTTATGCACATATGGGGAATTAACAGCAGCATGTCTCTGGCTCTCCTGTCTTTCCTGCTTCAATGCTGAATTCACCATGTCACCGCTGGGTCAACTGTCTTGGGTGACTGAGGAGGGGAGCCACAGAGGGATTTAGAATATATTTTTCCTTAAGAACAGTGACACAAAGTCAGGCCATAAACATTATACACAGGCACCAGTCTGATGCATCAAGGGGCTGTTTTGCAGCCCTTTATAATCTGGCTTTTAGAATTATGAGTCCTTTTCTCCCTGTTTTAAAATGTTCAATTCTCATTCAGCTGTCCTTTCTGTACTCTGAGCCTTAATCATGAAAAGCTACTTGAATGTTCAAAAGGAATTAGATGGTGGGACTTCAGGGGCCAGCAACAGAGAATCAGTTGGAACAACATAAATGGCCAACAACAGGGGATGAGCTGGACCCGGCACAATGTTATAAACAGTGGTGAGATGTGATTGGAATGGTGGTGTTCACGGTGTGCTTCTGGTCCACAAGAAATAGGTTTTCATGGACTTATGTGCAATGCCAACGACCCTTTTTAGTACGACGTTTCTAGAAAAATGCAAAACTTTCCCTGCTGGCTCAACATCTTCCTTATCCTACCACTATTCATCCTAAATACTCCCACTGTTACTACTAATGATGGTAATGATGATGATGAAGATGAAGATGAAGATGATGACAGCAGCCGTGGCTAACATTTACCAAGGGCTTTCTAGAAGCCGATGTCTTTATGAAATGTTCTATATGGATTACCAACCTCATTTCCTCTTTTAAAAAGCTCTATAACAGAAGTATGGTCATCACTCCCACTTTGCACATGGTAAGACTGAGGTACAGAGAGGTTTAGGAACTTTCCCAAGGCTGATAGGAAGAAATGCAGGCCCAGTGATGAGCTGTCTGACTCCAGAGCCCATTCTGTTAATCATTTTAGACTACTGCCTTCTCCGCCTAATTGTCAGATCTGAACAGGCAGGGACCATGTCTGTCTTAGTATCACTGTATTGTTGTAAATAAAATTGTGCTTGGCACATAGCAAATCTCCACAAATCTAGTATTGTGGAGTGAATGAATGAGTAAAGGAGGACAGAGTTTTAGAGAACTGGGGTCCCTGAACGTTGCTTATTTTTTCAAACAGGACAAAGCTGCTGTCTTCATTGTGTCCTTCCTTACTGGTAGGGGCATGGTTGAGTCTTGAGACAAGTGGATTCACACTGGGTTTCTGGCATAGGTTGTGAATCACAGTTGGGCAACCATGAACCCATGGAGAAGAGGACTGTAATCACCAAGACTCCAAGTCCTGGGAGTGAACCATATACCCAGTGGTGCATCAGGCTTGCCAACAGATATCGCCACACAGGAAACCTGAGATAGGACCTGGAGGATATGGTGGTCACTAGGTGGTTGACAAATGTTCCTGAATTTCTGTCCTTCCAGATACACAATAGGATTGGACTTCCCTGTCCCCTTAGAAGTTCAGATCTGTCTAGGTGATGTGCTTTGGCCAGTGAAATGTGAGTGGTCTAGCTCCCTGGGTGACTAAGATGAGAGAAGCCTGCCCTACTAATCCATCACGGACCTGCAAAGCAAGTGGGAAACAAACCTCTATCGTCTGAAACTGCTGAGACTTGGGTCTGTAAGTTACCAAAGCACCACCTAGCATATACCAACTAATACAGGGGCCTAAGGTACACAGACAAAACATCTGGGCAAAGCAACAAACCATGCACATATGAAACAACAGGGGGAAGGGAACTGTAATATGTAAGCAGCTAAATGTCAGATGTGATACTAAGGACTTTACGTAATAATAATCTCATGTGTTATCTCACCTCTCCATGTCCCCATTTATAAACTGGGAATAATGACAGTATTCCCAGTTTATAAATTCTTATTTGGTAAGTGAGAACACTGAGAAGTAAAACAACATTCCCAAGACGTCTCAGCTAGTAAGTGGCAGAGCTAAGATCTGAATCCAAATCTGTCAGACCTCCAAAGCCTCAAGGCCTTTCCACTACACTCAGTGGCTTTTCAGGACAAGGAAATTTACTCAAAGCTGCATGAGACCAGTGCTGGCTATTGCCCCAAGGGCTGCTAAAGCAACGCATAAAGGAATGAGGAGGGTAAAGGTGTCAGGGCGAATTTTTGAAAGAAGTGGGTTTCATTTCAAATCAATTATTGAAACTAAGTGGTGCTCTTAACAAGAGAGCTGGGAGGGGCATGTGACAATGTCCAGCACACAGAGGCAGTAGGCACAAAGGTAGACGAGGAATAAGGTGACTGGTTGGACAGAAAAGATGCAAAGCACACATCTCAGCGTGCAAAGCTTTAAATAACAGCCTGGGGTGTTTCGATCTTCTAACTGTAGTGGGCTCCTTAGCAGGGGTGGGAAGTTATAAAAGCCGTGTTTACGTAAAATTGTTCTGGCGACTGTATGTAGGATGAGCTACAGCAGAAAGAGGGAGAGAGACTCAGGGTGGCCAGATAATATATTCTGGTGGCCAGACAAAAGGAAAGTAGGCCTGAATTAGGAGAGAAGCTCTGGAAAGGAAAAGGCAGGAAAGTAACAATCACCTTCAAGAATTGAGCTCTCACTAGTTGCCACATTTTGGGCTAAGCAATTTGCACACATCGGCTCACAGAACGTTCCCCACACTCTTGAGAATGCAGAATTACCCCCATTTTACAAATGAGGAAATGGGCTCGGAGAGATTCCGTGACTTTCCCACAATGACGTAGCAAATACAATATTAAGAGCTAACATATGACAGGTGCTAAAAGCACATCCTAGGTCTTATTTAATGTTACAACACAGGCACTACTATTATTCCCATTCCCAGAAGAGAAAATGGAGGCTCAGAGAAGTGAAGTAACTTCCTCTGAGTGGCACCCAGCTAGTAAGTAGCAAGGTTCAGATTTGAACTCCGTTGAGTTTGGCTCCAAAGTCCATGCTCTGAATTGCTATAGTCACGAACATGTGCATTTGGCCCCCGAGGCTTTGGCTGGTTTGGCCTGGGAGCAAGTTGGCAGGATCTCATTTCAGGAAAGAAGTCTCCACCATTCACCCTAAAAGGTGCCAGGGAGACAACTCCGGTAACACATTCTATGCCCTGGACCTAATCCAGGCTACCTAGGAGTGTGAGAGAAAAGAGAATGAATTCTTATGCTGCACATACGCCAGATATGTGCATGTGGCTTTGCTTTGAAGAGCAGGGCAGCATTATAACTTACCCCACAAAGCGGCCTTGTGATGCTGTGTGTGTGTGACCCAAACCCATTTAGATGGCACCTCTGCCTTCTCCTCTCGTTTGTGGTAGACCAAATGCTCAGAATTGGATTTTTCAATAAACCACTCATCCTGCAGTTACCTGCAGAGAAAAAAGTCAGGTCACAGGCTTCTGAAATGTTCTCACAGCCTCTGTGCTTCCATCATTAAGGTGGATCCAAGACTGGGAGACAAGCAGGGGTGTAGTGGTCTTCTGCATGCCCAGAACATCTATTGCGAGGCTAGAGATGCTTGAAAGAGGTTTTTGCTTGACGGCTCACTTTTAAAGTGCAAAGTGCTGTCACAGACCAATTGTTCCTACCAGCGCATTCTTGAAATTCCACTTTTATTTCTATCAAAGTAACATGTGCACACAATTTAAAGAGTCAAATAGTTGTAAGAGGCTTGATAAAAGCGATCGCATTCTTTGACCCTCATCTTCCAGAAGCCGTCATTTTCTACTATTTTGGTTAGGTCTTTTAATAGCTTACTGCCATATCTCTAAATAGCATGCTTGTATGCTACTTTATGATTCTTTAGTTTTAGGAATTATCTATTGTCTTCCCTCTCTGAAAGGTGAGGATTTAGCTCTAGTTTATTACCTTCTCTGCCACTGCCACACACATGCCCATTTTTAAGCCTCTTAGACAGTAATTATAGATAATCAGTGTTTTTGTTATTTTGATCAAGAAAATGCTACAGATGAAAAACACAGGTATACTATGATTTGAACACCTTTCTTCCCGGGAAAACTTGTTTTCCTGAGAAGAAAGCCTTCCCCCTCCCCATTTGTTCAGCATTCCATATATTTCTCAATAATCCACACACAAAGTCTTTCCCAGATTCATAAATCTCTTCTCAACAAATTCAAATACATTAAGTATTCTATCAATTTCTTCGTGTGTGTGTGTGTGTGTGTGTGTGTGTGTGTGTGTGTGTAGAAAGGGTCTTGCTCTGTCACCTAGGCTACAGTGCAGTAGCGTGCTCATAGCTCACCACAGCCTCAAACTCCTGGGCTCGAGCAATCCTCTCATCTCAGCTTCTGGAGTAGCTGGGATTGGAGGTGAGCACACCATGCCCAGCTATAATAACTTTTAATTTTTCTGTAGATATGGGGTCTCACTATGTTGTTCAGGCTGGTCTTGAATTCCTGGCTTCAAGTGATCCTCTTTCCTCAGCCTCTCAAAGTGTTGGGATTACAGGCATGAGTGAGCCACCAAGCTTGGCCTATCAATTTCTTCCTATAGAAATCTCTCCCCACACCTTCGGATCTACTCCAGTCTGGACAAAGGGTTCCCAGCTGCCACCCTGTGATGGTCCTTCAGTGTCATTCCAGAGGCTCCTTTTCCCTCTCTAAGGTTGGATCCCCAATTTCCCGTATCCTGTGTCTTTTTCTTGGTTTACTCCCTTGGTTTTGGTAGGCCATATTTATTAGTAGCTTCCTGAAAGGGCTGTATGAAAGTAACTTTTTAATCATTTCTGAAAATGTCTTTATGGTACAGAATTTGAGTTGAAACCATTTGTTTCAGAACTGAATCTCACGTCCATTGTTATTAAGAAGACTGACACCATTTTGATTCTTGAATCTTTGTAAAAAACTTACTTTTATTTATGTATTTATTTTTGTAATGCCCTCTCTAGAAACTTGTAGGATCTTCTTTTTGCCCAAAGTTCTGAAATTTCATAATGATGTGCTTGGTGTGGTTTACTGTCGTTCACCAATCTGAGCATCAGGTGGGCTCTTTTCTGTCTGAAAACCACTGTTCTTTGATTCAGGGAGCATTTTCTTCAATTTCTCCAATTTTTCTCTTCTCTCTAGAATTTCTGTGATTTGGATGTGTATCTCCTAACCCAGTCTTCAGTTTTTCTCATTTTCTATTTCTTTGTGTTTTTCTACCTTCTGGTATATACCTTCAATTTTCTGGGATATACCTTCAAATTTATGACCTAACTTTTTCCATTATTATTTGTTTTAGAGACAAGGTCTCACTCTGTTGCCCAGGCTGGAATGCAGTGGTGCAATCATAACTCATGGCAGCCTTTAACTCCTGGGATCAAGCAATCTTCCCACCTCAGCCAACTGAGTGGTTAGGCCTATAGGCATGTGCCACCACACCCAACTAATATATTTTTTAAATTGTTTGTGAAGATGGGGTCTCACTATGTTGCCCAGACTAGTCTTGATTTCCTGGGCTCAAGCAATGCCAACTTTTTCAAGTTAAATTTCTATGAGTCCTTTCCTGTTTAGTCCTTTAAAAGTTGGGAGGCATCTTATTTTTATTTCGAGAATTCCATATCTTCAGGCATCTTTTAGGTTTTTCTGTTTTATTTTAAGTTTCCTTCTCTTGATATAGCCTGTTTTCCTCCCAGGTGATTTCCTCCTCTTTCTCCTCCTCCTCCCCTCCCCCTCCCCATAGATGTGTGAGTGTTCTGTCTTTCATATTCAAGGTTTCTGTCAAGTGTCAAATGTCTGGTGATCCTTGGCTGACATTTTTAAATGTGGGACACTAAAAAGCTCTTGGTTGTGGGCTTCATCATTAGATGATTCAGTTGGGCCATTTCACTGACATCTAATCTCTTAAACTGGTGAGTTTTCCCAAAGAAGACTTTTATAAACTCCTGCTTAGAAGGAATATGAGCCTGGCTGGCTGTGGTCTAGGACCCAACTTGAGGAAAAGGGCTAGTAGTTTCAGTGTTCATTATGTTGACTTGTGCTAAATCCCTGTTTTCAGAAACAGATCCCCATTCTCAGTTGTGCTTCATATCTGGTATTCCAGAGACCTGCTCTACCCTCACCAGAGAGTAAGCTCCAGTCTTCTGCCTGGGTGTGAGAGGGGCAGTCGCCAGGATGTGCAGCATAGGGAAGGAATATGAAAGTGTGATAACTTCCTAATGAAATTTCAACGAATCTTCCCATTTTTAGCCCCACCATCTCTTTTGTTTCCAGAGTTATCTCAACTTGACAATTCCCAGGCCTTCTGGAAGTAAATCTGGTTGCCTCTTGGTTCTCCTGAGTGCCAGCTTAGAATTCCATTTTCTGAGTTCACTAATCCAGTCATAGCTCACCCATTTGTTCTCCAGCTTCCTTTTTTTTTTTTTTTTTTTTTTTGCTGTTTTTCCTCTCCTTTTCTTTGTCCCTGCGGATTTACCCTTTAAAAAATCATTTTAGAGAAAGGTAACAGATGTAAATGTGAGAATTCAAGTTACCACTTTAAACTACAAGTTTTGAAGGAAGGTAGTCATATCATTTACTCCCGTCAACTATCGAAGGCACCTGGACTTCCCAGGTAAGTGATACTAATGGAATTCTGTGTGCCCTGTGCTATGGTGACCAATCTCTTCTCGGTGCAGTGCACTTCTCAATGTAGAAAGCGAGCTGGGTCAATACTAAGAAAATAGGGGTTAATTCTAGCTCTGATTCCTACTCATTGTTATCCTTGGTCTCATTTGTAGTCTCAGGATAAAAACCACCAACCTATGTACTTTCAGGGTTCTTAGTAGGATCAAACAGGATAATGACTGTGAAAGCACTTCAAAAAGCACAAAGTACTACAGAAACACAAGGCTTTGCTATTACTTAAAAACCTCACTTTCATCTCTTGAAATTCAATCTAACGTTATCTTGGCCTGTCTTCAGGAGACAGAGGCTTGTCTCCAGTAATCATACAAATCATCCTTGTGGCATTCAAAAGAAATGTCCTGTAGTCACACAGACACATGACTTGACATAGGGTTTCTCACCCTACCAACACTGTCTTTGTTGCCAAAACCAGCCAGTACCACAGCATCTAAAACAAATACACCCAGAATCCAAGATTTTATTGCGGAGAAGGGATAAGTGAGATGAAACTCTTTTTGGGGAGTCCATTTCACAATGTGTCTGCTTCTCAGCTGAGCTGTATGTCCACCTTGACTAACGGTAGAAATATGGAAAAAAGAGTGGTTAATATATTCAAACAGTGGATCTCTTATAGCCACTGAAAAAGAATGGGGTGGCAGTGCTATTTGTAGTGCCATGAAAGATGTTTTGTAGGATTCCATTCCTATAATAAAACAACATAACCCTATATATGTGTAGGTATTTATCTACACATCTATATATTTGTATTATATAGGCACATCGATACATGACATGCATATATAGAAAAGTATGGCTGCATTTTCACCAAATCATGTTGATCACTTCTGGGGAATTGAAAAAAACTTTTGCTTTTTACTTTATACAGTTCTAAGCAGTTTGATCTTTCTCATAATATGCATAGGTTACTTCTGATCATAAAAAAGGAAAGACTAAATGTAAATTAAAAGAGTAAAAAAAACCCCAGCATCTGAGAAAAGAAGTAAAGGTAATAAGAAGCCAAGGCAAGATGGATATAGGAGAAGAGGCTAGGAAAGGGGCCCGAATTGGCAGGAGTTGGGGGTAGGTCACACACCTCTGCTAGAGACATGCAAGCAAGTGTATCTCCTCCCAGCTGGTAACCACAAATGGATCCCCGTGGGCCATGGCAACCACCTGCACATTTATGCAAGCTCCACTATCAACTTAAGGGGAGGAAGAACTCATTTTTTAAAAACTGTGTAATTTCCATATAGCAAAATGCACACATCTTCAGTATACAGGCTATGACTTCTGAAAAATGCATATGCCCACGTAACCCACAGGGGGACTCATTTAAAAAAAATCTCACAGCTATACGCAAGTGCATGGATCTGTAGGAGAAGAGCTCACTCAGCCACCATCAATCACAGGAATAGGTGGTGAGTATGGGATTCATACCCCATCCATCTCACTAATTCTGAATCAGGACCTGCCTGGTAGTGCTATCTAGTCTTCTGCCTGCATTTCCCAGAGATCTCCTGATTCTGTACCCTCCTAATTTGGGTTTCTCCTAGCTCAGTAACTCACATGTCTTTTGGCAATGAACATGGTAACCCTAGACCACACATGCAATCAGTCTGGCCAGAATTTACTGGCCTGAAAAGACTTTTGGATGTGGACCAACTCTCTCAAAAACGCCAGATACCACTGTCAATTTCCCCTTTCAAAATGGGAGCTTGTTAGCTCCTGTTACTCACTGCAAGAGGAGACTATTTTACAGGCATTGCCAGTAACTGCATATACTGTAGTTTCTCTGGGCTGGCATAATAATCATGATATCTCACATTTATTGAGTGTTTACTACATGTCAAGCATTATATTCTAAGTACTTTACATGATTGATCTGTACACCACCACCATGAGATAGGTACCACCATTATTTCCACTTCATAGAGGGGGAACTCAGGCACAGAGATGTGAGAAACTTGCTTGAGGTCACAGAATTAAAAAGTGATAGTGTGAGGAATGGGAACCCAGGCAGTTGGTGACTCCAGGGTCTGTTTTTATCTGCAAGGCTATACTATACATTCTCTCATTCAGGGAAGGATGGCCAGACCAGGGTTTTAAAGTGTCACCTCCTGTCTCCCTGGCTAGAGTTTTCTTTGCCTCTGTGGCCTCTGTCTAATATATAAAAATGTCAAGCCCATCTTTCTTCTAAAAAGAGGTAAATATACAGTCATCTCTAGGTATTGCTAGGGTCACAAAGGGGTCTCTTAGCTCTGTCTAGACACACAGCCAACAGAGCATAATGCATAACGGTGTTTTATAGCCAGAGGTTTTTATCTTGTTTCTTCTCTGAGGAGTTGGCTGATAAATCAGGCTTCACCGGGAGAGAAGAATGTGTGTTTTCAAGGGTGACTTTCAGAAACAGAGTGAAGGGCAAGCAATAACGTGTTAAAGAGAGGCATCCTTCAGAACCAGTAGCAATCTCACCTCGAGAGGCCAATTAATCCATGTGAGGGAATAATGAACTCGACAGTGAGGGAGCCCGGGTACAGGCTGTCTATCTCCCCACTTTTCAATGACGGACACTGGAGCACTCTTTCCAGCTCTCATTTATCAGTCTCCGTGGTGAACACAAGCCATCTTGTGCCACTGCATTCCTCAAACTGCATTTATTGTCTAGAGGTACACGGTGATTGTGACAGGGAAGACCAGCCCAAGTTCATCTGAATAGCTGTGGTTCCTACACCCTAAATTCTCAGCATCTAAAGATTTTTACCTTTTATACAATCCCCTTTGTCTCCTTCTAAAAGTACTATTTGATCTTTTCATTGCTTTAAAGCTACTGGTGCTTTGAGACTTGGGCCATCTCATTTGAGATAGCTGGAAACACCCTAGGGAGAGCAAAGGTGAAAGATTTGGGCAAAGGTCAGTAAAACGATTTACCCAACCACAGACAGCTTTGGTTATGTCTCTCCAACATCATGGGCTGGAATGAACAGAGGAATGATTCTACAATTCTAGTGCAGACTTCCAGTTCTAGTAATATGGTGAGCTATATGTGCAAACCATCTCCCCTACTGGGGAAAAAAACCTAATTCTAGAGTAAAATATATTTTTTAAGATTCTTAATATCATCAAAAAAGTAATAAAAAGCAAAAGATAAGCATCTGGAAAATTGAGGCAACTTTTCTTCGAAGGGCAATGGTGAGCTGGACCAACTTGAGTTTCTGTTTTGCCAAAGATTGAGAGGACCAATAAGTCTAGATCCAGGGCCAAAGTGGAGAGTCTAAAGGAGATCCGCTGTTATGCTTAGACTCCAAAGTGCTAATTTTTAAGGTGAAGATGAACCAGAAATAACCCTCCTCCAGATCAAGGGACTGTGGAGAAGGCTGTCTTTGCAACAAATTCAATAAGGGAGATGTGGAAGAATTTATTCACCGTGGGTGGCCTTCTCATGGTATACCTTGGGTTTGCATTACTCAGATGGTCCAGGGAACCTCATAAACTTGGTTTGAAATGGTCCTGAACTGGTAGTACTTCTAGGAACCTGGCAGAAGCCAATCTAAATCTTTCTGGAGAAAGTCATTTTTTATCACAGTCCTCAATGAATTTCCAAAATAATTTTCAAAGACAATGAATAATATACAGTCAAAAATACTAAGTACTGGAGGATCCAAGATACCATGAATAGACCAGTAAAAATAGCAGATATCAGAAATAGACATGTAAAGACTTCAGATATTAAAATTATCAGACCTAATCATAAACACATTATTAAATTTCATGAACATATTAGTAAATTATTAAGAAATAAAAGCAAAGCTTGAATATGTCCATCTGCAGGGAAGAGCAAACTATTAAGAAATGATGGAAGACCAGATGCAGTAGCTCACGCTTGCAATCCTGGCACTTTGGGAGGCCAACGTGGGTGGATCACTGGGGTCGGGAGTTTGAGACCAGACTGACCAACATGGAGAAACCCCGTCTCTACTAAAAATACAAAATTAGCTAGGTGGGGTGGTGCATGCCTGTAATCTCAGCTACTCGGGAGGCTGAGGCAGGTGAGCCAAGATGTGCCATTGCACTCGAGCCTGGGCAACAAGAGCGAAACTCCATCTTGAAAAAAAAAAAGATGAAATATATATAGAAAAAGAACCAAACAGAACATCTAGAAGTGAAAAATACTGTAGCTAAAATTAAAAACTCAATGGACCCATTTAACAGTAGATTAGATACAGACGAAAAAAGAATAAATGAACCGAAAGACAGCTCAAGAAGAACTATTCAGAACGCAGCAGAAAGAGACACACAAAGATAGAAAATATGGACAAGAGGTTAACAGATATGGAATGAGGTGATCTAAAGGAAATTCAAATTATGGTGCAGAATCACCTTTGGAGCTTATTAAAATATGGATTCTGGGGCCCTAATACCATTGGTTTGATTATTCATACTAGGTCAAGTCCCAGGAATATGCAATATTAGCAAGTGTGGTGTCCATCTATACATTTTTTTTTTTTTTTTTTTTGAGATGGAATTGTGCTCTGTCGCCCAGGCTGGAGTGTAGTGGTGCAATCTCGGCTCACTGCAAGCTTTGCCTCCCGGGTTCACACCATTCTTCTGCCTCAGTCTCCCAAGTAGCTGGGACTACAGGTGCCTGCCACCACGCCCAGCTAATTTTTTTGTATTTTTAGTAGAGACGGGGTTTCACTGTGTTAGCCAGGATGCTCTCGGTCTCCTGCCCTTGTGATCCTCCCGCCTCGGCCTCCCAGAGTGCTGGGATTACAGGCATGAGCCACCGCACCCGGCCCATCTATACTTTGAGAAGTATTAGAGTAGTGACATCTAGGTAGCAAAGTACAGAAGTTAATTGTTTCTTCTTGTCCAAACTAGATTAAGTTTTTCACCCGTCACTGACTGCACCCTTTTCATACAGAATAGCTGGACAGAATGTGCACTATTTCTCCATGTATTACGGTCAACATGTTTTACTGTAATCCAAAAGAGGTTTAGATAGGAAAATCAAAACATATTTTGAAAACCAGTATTTCTAACTTTCCAAAGCAAAAAAATCTTTTACAAAGCAAGTAATTGCCCCCAGTTCTGCTTTGAATAGGTTTAAATTTATTACCTTTGCTTAAATTAAGGTTTGTAAAACTACATGCTGCTTTTCTTTCATTCACACCAGCTTGTGAAAAGTGTCTCCCAAAAGTTAACTAGCACCGTGTGTCTGTGGCTAGATCACTTAAGCTCTCAGGGTCTCTCACCTTCCCACCATCCCACCATCTACAGTGCCTGGGACACAGTAAGTACTAAAAAACTAGAAGCCATTATTCATAGATGATAAATTCAATTTTGTATTGTGGTCCCAACCGTATAGGCCCCCTTCTTGTTTCCTCATCTCTTTAAATTCCTTGTGCTTCTTCAAAGACAGCAACTTCTTGACACAACTGTCTTAGCTTGGCTCCTTGGTTTAACGCTTAGTATCAGGCTCTGTATGTGTTTAACAAAAACTAAAAGCTTGCATTATTAAACTGAGATGCACAGCCCCCAGTCATTCCAGGAATGCCTTCCTAAAGACGCAGAAGACAACAGATGATGGGGGACGGCGGTGGTTTGTCATCACGGTCTTCTCTGCAGAACAGCAGCATGCACTGTCAGGGGTCTGCAAGACCTTCAACAGGGAACTGAAGGCGAGTGGCAACATTCCACAGTCCCCACTCCAGGGGAAGTGAACAAGGGGCTTGTGGAACTTCAGATACCAAGAGGAGGAGCAAATCTCCGAGGCCTGCAAATGCTCTAATAAGCAGCCAACATTGCCAAGATTGGAGCCCACTCACCCCCTGTCTTCTTGAAGGGGAAATCGAATGAGGGGAGAAAAAAAAAGAGTTTGTTGAGATGATGCCAAAATGTTGAGCCAAGAGGACCAAATTCTGAAGGTCACTCAAAGGTATTGTACTTCTACCTATATTTCTCTACTTTCTAAGTCTCTATACTACCTTTTTTTTTTTTTTTTTGCCGGAGGCGAAGTAGGAGTGGTCTTCTTGCTCTGACAAACCTATATACCTCTTGGTGATAAGCATTATGTAGTTTCAAGTCTCATATATTCTATCTGGAAAGGACTGGATCACAAACAACCTCACGCCTGGACATAATTCCATCCCGGGGATCATTTCCAAGCAAGAGGAATGCGGAGTCACCTCCTGTTTAAAGCTGATCAATTTCTCTACCTTCGTTCTCCTCACTTCAATGATTTGTTACTGGCTACTTCCACCACTCCTGTCTAGATAAGCTCCTCCTTTCTGTTATCTGCAGGCTCAGATCAGTGTCGAGGCCAGAGTCAGAGAGGGAGGGAAGGCACAATAAGATGCTTCTTAGCAGCTAAGGTCACTCAGTCTGACTTCTTATTTCTGATGCTTTGGGTCAATTGTGAGATAAGGATGTGCATATGTGTATTACAGAGAGAGAGACAAAGACAGAGACAGAGACAGAAACAGAGAGAGAGAGAGAGAGGAGACGGCTGACAACTGACTTCCATCCTTTCATCCCCCACTCAGGGCCTTCTAACAATTTAATGACACATTTTCAAAATGTTATTCAACCATTAATAATTGAGGACCTTTTCAGAAACAATGTTGGGCTGCCTTCTCAGGAGAGAAGGAAAGTTATAATTAGAAATATGGCAGTGTATTCAAAGAGGCCACATTTAATTAGTCAATTTTAATTTAGTTTAGGTAGGGTCTATATAAGACAGCTCATATCCAACCCACAGCAGGAGATGCCAGAGGCGTTTCAGAGGCTCCATGTGAAATCCTAGGGTGCTTGTTCCCAGGGGACGGTCTGGACTTTGGGGTCTGAAGGCCTAAACTTGAGCCCCTGCCCTCAGGAGCCTGTGGCCTTGGAAAAGACACTTCACCGGATGCTGTTTCCTCATCTGCAAAATGTGGATAATAAAGTGACCTACATTTGAAAGGCTGGTAAGAGGATTGCTGGGAGGTGATGCTTATCTAGCACTTAATCAGCTCAGGGCTTAGGACACAGTCATTTGTAGAAAATAGCTGCAAAAGACAGAGAACAATAAGCAGGGGTAGTGAGGAAGGCTTATTTTCACCTTAGTCCTGTAATTCTTAGAATTTTTTTTTTTTTTTAAACCACGTGTATGTATTACTTTTGTGATGGAAGCTAACCAGTTCTTTTAAAGACTAGCCAGAGTTTTGAAGAGGTGCCTGCAGTTAATGCATTTTACTGGGAGGGGTGAGCATCTAATGATTAAAAAGTTAACCTTGAGCCACACACGGGGACAAGAGTCTTCAATCTGTGCCCGAGATCAGCTACCCAAGGCCACACTGAATTTCAGGAGGTAATATATCCGTAGCTGAGTTCCTGATCTGTTCTTTACGTAATGTGTGCCTCTGCCCCATCTCTGTTACTGGTAGCTCCGTCCCTCCATTTCTTTAGGCCAAAAAAACCTTGGTGCCATACTTAGCTATTATCTCACACTCTACATCAAACCCGCAAGCAATTCCAATGGTCTCCACTTTCCAAGTATGGCCCGCACTGACCGTTCTTACCACCCCGTTTGGTATACACTGGCCCTGGCCACCATCCTCACCCCACCCCCAACTCTCACCTACCCGCAATTACAGCCAGAGTCTCCCAACTGTTTCCTCATGTCCACCACTGCCCTCTGCAGTCTATTCTCAACATGGCAGCCGGATAATCCTGTCAAAATATGAGCCACATGAGGGTATTCCTCCACTCAAAACTCTCCATGGGCTCCGTGTCACCCAGAGTAGAGGCAAAAGTCCCTTCAATGCCTCATAAGGCTTCACCTTCTGGAGCACACCTCCTCTCTTCAGCTGTCCCCAGCTCCCGCCACTCTCCTCGCAGGCCTCCTTGAGCACCCTCCTACTTATTTCTACATGTACAGTCCCTCTAGACTACAAGCCCATGAAGACAGGGATTTGGGCTCATTGTGTTCACAGATGTACATTCAGTCTCTAGGACAGAGTCTGCCACATGGCAGACACTCAACAAGTGTATGTGGAGGAAATGGCCCAACAGAAAAGTATTCTAAGAAACCCAGCACGGCAGTTGTGTCCTCTGTAACTTAGGTCCTCTGGGCCAGAAGCAGAAGGGAGTGAAGAGGCAGACAAATCCTAGCTGAAGAAGAGCTGCTGAATTAGGGTGAAGAGACCTTCAACTAATGCTGAGGATGAGGAAAATGACAGTATACCGAGGTAGGTAGGACCCACCTGGAACCAGGATGCAGAACTGAATGTGGCACTTTGGGAAGGAAACTGACAGAGCATCTACCCTGATCTGTGCATTGGGCTGGCCAGTTTACATATATTGCTTTTTGTTTGTTTTGATTATTTATTTTTTTGAGATGGGGTCTCGCTCTGTTGTCTAGGCTAGAGTGCAGTGGTGTGATCATGGCTTACTATAGCCTAGATCTGGGTTCAAGCGACCCTCCGACCTCAGCCTCCCAAGTAGCTAGGACCACAGGCAAGCACGGGCAACCATGTCAGACTAATTTTTTTTTTTTTTTGGAGAGATAGGGGTCTCCCTATGTTGCCCAGGCTGGTATTGAACTCCTGGGCTACAGCCATCCTCCTGCCTCAGCCTCCCAAAGTGCTGGAATTACAGGCATGAGCCACCGAGCTTGGCTACATCTGTTGTTTTATTCACTCCCTGCAATGGCCTTAAAAAGCAAGTATTATCCCATTTTACAGATGAGGAGGCTGCTCAGGTCTGTACAATTAGGGAACTGAAGAACTGGATTCAAATTCAGCTTCATTTGGTCCACTCCCCCAGTGGTTCCCACAACGTGTTTTAGTAGCAATGAACTTCTGAGCTAAGATGCCTGTTAAAAATACAGGTTTCTGGGCTCTACCTTTTCTTTTGTTTGTTTGTTTTTTTTTTTTTTTTTTGAGACAAAGTCTCACTCTGTTACCCAGGCTGGAGTGCAGTGGCACAATCTTGGCTCACTGCAACCACCACCTCCTGGGTTCAAGCGATTCTCCTACCTCAGCCCCCCAAGTAGCTGGGATTACAGGCACCTGCCACCACCCCCAGCTAATTTTTGTATTTTTAGTAGAGATGGGGTTTCACCATGTTAGTTAGGCTGTTCTCAAACTCCTGACCTCAAGTGATCCACCTGCCTCAGCCTCTCGAAGTGCTGGGATTACAGGCATGAGCCACCATGCCTGGCCTATCTGGGCTCTACCTTTTAATTCAGAATCTCCAGGGATGCAGACCAAGAATGTGTACTTAGTGAATACCCTGGGATTTCCACGTTAGCCAGAGCATTCTGTCTTCCTGCTTCATTGTTGTTCAAGTCAGAGAAACGATTAAATTACAGAGACAGGCCCTGCTCTGTTGAGAATTCAATGCAGTTCACAATTAAGGAGGGTTATGTTAGCAAAGGCACACAGCCTGTACTCTGGGTAACAAGGCATGCTCTTACTTCTATGACCTCAAGAAACTTACAATCAAATCAGTGGACAAATCAAGGTAGGCAAGTGTCAGGAACACAAGTTCTCCAACATAAGTGATGGAAAAGCAGTATAAATTCCATGCTATGGATGTTCAAAGGCAGGAGGGATGGGAGGGTCTCGGGCGCAGAAGTGAAAATCAGCTCATGATTCATCAGGTAGGTGGTATTTGAGTCTTGAAGGATGGAAACAATTTTAGCAAGTGGAGATGGAGACAGGATATTTCCTGTGAAGGGAATTAGCACTGGTCAGTGGAAGGAGAGAAACAGCAAGATGTTTTTGGGTAATGATCAACAATCCAGTTTTGACGGGGCACAGGGGTAGGGTATATGTCCATTGGAGTCAGATGCACAGCTCTGAATGATAGGGTGAGGAGCTTACTCTTAATCTAAAAGGTAGAAGGGGTGTTTGGAAGGGGTTTGAGTGGGGAGGTAACAAGACTGAGAAAAACAAATATGACACTGAGTGTAGGATGGATTTGGCATAAGAAGGAATGAGGAGGTGGGAAGACCAGTGGGCAGATGAACCATGGAGGTCAAAGAAGTGTGGCAGGTTCCAGGAGAGGACCCTCAGCAGTGGAAGGGAGAGCGACAGTGGGAAACTGAAATCCTGGGGTGGAGAGGAGGTTGAAGAAACTCTCACCGGGAGGCCTGAATTATTCTCCATAGAGTTGGAAGCAAGGGTTTCTGCATGATGAGACTGAGGGACTGAGAACAAAGTGGTATAAAACAGTGGTAGCATCAAAAAACTGAAAATAGGGAAAAATGGGGGTGAGGAGGCAGGACTAACTTGCAGCTCCCACTCAGATGGACAGAACAGCATGTAGAAACTCACATCGTGAACTTTAGCTCCAAAAACCACCACAGGAACACACCAGGAAAGCCGCAAGATTTCACACTCTTTGAAGGAAGTGGCTTGCCACTGCAAACTCCGTGAGACAGCCAAAAAACAAAAACTCTAAATTAAGACAAAAGACATAATCTCTTAGGAGCTCTATGATGGCACTACCTATGGCCTGAGAAACCCAAATACTTATCTAGGCGACCTTAGCTTGTATCAGCTGATGCTCTCTTGAAAGCATCACCTCCTTGCTGGAGGCCAACCAACCGGGAGCACAAGCAGCATTTGTGAAAACCAGTGGACTATACAAAATTCCAACCAAGGACACAGTCCACTTCACTCCCCTGCTACCTCCACCACAGCAGGTGCTGGTACCCACAGCTGAGAGACCTGAAGGTGGATCACATCACAGGACTCTTTGACTCTTTGCAAACACTCCCTAGCACCAGCCTGCAGTCCCGTAGCTCCACTGGGTGGCTAGACCCAGAAGAGCAATAACAATCACTGCAGTCTGGCTCTCAGGAAGCCCCATCCCTAGGCGAAGAGGGAGAACACCACATCAAGGCATCACCCTGTGGGACAAAAGAATCTGAACAGTAGCCCTTGAACTCCCAATCGTTCCTCTGACAGAGTCTACCCAAATGAGGAGGAACCAGAAAAAAACAATTCTGGTAATATGACAAAGCAAGGTTCTTTAACAGCCACAAAAGATCACACTAGCTCGTGAGCAATGGATCCAAATCAAGAAGAAATCACTGAACTGCCAGAAAAAGAGCTAAGAAGCTCAATTCTTTAGCTATTCATGGAGGCACCAGAGAAAGATGAAAACCAATTTAAATAAATTTAAAAAGTAATATAGGATATGAATGAAAAAAAGTCTCCTTAGAAGTAAACAGCATCAATGAAAAACAATTACAACTTCTGGAAATAAAAGACACACTCAGAGAAATGCAAAATAAACTGGAAAGTTTCAACAATAGAATCAAACAAGTAGAGGAAAGAACTTCAGAGCTCAAAGAGAAGGCTTTCAAATTAACCCAATCTGACAAAGACAAAGAAAAAAGAATAAAAAAATTGAACAAAGCCCCCAGGAAGTTTGGGATTATCTTAAACCACCAAACCTAAGAATAATTGGTGTTCCTGAGTAAGAAGAGAAATCCAGAAGTTTGGAAAACTTACTTGAGGGAATAATTGAGGAAAACTTCCCTGGCCTTGATAGAGACCTAGACATTGAAATAGAAGAAGCTCAAAGAACACCTGGGAAATTCATCACAAAAAGATAATCACCTAGACATGTAGTCATCAGGTTATCTGAAGTCAAGATGAAGGAAATAATCTTAGCAGCTGTGAGGCAAAAGCATCAGGTAACCTATAAAGAAAGACCTATCAGATTAATGGCAGGTTTCTCAGCAGAAACCCTGCAAACTAGAAGGGAGTAGTCCTATCTTGAGCCTGACTGAACAAAATAATTATCAGTCAAGAATCTTGTACCCAGTGAAACTAAGCTTCATAAATGAAGGAAAGATAAAGTCTTTTTTAGACAAAGAAATGCTCAGACAATTCACCACTACCAAGCCAGCACTTATAACAACTGCTAAAAGGAGTTCTAAATTTTGAAAAAAAACCTTGAAATACACCAAAATAGAATTTCCATAAAGCATAAATCCCACAGGGCCTATAAAATAATAACACAATGAAAAAAAAAAACACAACAAAACAAAAAAAAACCCAAGGTATTCAAGCAACAACGAGTACAATGAACAGAATAGGACTTCACATCTCAATACTAACATTGAAAGTAAATGGCCTAAATACTCCACTTAAAAGAGACAGAATGGATAAGAATTCACCAACTAAGTATCTGCTGTCTTCAAGAGACTCACCTAACACATAAGGACTCACATAAACTTAAGGTAAAGGGGTGCAAAAACAGTCCATGCAAATGGACAACAAAAGTGAGCAGAAGTAGCTACAGACAAAACAGACTTCAAAGTAACAAGTTAAAAAAGACAAAGAGGGACATTATATAATGGTAAAAAGATTAGTCCAACAGGGAAATATCACAATTCTAAATATATATGTACTAATACTGGAGCTCCTAAGTTTATAAAACAATTACTTCTAGACCTAAGAAATGAGATAGACAACAACATAATAATAGTGGGGGATTTCAATACTCCACTGACAGCACTAGACAGGTCAACACGGAAAGTCGGCAAAGAAACAGTGGACTTAAACTATACCCTAAAGCAAATAAACTTAACAGATATGTACAGAACATTCTACCCAACAACTGCAGAATATACATTCTATTCATCAGTACATGGAACATTCTCCAAGACAGACTATATGATAGGCCACAAAACAAGTCCAACAAATTTAAGAAAACTGAAATTATATCAAGTATTCTCTCAGACCAAAGTGGAATAACATTGGAAATTAACTCCAAAAGGAACCCTTAAAACCATGCAAATACATAGAAATTAAATAATCTGCTCCTGAACGATCTCTGGGTCAACAATGAAATCAAGATGGAAATTAAAATTCCTTGAACTGAACAATAATAGTGATACAACCTATCAAAAACTCTAGGATACAACAAAAGCAGTGCTAAGAGGAAAGTTCATAGCATTAAATACCTACATTGAAAAGTCTGAAAGAGCACAAATAGACAATCTAAGGTCACACCTAAAGGAACTAGAGAAACGAGAACAAAGCAAACCCAAGCCCAGCAGCAGAAAAGAAAGAACAAAGATCAGAGCAGAACTAAATGAAATTGAAACAAAAAATTACAGAAGATAAATGGGACAAAAGGTGGTTCTTTGAAAAGATAGGCCGGGCGCGGTGGCTCTAGCCTGTAATCCCAGCACTTTGGGAGGCCGAGACGGGTGGATCACGAGGTCAGGAGATCGAGACCATCCTGGCTAACACAGTGAAACCCCGTCTCTACTAAAATATAAAAAACTAGCCGGGTGAGGTGGCGGCACCTGTAGTCCCAGCTACTCGGGAGGCTGAGGCAGGAGAATGGCGGGAACCTGGGAGGCGGAGCTTGCAGTGAGCTGAGATCCGGCCACTGCACTCCAGCCCGGGCGACAGAGCGAGACTCCGTCTCAAAAAAAAGAAAAAAAAAAAAAGAAAAGATAAACAAAATCAATAGACCATTAGTGAGATTAACCAAAAAAAGGAAAGACTAAATAGGCTTAATTAAGAATGAAATGGGAGATATTACAGGTGATACCACAGAAATACAAAAGACCATTCAAGGCTATCATGAACATCCTTATACACATGAAGTAGAAAAGCTGGAGGAGGTGGATAAATTTTTAGAAATATACAACCCTCCCAGATTAAACCAGGAAGAAATAGGAACTCTAAACAGACTAATAAAAAGCAGCCCAATTAAAATGGTAATTAAGAAATTGCTAACCAAAAAAGTCCTGGAATGGACAGATTCACAGCTGAAATCTATCAGACATTCAAGGAAGAATTAGGACCAATCCCATTGAAACTATTACAAATGATAGAGAAAGAGGGGATCCTCCCTAAATCATTCTATGAAGCCAGTATCACTCTACCACCAAAATAGGAAAGGACATAACCAAAAAAGAAAATTACAGATCAATAGCCCTGATGAACACAGATGTAAAAATCCTCAACAAAATGGTAGCTAACAGAATCCAACAGCATATCAATAAGATAATACACCATGATCAAGTGAGTTTCACACCAGGAATGCAGGGCTGGTTTAATATACACAAGTCAATGAATGTGATACATCACATAAACAGAATCAAAACAAAATCACATGATCATCTCAACAGATGCGGAAAAGCATTTGACAAAATCCAGTATCCCCTTTTATTTTATTTTTTTATTTTTTTTATTTTTATTTTTTTTTTGAGACGGAGTTTCACTCTGTCACCCAGGCTGGAGTGCAGTGGCGCTATCTCGGCTCACTGCAAGCTCCACCTCCCGGGTTTACACCATTCTCCTGCCTCAGCCTCCCGAGTAGCTGGGACTACAGGTGCCCGCCACCTAGCCCGGCTAGTTTTTTGTATTTTTTAGTAGAGATGGGGTTTCACCGTGTTAGCCAGGATGGTCTCGATCTCCTGACCTCGTGATCCACCCGTCTCGGCCTCCCAAAGTGCTGGGATTACAGGCTTGAGCCACCGCGCCTGGCCAATCCCCTTTTTATTAAAACTCTCAGCAAAATCGGTATATAAGGGACATACCTTAATGTGATAAAAGCCATTTATGACAAACCTACAGCCAACATTATACTGAATGGGGAATAGTTGAAAGTAGTCCCCCTGAGAACTGGAACAAGACAAGGATGCCCACATTTACCACTTCTATTCAACATAGTTCTGCAAGTCCTAGCCAGAGCAATCAAACAAGAGAAAGAAAGGGCATCCAAATTGTCAAAGAGGAGGTCAAACTGTTGCTGTTCACTTATATGATCATATACCTAAAAAACCCTAAAGACTCTAGATCTTCTAGAGTATCTTAGATCTGACAAATGAATTCGGTAAGGTTTCAGGATACAAAATCAATGTACACAAATCAGAAGTACTGCTATACACCAACAGCTACCAAGCTGAGAATCAAATCAAGAACTCAACTCCTTTTGCAATAGCTGCAAAACAAAACAAAACAAACAACAACAACAAAAAACTAACCAAGAACATGAAAGACCTCTACAAGGAAAACTACAAAACACTGCTGAAAGAAATCACAGATTACACAAACAAATGGAAACACACCCTATGCTTGTGGATGGGTAGAATATTGTGAAAATAACCATATTGCAAAAGCAATCTCCAAATTCAATCTAATTCCCATCAATATATTATCATAATTCTTCACAGAACTAGAAAAAACAAGCCTAATATTCATGTGGAACCAAAAAAGAGCCCTCACAGCCAAAGAAAGACTAAGCAAAAAGAACAAATCTGGAGGCATCAGATTACCCAACTTCAAACTATACTATAAGGCTATAGTCACCAAAACAGCATGGTACCGGTAGAAAAATAGGCACACAGACCAATGCAACAGAATAGGGAACCCAGAAATAAAGCCAAATACTTGCAGTAAACTGAACTTTGACAAAGCAAACAACAACATAAAGTGGGGAAAAGCACACCCTACTCAACAAATGGTGTTGGGATAAATGGACAAGCCTCATGTGGAAGAATGAAACTGGATCCTCATTTCTCACCTTATACAAAAACCAACTCAAGGTGGATCAAAGACTTAAATCTAAGACCTGAAACCATAAAAGTCTAGAAGATAACATCAGAAAAACCCTTCCAGACACGGGCTTAGGCAAAGACTTCATGACCAAGAACCCAAAAGCAAATGCAATAAAAACAGATAAATAGTGGGACTTAACTAAACTAAAAACCTTCTGCATAGCAAAAGAAACAATCAGCAGAGTAAACACACAACCCAACAGAGTGGGAGAAAATCTTTGCAAACTACGCATTCGACAAAGGACTAATATCCAGAATCTACAAGGGACTCAAACAATTCAGCAAGAAAAAAACAAATAATCTCATCAAATAGTGGGCTAAGGACACACATAGATAATTATCAAAAGAAGATATACATCACACCTATAATCCCAGCACTTTGGGAGGCCAAGTGATCACCAGGTCAAGAGATCAATACCATCCTGACCAACACGGTGAAACCCTGTCTCTACTAAAAATACAAAAATTAGCTGGGAATGGTGGCACGCACCTATTTTCCCACCTACTCGGGAGGCTGAGGCAGGAGAATCGCTTTGACCCGGGAGGCAGAGGTTTCAGTGAGCCAAGATCGCACCATTGCACTCCAACTCGGAGACAGAAGGCAACTCTGTCTCAAAAAAAAAAAAAAAGAAAAGAAGATATACAAATGGCCAACAAACATATGAAAAAATGCTCAACGTCACTAACAATCAGGGAAATGCAGATCAAAACCACAATGTGATTCCATCTTACTCTTGCAAGAATGGCCATAATTAAAACATCAAAAGATAATATATGTTGGCATGAAAGTGGTGAACAGGGAACACTTTGATATCACTGGTAGGAATGTAAACTAGTACAACCACTAGGGAAAACAATATGGAGATTCCTGAAAGAACTAAAAGTAGATCTATCATTTGATCCAGCAATTCCATTACTGGGTATCTACCCAGAGGAAAACAAGTCATTATATAAAAAATACACTTGGACATACATGTTCATAGCAGTACAATTTGCAATTGAAAAAATATGGAACCAGCACAAATGCCCATAAATCAACAAGTGGATAAACAAAATGGCATACACACACGCGCGCGCACACACACACACACACACACACACACCATGGAATACTGTTCAGCCATAAAAAGGAACAAAATACCTGGATTGAGTTCAACACCATTATTTTAAGTGAAGAAACTCAGGAATGGAAAACCAAACATCGCATGTTCTCACTTACAAGTGGGAGCTAAGCTATGAGGATGCAAAGGCATAAGAATGATATAATGCACTCTGGGGAGTCAGAGAGGGAAGGGTGGGAGAAGGGTGAGGGATAAAAGACTGTACATTGGGTACAGTGTACACTGCTCCAGTGATAGGTGTACCAGAATTTCAGAAATTACTGCTAAAGAACTTATCCATGCAACCAAACAGCACCTGTTCCCCAAAAACCTATTGAATTAAAAAAATTAAAAGATACAAAACCTAAAACAGACCTACCCCATGATCCAGCAATCTCACTGCTGAGGATACATCCAAAGGAAAGGAAATCAGGATACAGAAAAGATGCCTGCACTCCCGTGCTTATGAAGCTCTATTCACAACAGCCGAGATAGGAAATCAACATAAGTACCCATCAATGGATGAACAGATAAAGAAAATGTGGTATGTATACATAATGGAGTACTATTTAGCCACAGGAAGAATGAAATTCTGTCATTTGCAGTAACAAATGACAGGAACTGGAACTGGAAGACATTAGGTTAAGTGAAATAAGCCAGGAACAGAAACACAAATATTACATGTTCTCACTTACATGTGGGAGCTAAATAAAATTGACCTAATGGAGGTAAAGAGTAGAATGATGGTTACCAGAAGCTGGGAAGGGTGGCAGGGGTGAGGCTGGGATGAAGCCAGTTTGGTTAATAGGTACAAACATAAAGTAAGACAGAAGGAATAAGTCCTAGTATTCAACAGTGCAGTAGAGTGACTACAGTTAACAGTAATTATCTATTTCAAAACAGCTAGAAGAGATGATTTGGCATGTTCCCAGTAGAAATAAATGATAAGTGTTTGAGGTGGTGGATATCCCAATTACCCTGGTTTGATCATTACACACTGTATGCATGTATCAAAATATCACATGTACCCCATAAACACTACAATCATTATGTATCAATAAAAATCTCATAGGAGATCAATAAGAAGGATTTGTTTTGCCCCAGGTGGAGCAGGGGTCCAGCTAATGCTACACAACTGTAGTCTGCACTGACCCAAATCAGAAATAAGATAACTCTTCCGGGAGAGTAAAAAAGCAGGGTGACTCCTATACTGGGAATACAGAGTCATTCCTTACATGTCATTCTGCACAGCCATACTTCAACCTCAGTGTGAAACTCTTTTAAAGGTGTTCAGCTCAAAGCACGATGTGGGCTGTGTTCTGTCTGATGTTCATCTCCAGGCAGTACTGAGAGCCATCTTAATTTGATGAATTAGAGAGCTGAGAAATCACAATGTCTGGAAGTTTGATTTCTCCAGGCTACCATTGTTAAGGGGAACCCAACTTTTCCAAGGCAATTTTATCTCCTCACTACTGATTTTGGTCGATACTCCCCGGCTAAAGTTGAAGTCACTGATTTCAGACTTCGGCTCTAAAACCCACAACTGTTGCTAAAAAGTGAAATGAGTGACATTTACTGCTTTGCTTGCTTTGTGGAGGCTACCCTATTGATCACAACTGACATTTACTTAAACATTTCCTAGCAGAAAAATACCTCCTGATTCTATCTCCTTTTGAAAATGCCAACAAACATGCCTGAGGCAGTAAAAAAAAAAAAAGAAAGAAAGAAAGAAAGAAAAAAATGGAATAAAATCATTTATCCATCCCCTCTACAACCATGTTGTTTTGTTAATATTATAACTTTAATTATTTCTTTGGCAACAGTTTGAACACATTGTTAGTCTAACCCTCACCCGGTATTGATTCTCCTCCTGTTAAAAACAAGCATCAGGGAGGCACCAAAAATTGCATGCTAAAGCTTAGTGCTATGCCAGGAGGTTATATCACGCATATTAAATCTGGACAGCATTTAGGCTAAAGCAATCTTAGCTTTATGATCTTGTTGGTTTTTAAAGCAAATGTTAATGAAATATGCATTACTTATGGCAAACAGTAATCCCAGTGGGGTCCATTTCAATTAGTATAGTTTGTTCAAAGAAAAAGCAAATTAAGCTCCTCCTCATTTGTCATGGGGCTGCCCTGCAACCTGAAGGCAGGGCCAGAAGAGAAAGTAGAGGAGAAGATCGATGAGCATTTTCAGACCAACTCAGGAGTCTAAGAAAGAGGAGGGGATTCCTGACCAATTCATTCCCACCCACAGTGACTCTGAACTTCTCTTCTATGAGAATGACAAAATATTTTAGTTGGTGCACTTTCCAGACACTGCATCCATGTGTCAAGGTGGCAAATTACCAGAAAAGTCAAGCATTCTGGCTTTGTGATGATGTTCTTAGGCCTGTTGTAGGCCTATGTCTTAGATACTGTAAGAGTTTCCTAGGGCTGCTGTAACCAAGTGCCATGAACGGTGTGGCATGAAAACAACAGAAATGTATTCTGGAGGCCCGAAGTCTGCAATCAAGCTGTCAGTAGGTCCTCTGAAGGCCCTAGGAAAGAGTCCTTCCTTGCCTTTTCCTCGCTGCTAGTGGTTGCTGGCTATCTTGGGTGTTCCTTGGCTTGCAGATGCATTTGGTAACCACGATTCTACTCTTTACCTCAATTGGATCAATTGTGTTTAGCTCCCAATCTCTGTTTCTGTCTTCATGTGGTCCTGTGAGTCTGTGTCTCTGTGTCCAAAATTCCTTCTTCTTATAGGGACGTGAGACTTATTGGATTTAGGGCCCACCCTAATCCAGTATGACCTCATAGTGATGGTTAATTTTATGTGTCAACTTAGCTAGGCTATGGTAATCAGCTTTTAGTCAACCACCATTCCCGATGCAGCTGTGAAGATATTTCTTCAGAGGAGATTAACATTTAAATCAGTAGACTCTGAGTTCAAGCAAATCATGTGGGCGGGCCTCATCCAATCAGTTGAAGGCCTTCAGAGAAAAGACTGAGGTTCCTGGGGCAAGAAGGAATTCTGCTTCCAGACTGCCTTCTGACTCAGGACTGCAACATCAACTCTTCTCTGGGTGTCCAGCTTGCTGACCTGCCCTGCAGATTTTGGACTAGCTAGACCCCAACAACTGCATGAGCCAACTCTTTAAAATAAATTAATATCATTCTATCTACATCCAATTCTATTAATTCTGTTTTCCTGAAGAATGTTGACCATAAAACCATCTTAACTTGATTACATCTGCAAAAACTATATCCAAATAAGGTCACATACACAGGTGCTGGGTAGTTATGAATTTTCGGAGAACATTATTCAACCCTGTGCAGATATGGTAGACTACAGCCTCACTATTCAAATGGTGCTTGGATCAGCAGCAGTGGCATCTCCTGGGAATTTGACAGACATGCATTCTCTCTGGCCCCATCCTGGACCTACTGAATCAGAATCTTCATTTTAACAGATCCCCAGATGATTTGTGTGTACATTACAATTTGAGAAGTACTGGGCTAGATCATGTTTCCAATCATTTATGGTATTTATAATAAAAGGCTTGAAGTCTAGACATTGTAAAAGTCAGATAGCTCTAAAGTAAAGGGTCAAAGAGGAAGAATTAAGAAACAAAGTAGAGAAAACAGGGAGATTTGAAATAAAACATCTCTCTTATTAATCAATATACACCTTACCAATAGTGGAAAATAAATAAATATTCGTCAAACAAATGGACAAAAGAATACATGAATGAAATGGGCTCTTCGTAACAGGGGTTTTCTAACAAACTGGCTTCTATTTACAAGGAAAGTCTTTAGGCAAAAGAGAGAAAAATTTCATTTCCACCCTCCAGAGTCCAGGCCACCTTTCCCCCTTTCCTGTCTCATTGAGAGGCACCGCCATGCCGATGCTATTACCTGGTGACAGTGTCTCACTTGAATACTCAAGTCTTGCTCTAGGCGCCCACTGCAATTCATGTTGACATGGAGAAATGTTTCATTTTCAGATCCATATGTATGAATTTTTAATGAACTGTGTCAAAGAAATCAAATATTTCCCCCTGCATCCCCACTCTATGGAATCAGATTTTGACCTTCTGCCAAACAACTATAAATCATGTCCAGTGGAAAGAGCAGGAACCAGGGGCTACTGCACATAGATTAGCCAGTCAATTTCCCTCTGTCAGCCCTTTACCTAAGCTGTCTACGATGGGAGAGGAGGGAGGAGAGGAGAGGATGGAATAGGGGAAGGGGAGGGGAGGGGAGGG
>NW_016807388.1:202632-279829 GCF_001698545.2 Rhinopithecus bieti | reverse complement strand
GGGAAGAAGGGAGGGAGGGAGGAAGGAAGGACAGAGGGAGGGAGGAAGGAGGGAGGGAGGAGGAAGGGAAGGAAGGAAGGAAGGAAGGAAGGAAGGAAGGAAGGAAGGAAGGAAGGAAGGAAGTCAGCCAGCCTAGAAAGAAATATAAACAGTAGGCACTCAATGATTACTGACTAAAATATTTAAGCCATAAAAATGAAATCACTTATTTTTTGAAAACTGGGTGGCCATCTCATTAACTAGAATCCCTGCTTCTGTAGTTTGGTCTTATATTTCTTCACGTAAAATGACTTAAAACTGGGGGTGGGAGGTGGAGGTGAGAAGTTTGAAAAAGTAAAATGAAAATAAATAATTTCGGCCGGGCGCGGTGGCTCAAGCCTGTAATCCCAGCACTTTGGGAGGCCGAGACGGGCGGATCACGAGGTCAGGAGATCGAGACCATCCTGGCTAACACGGTGAAACCCTGTCTCTACTAAAAAAAATACAAAAAACTAGCCAGGCGAGGTGGCGGGCGCCTGTAGTCCCAGCTCCTCGGGAGGCTGAGGCAGGAGAATGGCGTAAACCCGGGAGGCGGAGCTTGCAGTGAGCTGAGATCCGGCCACTGCACTCCAGTCCGGACAACAGAGCGAGACTCTGCCTCAAAAAAAAGAAAAGAAAAGAAAAAAGAAAATAAATAATTTCATTTTTCAAGAGCACTTTCCTAGAATTTCCATGAACTATGCAAAACACAGCAGGGCCTTCCTAAAAAAAGGCTCAATCAACACTTAGAAGGGAGCTGCAATTAGATAACATTTCTTGCCTAGCAGTGCAAGAATGTTTTTTAAAATGATAATATCCCATGTTGGCAATTATGTGATGAAAAAAAGGTTCTATCAAATTGCTTGTGGGGGTGTAAACAGATATCCATTTGGATAACAAGTTAGTAATATAAATGTAATGAGCCCTAAAGGTGTTCATACCTGATATAAATCTTATAGAAATCTATCCTAAGGAAGTAATCCAAAAGACGAAAGCAAAAAAAAGCTTTAAAGGCCATTACAACTTTGTCTACAATTTATTGACAAAATCTAAATGTTCATCAATAGATGTGTGGCTAAGTAAAAAATAAGATGCACCCATTTAATAGAATATCATACAACCATTAAGAATGCTTACTAAGAGTTTATAACAACACAGGAAAATATTTATTAATATAAGTGGGAAAAAAAGTAGGATGTAAAACTGAATACAAAGTATCATGATTGCAAGAACAAAGCCTCTATTACCTAGGCACGGAAAAGGATATGGGAAGAAATACGCCAACTGCTAATAGTGATTATTTATGGAAGCAGGAAATGTGTGTGAATTTTTCCCTGTTCTGTATTCTCCAAACATCCTGTAATAAGTATATGCACTTTTATATTGGGAACATAAGATTTTATTGTGCTTTTGAAAAGCAAGTCAGTTGTATAAGTAAAATTTTAAAAGATATCCCCTTCAACAAACAATAGCAATTGGGTCATGGCTAATTCAAGGTGAAGCACATTTGTAAATACCAAATTTTCTAATCTAACATCCAGATCTGGGATATAGAAGAATCTGGCGGGTTGCCTGCTCGCAAAGCTTCTATCTCTGTCCAAAATACTGCACTTAAGAAGTTAAAGGAAGAGTCAGAGCTGTCAGCTTTAAGCCAGTAGATTCTAGGATGATTCAAATAGCTGTCATAGACACTCCATTTGCTAAGCGCATTCACTGGAAGGGGATCTGCCACACAGGGCTGAAGAACAGACACACGGATAGACAGACATGGATTGTATCAGACCCTGCTCCTTGCCAGCAATTATCCCCACTCACAGCATTTTCCTTTCTCGGCCAGTTTGCACACCTGAAAGCTACCACCTCTCACTTTTTTACCTTGTTCAAGCAAAACATTTTGAAGCAAGTCATCTGTGTCTGGAAATGCACAGCAATCTAAGGCCATATGCAAGTGCAGGGGTGGGGGCACACTTTCATTTGAGTGATGAGTTTATTGATAAATGTTCTAAGTGGCTGACTCTTGTTCAATTTTAAATAAAGCAACACTTGGGTGATTTAAATGGGTGAAACAGCATCAGCAGCAGGCAGCTTGTGATGAGCAAACCCAATGCCCACGTGCTTCACACAAGGCATCTTTACAGTTTTCATCACCACGGAAGCTTGTATGAGATGCACAGCAACAGAGAGTGGCTGAGATTCACAGGGCTCAACCATGATATCAGCTCCTGTGTGACCTAGGGGATCACCCAGGGCAGTGGTAAGAGGCTGGAAAACGGCTCCTTCTGGAGAGATGTCTTAATTCAGTTCTGTCACCGATTTCCTCTCTTCCCACTAGAAGCTCTAGGTTTCTATTTTCGTAATCCAGTCAGGCAGGACATAGATCAAAGCAGGGAAAACTGAAGCCACTCAGCACTAGGGACAAAGAAGAAAATGGGAGCAAAATTGAGGTGGCTCAATCAGTGCTCTAAACCAGCGAACTTGCATCATTTGAGACAATATCCCCCCAATATATGTATATTTACATTATATACATGATCCTGTCAATCTGTATATCAAATATAAAGCTTTTCTTTCTTCTTTCCCTTCCTCTCCTCCCCTTTTCCCTTCCTCTCTCCCTCCCTTCCTTCCCTAAACAATCACCTTGCACACATCCCTCTTTGGAAGACTGTTCTAAATACTTAAGTGGGTTATCAAATAGGTGCTGGAGTGAAGGGGCGGGAAAAGAAGTGCATTTCCTACCTTTACAGTCTTGCAGAGGGAAACCATCCTGAAAAGGATTTCCACATATGTTTGGTAGGTATCTTACATCACCATTCTCCAAAATCTATTTACCTACACTGGGCACTCGACTATACCCAGTCACATATCATATGCAGGGAAGTAAGCTAAGCTTCATTAACGTGGATCCCATAAGCTAATTCAAACCAGGCTGGGCTATGCAACACCTTGGTGCTATGTATTAAGAAGAATGGGTCTGCTGAATAATCAGAGTGGAGAAAGTGGCAGCAGTCGGGGGGATGTTTAATTGCTGGAAGGGAATAGACTCTTTTCAGCCTCCATTTATAGCCAAGCAATCCATCTACCAATTACAGGCAAGTTCTTATCCAGACATTAAAGCAGGCAACTGCCTGTGTTGGAAATCAACCAAAACTGCTTATCTTCAGCCTTCCATAATTCCAGACCTTTTGCTGATCCGCCCTGGCTTCTCGCCTAATGCATTTGCATTGCTTTTTCCTGCTCCCACTTTTAGTCCCTAGAGTTTACCCTGATATCAAACACCCATGCAGACACACAGGCAAGGCAGTGAACAGGTCTTTGTTTTAACTGCTTGGGGAAGGAAGAAGCTGTTGGTCTCTTGGGTCTGTATTTGTCCTGCTGAACATCACAGCTGCTGAGCTCTTGTGGATAGGATCCAGATATAACGACAACCCTGTTTCCCCCTTCACATTTGAAATACTCCAGAAAGGGAGACTGTCATGAGAAGGGGATGGGGGAAGCTGCAAAGTTAGCCAGTGCATTTTAAAAATGGAGACTCCATATCAAATTGGGCATTTCCATTGCAAATCAAGCATTCACTGGACCCACCATTAGCCAAGCTCAGGATCCTGGCTAATTAAGTCAGTCTCCGGTGGGAAGCTATAGACTTAAGGACCATCACTTAGCTCCAGTCTGAGAAGCTCACGGCTAAGGCTCTGTTTCATTCTTCATGCAATGTCTAGCAAATCAAAGCTAATGTGAGGGGCACAGCTACAGCTGACTGGGCCTCCCCTCAGTCATGTACACTCAAAGCCCAGGGCACCACTGACTCACATGTCATTTCCCTGCATTAACATTCTGTCTGGGTTCTAGCTTCACACTCAGCAAGTCTATTGCAAGCTATAAATCAGGAGATGAAGGACAGGGTGGTGTGCCAAGGAAGAGTTTCTTCTCAGACATGGTGCACGGTGACAGAAACCATTTTAATAATGCGATCTTTAGAGACTCAAGGAAGATCGGACATGCTGTCATTTCTCCCCTGATGAGGAATCCTGCCAGGGAGAAGTGACTGATATCCCAATTCTTCAAAAATGCATCTTTCTAAAACTGTAGATGAAACTTGCAAAAATAGCTTTGATGCTCCTCCAACTCTACTTTTCCCCAGTGCCCTGCCCCACCATGGCTTAAAATACCACGCCAGAAATTTATATTTGGTTCAAAGTTGCTTAGCACATTGAGGCTAAATACAGCTTATATACCAATTTTGCTTCCAAAATTACTTACTTGTAAATGTATGAAACCATAACGGAATGATTTATAGTTTTACAGTTCTTTCATTACTGATTTGCAGAGATCTCTCTAGGGGTGATTATTTTTGGATATTTCTAAGTCTGCGGACTGCACAACTCTCAATAGATGTTCATTCATTCTCAGAGAGCCTCATCGTAACTGAATTACACACCTCATTCATTTAAACATTTAATGAACACCCATGAAGCATTAAGGACAGCAGGGCACACAAAGCTGACTAAGGCAAGGGCTTGTGCCCTCAAGAACTTACACTTGTTCTCAGTCATCTTGTAAGTCGGGAGATGTGTTGACACAGTGGCTAAATTTAGTGGCAAAATACAACTTTCCTGGTCTGAAGCCCAGGTTGTACACGTCTACCAATGTATGTTTCCACACTTCTGTAAGAGGAATTTGCTGGAACGGAAGTGGAATTGGCCTCTGAAGATTGTTGTACTCCATCCATCCATCCATCCATCCATCCATCCCAAAATGAATCAGCAGAATGCAGACTCCACAAGGGTAGGGATTTTTATCTGTTTTCCCCCCATTTATAAATACACCTAGATATGTATTTATAAATACATCTACAGATACTTATTTATAAATACTAGATGTATTTATAAATACATAATATATATCTATATGATGGCCTGTTTGCTATTTGTAAAAGTTTATATCTCACCCTGCTAGCAGGAAGCAGTTGCCAAAGCCTGATTTCTACTTGGAACAAAATCACTCTGAAGTTCCATTTCCTCAGTTAGAAAACAGGGATAATATTATACATGTCATAGGATTCCTGGGAGGAATCAAAGGGGTAATATAAGAAACGCACTTCACACACAGTGCCTGGTACCCTAAAGCTCTTAACAAATGTGGAGTATCTTCCCCTCTCTGCTACAGGAAAGGGAAATCATAGAGAACGGGAAGCCCTCACTGTGCACAGAAGCAGAAATGGGCATTCTGAGAGCTTCAAGATCCTGCTTCCGGCCAGGCGCGGTGGCTCACGCCTGTAATCCCAGCACTTTGGGAGGCCAAGGCGGGCAGATCCCCTGAGGTCAGGAGTTCGAGACCAGGCTGGCCTACATGGTGAAACCCTGTCTCTACCAAAATACAGAAATTAGCTGGGCATGGTTGTGGGTGCCTGTAACCCCAACTACTTGGGAGGCTGAGNTAATATTATACATGTCATAGGATTCCTGGGAGGAATCAAAGGGGTAATATAAGAAACGCACTTCACACACAGTGCCTGGTACCCTAAAGCTCTTAACAAATGTGGAGTATCTTCCCCTCTCTGCTACAGGAAAGGGAAATCATAGAGAACGGGAAGCCCTCACTGTGCACAGAAGCAGAAATGGGCATTCTGAGAGCTTCAAGATCCTGCTTCCGGCCAGGCGCGGTGGCTCACGCCTGTAATCCCAGCACTTTGGGAGGCCAAGGCGGGCAGATCCCCTGAGGTCAGGAGTTCGAGACCAGGCTGGCCTACATGGTGAAACCCTGTCTCTACCAAAAATACAGAAATTAGCTGGGCATGGTTGTGGGTGCCTGTAACCCCAACTACTTGGGAGGCTGAGGCAGGAGAATCACTTGAACCTGGGAGGCAGAGGTTGCAGTGAGCCCAGATTGCACCATTGCACTCTAGCCTGGGTGACAAGAGTGAAACTCTGTCCCTCCCCTGCAAAAAAAAAAAAAAAAAAGATCCTGTTTCCATTTCGAGGTCTCACTAAGTCATTGAGTGACTTTGAGCTGGTCACTAACACATTTTCAATCCCGATTTCTTCTATGTGAAAATACTTTTTAAAACTGAAAACCAATATGAAAGGGTAAACGGTACCTATGAAAGGAACCAGACAGCATTACTTTATTCAAAGATCCTCTTTGATAAGCAGAGTTCCTGGGTTGAACGATGGGCTAAAAATACTTTAAGGGAAAAAACTGACCCCTGAGAGCCTCATTAAAAGAAAGATAAACTCCCAGGAACCATATTTTATTTTTTGCTGCAAGGCTAAATATGGGTTAAAAGGAAAAAATAACTGCTAGGATAAGCATTCATGTATCTTATAATTAAATATTTCAAGGAGGATTTAGTGCAACAGGGTCGCTAAGCTGCCATTCACTTCCATGGGCCTTATCTCCTCTGGCTGGGAAACCATGCTGGCTTTCTGTGAGCGTGATTTTCCCCCAGGTTTCACTGGGCCACATCCCTCCAGGCTGGCCCACACAAAGGGCAGAGGGGTCTGAGCACAAAGATGCAGTGCCTGCAATATGTCCCACAAAACAGCAAGCTGGAATTTTATCACATTCACTTCACCAGGATGTTCATTCACCACACAGATTCAGGTTTATTCTCTGCGTCTCAGACAAGAACAGGGAAGGGAGATGCTTTTCTTTCTGTCAGACTGTGGCTTATCTGCCTCACTCACAGCCAGTAAGGCCACGGATTTATAAATTTTCCCGCAACAGTCTTATCAACCACGAGCCACGTGCAGCAACGTGGGATTGAGTGTTTTCAAGGGGGTCCCAACAAAAGCCCTGCGGCTCTGTGTTGCTGATGAGTTGCTGGAGGACTCACTACTGGGCAGAGAACAGAAGACACAGGCTTGGGATGGAAGGAGAGGAAGGAACCGTCCTGGCCCTCCAGGGTAGGGGTGGTTATTCTGTAGGCAAAGGTCATAGGCCTTTGTCACCTTGATTCTTGTCCCCTGGGTTCTGCTGTTTATTGAGGGCCTCGTTCTGTTGCCCAGGCTGGAGTGTAGTGGCATGATCTGGGCTCACTGCAGCCTCACCCGCCCAGGCTCAAGCAATCCTTCCACCTCAGCTTCCCATGTAGCTGGGACTACAGGAGCATGCCACCACATCTGGCTATTTTTTTGTTTGTTTATTTGTTTCTGTAGAGATGGTGTTTTACTATGTTGATCAGGCTGGTCTTGAACTCCTGGCCTCAAGTGATCCTTCTGCCTTGGCTTCCCAAAGTGCGGGGATTACAGCAGTGAGCCACCGCACCTGGCTCCTTTTTCTTTTTAGAGACAGGGTCTGACTCTGTCGCTCAGGCTGGAGTCCAGTGGCCTGCTCACAGCTGACCGCAGACTCAACCTCCCGAGCTCAAGTGATCCTCCCACGTGGGCTTCTCGAGTAGCTGGGACTACAGGTAAATGCCACCATACCCAGCAAGTTTTAAAAACTTTTTATATAGATGGGGTCTCACTATGTTGCCCAGGCTGATCTCAAATTCCTGGGCTCAAGCAATGCTTCGGCCTTCGTGTCCTAAGTGCTGGGATTATAGCCGTGAACCACCACACCTGGTCAAGTTCTCCTTTTTCAATGGAGCTGTCACCATGTATCACTGTCACCATCTCCTTATCTCACTGTTCTTCATCCTCCTCATTTCTATTCAAATCTGAGTGACAAGTTCAGCCCTTCCTTTAATTCCCACAATTTAAGAAAGCAATCAACATGTACAAAAGTACAATTAGAAAAACTGGTGTTCTGTTGCACAGTAGGGCAACTATAGTTAATAATAATATATTGTATATTTCAAAATAGCTAGAGCTTTCCAAATGTTCTCACCAAAAGAAATGATACACATATAAAGCGATGGATATGCCAATTACCCTGATTTGATCATTACACAATGTATACATGGATTAAAACATATTGTACCCTGTAAATATGTACAATTATTATGTATCAATTAAAAAAATATAAAAGACCGTTGTAGTAAGAAGAAGCTATCATTTTAAAATCATTAATTAATTCATTTATTCATTCAGCAAAGTCTTTAGCGAGCACCTGTCACATCACAGGCACTGAGCTGGCCGATGGAATGTGATGATATGCAGAACAGAAATTCCTGCCCTCACAGAACTTACATGGTAGTGGGCAGAGACAGAGAATAGACATAATAAAAAAAATTATCGGTATATTGTTTGGGAGAAGGTAACAAATGCCGTGGCAAACAACAACAACAACAACAAAAGCCCAGAACGTGGTAAGTGGAACGAAGAGGGAGCAGGGTTGGTGATGGGTTGCAATTTTAAACAGGGGGTAGGGATGGGGATGAGGGTCTCCTTGAGAGGGTGGCACCTGATAAAGAGCTGAAGATGGACCCTTGGGTATATGGAAGGCAGGTGTTCTAAGTGGACAGAACAGCAAGTGCATAGATCCTGGGGTGAGAGAGTCTTTGGTGCCTTTGAGGAACAGCAAGGGGGCTTTTTCTTTAAAATTCAATGAAACTCAAAGGGAATTACTCCCGGACAGTGATGTGCCCGGAACTTTTCTAGCTGAGGCAGCTCTCACAACTCATGTGCTGAGGCCATCTTCATAGACTATTCCACTGGAATGTTTTTTCAACATCAGGTCTCAACCAAATAGTATAGTAAGTACAGAAGCTAACATAGTGGGTCACGGCCAGCATAAAATTAAAAGAAGGAAATAGAATGTATTAAAAATACCTGCATCAGTGTGCTGCAGGTAGAATGCTTTCCTATCTGTATATTTGCGAAACAAAAGTAGTTCTTATTGTAGGTTTGGGTCAAAATTGCTTAACAGCTACTAACCAACAGGTTACCTTCTACTGAGTCCCCCATCTGCCTCCTTGTGGCAGTGCCTTCTGCTCCCAGAACCTGGAAGCATCTGCCTGTGACAGATCTAGATTCCTTATAATCCAAGCTCAGAAAGAGGCTCAGAGAGAAAAAGACGTTTCCTCAACCACTAGACATTGCCTGTCTTAGCAACAACTGAAATGGAGACATTCCACTCCCTCCAAAAGACAGACACTCTGCTTCCCACCCAGGGGCTACAACTTCGTGTGATGGTCCCAATGGCTCCGACTCCGCTAGAATTTTAAGACACTCAAAACAGAGACCCACACAATAGTAGGGGCTCCCTTCCCTTATCACGACCCCCAGTCCACAGAGTGGAGTTTAACTCATGGGCAGCTCGCTGGAAAATAACTCCCTGGCCTAACCAATGTTCATCTGTTCTCTGGGCCAAGAACCACGGTTCATCTGGGACTTTAAAACTGACTAAATAAAAGAAATTTTAAAATCAACAAAAGTGCAACAGAACCACTCACAAGCTGCAATGTGGGAAACTGTTCAATTAACTCCCTCTCAAGTTTTTCTCTTCTGACAAGACCAAGTTTGTCTGGCATCCCCCAGAGGTCTCCCTTTATCTGGACAACTCATTTTGACTTTTTGGACTACATCCTGCACTAAACAGGAAATTATTAATGTTCTTGTTTAAAGGCATGAGGGGGCAGAGGTCCTCTATGATGGTTTCGGGGGTGCAGGAGACTGTATACAATCTGGAGACCCCATCAGCCCCTTACAGCATTACCGAGAGCATTCGGAATGGGGTCCTCTCTTTTCAGCAGGAGACCAACAGATTGCCCTTAATAGAATTGTTTAAATTGCCTAAAATTGCTGCTTCTATTCCAGGCTGAAAATTACAGGCCTTATGCTGTTTCCCATCCTCTCCCCAGGGTTACTCAGTGCCCCAGAGGAGATGTGTACTAACAACAACATCATCAACAAAACCTGAATGCACTTTGTGTGGAGAAAAATATTTGCAGCTTTCCAACCAGATCTGAAGAGGCTGTGACTGACATACACACATTCTCCCAAATGAATTCAGATTTTCCTCTTTTTTTTTTTTTGGCATGACAAAAAAAATTACCAACATGATTTATGCTGCCTTCTGAAATGTTACAAATCAAATGCTAAAAATCTCTGAAACCACATCATGTTGAAGATGATGAATGCTGACCTTCCTTCTTTGTCATTTTCTGCCAGTTGGGTGGGTGCCATGAGGAGGGGAGGGGCTAAAGAACAAGTCATTGTTGCCAAATAATGCCACATCAGGGTGTGAGTGTTGAGACTGTCATTTCCTTACCTTAACTCCCCTCTAAGAGAAGGCTGTGTGTGGGTAAACAAACAAAACCCAATCCATGTATATTTCAAGGAGGTGGATCTTCTGAAAACTGTTTATCGCAGTGAGATAGCACTGCCTTGGGAGACCCAACTTCTTTCAGTTCATGCTAACAATGACGAATGGGTGGCCCTGATCCAAGTGGCCCTGAGGCATCCATGTTCTTCCAAGGCACCTGGCCCTACCCAGGGTCCTGTTGGGCAGAGCTGGCTATACGAACAAACTTGGGTTTTGAGTTTGCAGTGACAATGTGTATGTGCAAACAGCGCTTAAGTTGGGGATCATGCCACTCCACAGGAATCACAAACTGCTTCGGATTCAATCTTGAAGCCCCAAGCAAGACTGCCAACTACTGGCAGTCCTTTTTATCCCTTCAAGTGCTTAGCTGTTGATGAGGTTATACAATTTCCACTCAGTACGTTCTTCTCAACGAAAGCAAGGAAGTTCTGATACATCGCAAGGCTCTACCTCGAATCAGCAGAGTCAGTCTCTTGCACGGAGTCTCTAAAAACTGCTCCCTGGGTGATTCTAATGTGCAGCTAGGACTGAGAACCACTAAAGAAATGGAGAGGCAGAACACGACTCATCTAAGAACATAATCTCCCAGCTCAAAGCTCTTTCCTCCACAGAGCCCTGCAGGTGGTCACGTGCTACTATCACTGGCCCAGCTCCTTGAAGCCAGGCGGAAGGCAGGCCCAGGACTTTTGAGGACCTAGACTAGGCTCCAACAGAGGATTTTCTAGATAGGCACATCCCATTCCTCTAGTTTCCATTGAAAAACATCTTGCTGAGCACCTACTATGAGCCAGGCAGGTACCCCTGGGAATAACAGGGGTGAACAAGAGGCCCCTGCTGTATTCTAAAGTGATGGATAACTATGTTCTTTCTTTTTTATTTTGACACAGAGTCTCTCTCTGTTGCCCAGGCTAGAGTGCAGCTGCGCGATCTCGACTCACTGCAAGCTCCGCCTCCCGGGTTCATACCCTTCTCCTGCCTCAGCCTCCGGAGTAGCTGGGTCTACAGGCGCCCGTCACCACGCCCAGCTAATTTTCTTTGTATTTTTAGTAGAGACGGGGTTTCCCGTGTTAGCCAGGATGGAGGATCTCCTGACCTCGTGATCCGCCTGCCTTGGTCTCCCAAAGTGCTGGGATTACAGGCATGAGCCACTGTGCCGGGCCGGATAATTATGTTCTTGAACTGTGCTAAGTGCTTTATATTCTCTCATTGTCATCCTTACCACTAGTCTGTGAGGAAGGTATTATTATCCTCATTTTACAGACGAAGAAACTAAGGCTCAGAAACATTAAGCCACTTGCTCAAGGTCACACAGCTGGGAAGTAACACAAGTCTGACTTGTTCTAGGCATAGAGGCCAGCGTGGGGAGAAAACAGGGAGCAAAGATGAGCTGGGGAACAGACACATAAGTCAGCATAACTATGACTTGACTGGGCTCTCTCCAAACAAAGTTTTACATGACAATTCTTTAAACAAAAAGGAAGAAAATAATTTAGAATTTTTGACAACATTTTGGGGCCGTGCTTCAAAGCCCGGGATAAATTATGAATGTCACTGAAAGGCCACAGAGCAGAGGGGCTGAATCACACGCTCGCCATGCCAAGAGCTGCTGGAAAAAGAAAATACTTGACAGCGTGATCTCTGGATTGTTAACGGCATCTGAAAATCTTTCTGGATCAGCACATTTCCTAGACAGCTGTGATCCACTCTGGGGAGACTGTCAGCCATCGATTAATTCCTAATCAATGAGAAAGCAAATGATGGCAAATGAACCAGCCTGAACCTGGAAAGACTGTGGGTCTGGGTTTTAAAGGCCATCCCCTTCCCAGCAGAATTCAAAGTAAGGGCAAGGGTGAGAGGATGGAAAACAGGGAAATGGGGACGAGGAGGAACTGCCCAAGGAAGGAGAGGAAGGGAGAGAGAGAAGCAGACACACAGATGGACTGGGCCTGAAGATGGCACGAGCTCCTAGGAGAGGGACTTGTGGTAGAGGCCAGAGGAGGCTGCTTGGGGTCACCTGGTGGTTGGTTTGTCCATGATGGAAAATTTTATCTCAAATGAGGCTGTCAGTAGGATGCATATGGATGTCCCTCTGACAAAGGTTCCAAGAAAATTAACCAATAGGAACTGAATGATGAGACATGAAACAAATTCCTGATTAAGTTACCTGACTCCAGACTGACTGCAGCTGCAGGTTCTGGAATGGGTTCGCACGGGAGGCTACAGGCAGTATGGAGAGGGGTAAAATAATGGGCTCTTTGGTCAGCTAAGTTCAGGAAACACAGGTTAGACAACAATAAATTTTTTTTCCGTACGACTTCTTTAAACCTCTGTTGTGATTTCTAAGATGGGGAAAGTGCCTCCCAAATTCCTGTGAACACAGGTGGAGACGCTTGTGGATTTAGGGTTCTAAGGAACATGCTTTAGGAAAGCTACTTGGGTACAAAAGGAATCAGCAGGGTCTGAGAGCCCCTTGGCTGTGCCACCTGGGGTCTAGTCATCTCTTGGACACTAACGGTGGGTCACCATTTACCTGTCCTGGCTCATCTGCAGGCTGGGGACATCAGTGGTGGTGGTATCATGGGCACATTCTACAAATTGAAGTCCCCCAGATGTTTAAAGGTGTGGCTGACTTTCAGTGGGTGTGGCATTCTCAAAGTTCAAAATCGGGACTCTTTAAGAATGCCAGAATGCAGGAGAACATTCTGGATGAACTCATCTCTTTACAAAAGGAAGAACAGAGGCCAAGAAAGTCAGGTGGTTTATGCCAAAGTCTCTGGGATAAGTCAGTGGTTAAGATACAACTGGAACCCGAGGCTTCTGGCCTTCAGTCCATTATGAAGGTGTCTCTCCAACTCCCCCACACTCCACTGAAGGCACAACTCCAACCAATGTTTAAAAACTAAGACCAGTGTCCTTGGGCCGTCGGAGAGGTGGTAAATTCTACTTTCCCATGGCCAGCCTACCTCTTGTTAGTCTATTGAAGACACTTGCACACAATTTATCCTGTAAAAAAAACATTAACAAGCAAAGCAAGCTAGAAAAACCCCCTAAGGCAGGAAGGTAAACATTTGCCCACCACTAGAGCAAATAGGCATGTAGCTGCATTCCTCCCTTCTCCTTTGTTCAAGAAGCAGAAAAAAATAAGGCCAAAAGACAGCACTTAGGAAATGGTCACTGGGATTGCAAAAGGGATGTTCCACTTAGCCATTCAAAATGTGTCTTGCTAATTAAGATCTTGTACTTGGTAACAGGGTCTACCTTTACGACAAATTTATAGACCGATCCAGAAATAGATCAACCAAGGTAACCCAGAGAGAAGACTCAACGTCCTAAGAGAGGGAGGGGTGCCAACCAACCCAGCAAGAGGTCTGGGTAAAGCAGAGATACCCCCAACTGTATTCAATTAAAAGTTCTCTCCCACAACAACCGGAGCCAGCCAGTGCTCAGACAGAAACTTACACGGAATTTACTCACCTCGCTTGACAATAATCTCTGGTCCCTCCTGGACTCAAGTGCTTTCTGCAGCAATGTTAGGTGGCATTTATTCACTCCTGAAGTATACATTCAACAAATATTTGCTGCAGGAGGACCTGTTCTAAGAAGTGGGGACACCACATCTACAACATAGGAACTCAGGGTTCCTATGCCCATGTAGCATATTCTGGTCAAGCACCCCCACTATGCTGGGTGTCTCCTGGTGTCCTCCAAGAACCCGAAGCCGTAAGTGTTATTAACTCCTTTATTGGAGATCCTGAGGCTCAGAGTGAGAAAATAACTTGCCACAAATCCATGGTAAATGGCAGATTCCGGAGTGGAGTCCAGGTAAGCAGGACCTAAAAGTATTCATCCACAAACCTTAATCATCCCTGCCTCAATTAAGACAGGAGATTGCTTGATTGTACCCTCGACTGAAAGCTTCTTCTCCCTCTTTGCTGGAGGTCCCCAAGAGCACCCCAAATGTGAAGATTTGCTAAGAGGACTCACAGGACTCAGCATATAGTTGTACTCACAGGCACAACTTACTAGAGCAACAGGTTACAGAGCAAAAATAGCATGGAAAAAGGTGCATGGAGTAAAGTCTGGCGTAAACCAGGTGCAAGTTGTCAAGCGTCCCAACTATTTATCCTAAAACAGGCCTGCTATTTAAACTTCTTTCTGCACACCCTTCTGTTAGAAAAGCTGATCTGTGCAAATGGCCAAAGGGAGTTGGAAGCAGACAAAGTTAGAAGTATAGATGACACCCTCCCTGATAGAAGAATGGGTGAATTTGTAAAATAGACTATATGGAGGACTTTTTTTTGGCGAGAGTGAATAGAGACATGGGTAGGGGCCGGGTGATTTCATGATGAAAGAGTTTTGGAAAGGGGAAAGCATTGGCACCAGCATCAGAGGACCTAAGGTTCTGTTTGACTTAAGGTCAATTCCTATCGCTAATGAGCTGCGTGACTGTGGCCAAGTCACTTAACCTCTCTGGTTTTCTCATCTGTAGAATGAGATGAAAGCTGAATTAGATAAACCTCTAATGGTCTTTCTGTCTCTGATAGCATCTGGTTTTATAACTGACTAGAGATTTTCTTTAAAATAGATTCCCTGGTGAATTTAGAATATGACTCAATTCCACACAGCTTTCAGGAGCACATGTATCACAAAGTGAGACACATCTATGGATTCTTTAGCTAAAGGAAAAAGAAAGTGTGTGTTGGAGGGGGAGAGAGCATTTCTCAGCCAAGCGGCCAATTTGCGGTTTCAGTTCCCTTAGGAGGCATTTGGAAATTCAGCATTCCTTGGTTCTACCAGTTTTTACCTCACTCAGGAAATGGGAGTTGGATGGGCTGGTTCAGGAAGCTGGTGGTGGTCACAGAAGTCATTGCAGACACTTTGGGGTAATTTTCTCCAAGTCATCCAGCTAAAGTGTTGGGGTCAAGTCTATGAAGCCCTCTGGTAGCCCCAGCTCATGATCCAGCAATTCCTTGTAGTGGTACTAAGAGACAAGACAATAGTACTCAGTGGGCTGGGAGGAACTGTCTATTTTCCTTCCTTTTAGCCTACTGATTGATTGTAAAGTCTAGCCTACTTGGCAGAATTCATGCTAGCACCACGGTCTCTACTACAGACACTGACGTGTAACTGGCACTAGACACCACGGTCTCTACTACAGACACTGATGTGTAACTGGCACTAGACAGGATTGGAGATTTTGACCAATAAACATTTATCAAGCTCAATGGAGGAGGTGGAAGACTAAAAACAATTCAAAGTGGGATCCTGCCCTCATGGAGCTCAGCATCTATTAAAGAGCGAGCAGAGTGCCATGGAAAGACCATGGGCTTTGGAAAGAGACCTGAGTTGACTACTGCCCAGCCCAATTGTTTGCTAGCTATGTGGCCCTGGGCAAGAAACTTAACGTTTATAGGCTTAGTTTCCTTCTTTGTAAAATGGCGGTAACAGAGTCCACCTGTTAGGGCTGAGATTATCTATATGAAGGTCTTGGCACAGTGGCCAGCAGTGCCTCTGTTCTGTATTCAATGTAAATGGCACCCCCTGAAGTTTTGCAACGGGCAGCCCTGGCCCATCTATGTGTAGTAAGTGCTCAATACACAGTAGCTGCTATTACGATTGTCTCTGATGTTACCATGTGGGTAAGTACCCAAAGGCAAGTACATCAAAGCTGGGACAGACTTCAGTCATTCCCAGATATGAGCATGATTCACTGAAACAGTGCCATGTGAATTACAATTTGCACAACTGGAAACCTCTGACCTGGCTGAGACTGGGGAGGGCATTCTAGACAGACAGAAAAGTGTGCCTGAAAGGTAGGAAACCAAGGATTGTAAGAGGCACCTGTGGGTGCATCAGCCCTCGGAGAACCTTCCACGTCCAGTAAGAGATTCAGCTTTATGCACTGGCAATGAGGGACTATTCTGTGTTTGAGGACAGAGGGCAAGACAAGCAGAACTGGGCTTTCAGTGACAAGGACTGGAGGTTAGGAAGGCTCATTAGAAAGCTATTGCAAAAGCAGGAGGTAGAGAGAAGTCCAGAATTTGGGCACGGGCATTCAGCTTCAACAAGGGATCTTTCTTTCTTTCCTATTTTATGTATGTATGTATGTATGTATTTATAAATGGAGTCTCGCTCTGTTGCCCAGACTGGAGTGCAGTGGCTCGATCTCAGCTCACTGCAAGCTCCGCTTCCCGAGTTCACATCATTCTCCTGTCTCAGCCTCCCGAGTAGCTGGGACTACAGGCGCCCGCCACCACACGCTGCTAACTTTTTTGTATTTTTAGTAGAGACATTGTTTCACCGTGTTAGCCAGGATGGTCTCGCCCTTTTTATTTTTTTAAAGAGACAAGGTCTCGCTCTGTCACCCACACTGGAGTGCACTGGTACAATGATAACACACGGCAGCCTGGGACTCCTGGGCTCAAGCGATCCTCCCACCTCAGCCTCCTGGGTAGCTGGGACTACAGGCGTGCGGTACCACATCTGGCTAATTTTTAATTTTTTTGTAGAGACTAGGTCTCACTTTGTTGCTCTGGCTGGTCTCAAACTCCTGGCCCCAAGTGATCCTGCTGCCTCAGCCTCCCAAAGTGTTGGGATTACACGTGTGAGCCACTGTGCCTGCCTTCAACAGGGAATCTTCAAAGAGTAATATTCATGCCTCATTTATGGAACAAATATTGTTCTCAGTTCTCAGATACTGGTGTCCAAGACAGACACAGCCACTTGGAGGCAACACGGTTCTTCCCTAGAGATGGGACACCAGTGTTCCCAGGTAAACGACACCCCCTGCAGCCTGGTGGATAGTTCGAGAAAGCTGTTTCTGGGAATGAAAAAGGACACCCCATCTTCCACCTCATCCTACCACACTCCCCTATTCCACCGCTCACGCCTGCCCTGGGCTGGTGAATGCCAAAGCAATGCTGTAAGAGAGAAGCAAGGCTTTAGCCCTCAACTTAGCCACACGGGGGGTCATGAGGAACAGACACAGAGCCTCAATGGGGCCCCAAGTCAGCAAGGGCCACACCTGCCCCAGCACTTCTGGAAGCTCCAGCACTGTGTTCAGTGTCCTCACACCCCAGTCACCAAGCCCCAGGAGATGGTTTTCTTCCACAATTACCATCTGAGACAAATGAAGCAGGACACCACAGCGCTGGGAGCCACAGACCCCGGCCACTAGCACAGAAGCAGACTCGCAGCTCTGACATTTTCAACAAGTAAACAGGAGCAGCGGACAGATTCTAACTCCCTCTCATCCTCATCTCTCACCAGCTGGAGGACATTGCTGTGCAGGGTTAGCGTCTCAGACACAGACGGTGCTTCTTGAATCATCTGTCTTTCTGGGACCTTCCAAGTTGGGTTATTTTGTCCTATCCTTTCTAGCAACTGCATGCTGATACTTTCTTTCCCCTTTTTCTCTTGCTTTCTGCCAACTTAACTTTATCCATGATGGTCTTTGCATTTGTTGTGCCCCCAACTCTCCAACCCCTATTCTTCTGTAGATTTTATTTGACAGATTTCATTTTACCTTCTGCACAGACATCTGACCATCCCCTCATGTCTGATGTCTTCTCCCCTCTCAGGCCTGAGTGCCTGATCATTCCCTCAAGAATCTTGCAGAAAGGCCATCTTCCCTGGTCACTCCCAAATGGAGTTCAAAGCTCCCCTTTTCTGCTACCTTGGTCCTCAACAGAACTCATCATGTGGGCCATGAGTCTGTCCCTCTTCTTAGATAAGGAGTTTCTAGAGGCTTTGGCCAGGTCTTCTCTCTTTATCATCCCAGTGTGCGACACGGGGCTTGGTTCATCATAGGGACCGACACAGTTGGCTAAATGGATGGATGCGCAAGTTAGACTGAATGAAGGACCATTTCACTAATCATTTGCCTCTCCTAGAGCAGCTGCCACCACCATCTGTTACAAAAGCTTCAAGTTGAAATGTTACTTCAATTCCTTTCCAACACTTTCTGCCTACCCAAGCCAGGGGATGCCTCCTTCACAGAGCTGGTCATCTGTGGTTAGCAGAAGACAAGTGAATGCACCACGTCCCTCAGAGCTCTGAAGATACAGCTTGGGAGTCTTGCTGGGGTGGAGTGGTCCTGGCTCTATTCCCTGCCAGCTTCATGTGCCCAAGGATCATACAAAGACCCAGAGTCCAAGACTGCAGAAAACCCCAAGACAGGCCTATCTCCTTCTTCTTGGCCATCACTCAGATTCCTACCTAAACCTCCTCCAACTCCATGACTCTAAACACAGGATAGACGGAAGCATTTCCTTCTAGTTCTACTGGTAAATATAACTGTCAGAAGATTTTCAAAAGCAGCCAGTGAGAGAAAATCATAAAGGCAGCCAAGTCCTAGTTAGGGAACAGAAAAGCTGGATTTGCCACCAAATGAACTGAGATGCCCCTAGAGTCACCCCAGAAAATACAGCCAGAGTGTACTGGGATGGTCAGCTGAGCACTCGCAGATGTCTCCTTCCTGCTTCCAGACCCCTAAAATGACAAGGCAGGGGTTAAAACACAAAGATCACAGGGTTGAGAAATAAGGAGAGGACCATCACTGGGTCCCTCTTCTAAAATCCCTATGCTAGATATATAACATGTATTTAATAAGAAAAAAAGAAAACAATAAAAAAAAATCTGGCCAGGTGCAGAGGCTCACACCCATAATCCCAGCACTTTGGGAGGCCGAGGTGGGCAGATCACTTGAGGTCACGAGTTCAAGACCAGACTGGCCAACATGGTGAAACCCTGTCTCTACTAAAAATACAACCATTAGCCGAGGGTGGTGGTGGGTGCCTATAATCTCGGCTACTCGGAAGGCTGAGGCAGGAGAATCGCTTAAACCTGGGAGGTGGAGGTTGCAGTGAGCTAGGATCGCGCCACTGCACTCCAGCCTGGGCAACAGAGCGAGACTCTGTCTCAAAAAAAAAAAAAAAAAACTAATGGAAAAAAGGAAAAGAAATAAAGGCCCAGGCAATAAAGACTCAAGCTGGTGGCTCACCCTTGTAACACCACAGGGCATATGCAAAGTCAGGTATTGCTTTGCTGTGATGTAAGAGGTCAGAATCACAGGAGTCTGGCAACTGCAGTGTCAGATACATTATACCACAGCCACATGAGGCGATATTCTGAAACACTGATTGTTTTAGGAATTGTTAATAACTTGAGAATGTGTACATGATACTATGTGTAGGGGGTTGAACTGTGAACTGTGTCTCTCAAAAGTTGTATCTATGTTCTAACCCCTGGTGCCTATGAATATGACTTTATTTGGAAATGGGGTATCTGCAGATGTAACTGAATTAAGGAACTTTAGATGAGATCATCTTCCATTTAGATTTGATCCTAAGTCCAATGACTGGTGTCCTTTTAAAAGTAAATAGAGGGGCCGGTTGCGGTGGCTCATACCTGTAATACCAGCACTTTGGGAGGCTGAGGTGGGCAGATCACAAGTTCAGGAGATCGAGACCATCCTGGCTAAAATGGTGAAACCCTGTCTCTACTAAAAAATACAAAAAAATTAGCCAGGCGTGGTGGCAGGCACCTGTAGTCCCAGCTACTCAGAAGGCTGAGGCAGGAGAATGGCATGAATCCGGGAGGTGGAGCTTGCAGTGAGCTGAGATCGTGCCACGGCACTCCAGCATGGGCAACAGAGAGAGACTCTGTCTAAAAAAAAAAAGTAAAAAGTAAATAGAGGGGGCCAGGCATGGTGGCTCACGCCTGTAATCCAGCCCTTTGGGAGGGCAAGGTGGGTGGACCACTCGAGGTTAGGAGTTGTAGACCAGCCTGACTTAACATGGTGAAATCCTATCTCTACTAAAAATACAAAAATTAGCCGCACATGGTGGTGCGCACCTGTAGTCTCAGCTATTCGGGAGGCTGAGGTGTGAGAATCACTTGAAGCTGGGAGGTGGAGGTTGCAGTGAGCCGAAATCACGCCACTGCACTTCAGCCTGGGCGACAGAGCAAGATTCCATCTCAATCAAATAACATAACAAACATAACATAACATAACATAACATAACATAACATAACATAACATAACATAACGTAAGTAGAGGGAAATTTGGGACACAGAGACAAGAAATCTTGGGACTCCGGGGAGAATGCCAGGTGAAGATGGAAGCAGAGATTTCAGGGATGCATCTACAAGCCAAAAAATGCCAACGATTGCTGGAAGCCACCAGAACCTAGGAGAAAGGTATGTAGTGAATTTTCCCTCAGGGTCCGCAGAAGGAAAAAACCCTGCTGACACATTGATTTAGACTTCTCTTCTGAACTGTGTAAGAATAACTGTCTGTTGTTTTAAGCCACCAAATCTGTAGTAATTTATGCAGCCTGAGGAAACCAATATACTATGATATGTAGAAGCAGCTTATATAGCTCTTTACAGGATTAATTTCCATCATATGGTATGAAAAGGATGGACAATGGGTACATATTACTTCTGTAAAGAGAGAAAAGGTTATGAGAAACATACAAAAAGTTTGCCATCTCTCATCACTGATGGATTATCTAAAAGCAAAGCCTTGCTGCCATGTAGCAGTTCTTACTTTCATCAGACATTTGATATTTAAAATAATCCAGGGAGGTAAGTGCACGAGGAGACATTATTCTGATATTATGGGTGACAACTTGAATTGGAGTGTGATCAGGAGGCTGAGCGCTGACTGAGTCTGAATAAGAATTTAGGTTTTGGTGCTTCTCACCAGCACCCATTCATTTGGCTATTTACCTGGTGTTACAGGCTGAATTTTGTTCCCTCCTAAATTCCTATGTTGAAGTCCTAACCTCCAACACTTCAGAATGTGACTGCATTCGGAGGCAAGGTCTTTCAAGAAGTGATTAAGTTAAAGTGAGGTTTTTGTTTTGTTTTGTTTGTAGTAATCTAATGTGAAGACACAGCAAGGAGATGCCATCTACAAGCCAAAAAAAGAAAAGGGGGTGCTGGGAGAAACCAGACCTGCTGACACCTTGTGCTTGGACTTCCAGCCTCCAGAACAGTGAGCGGATGCATTTCTGTTATTTAAGCCACCCAGTCTGTAGTATTTTCTTAGCAGCCACAGCCAACTAACACACTTAGGAAGGCTGGAACACACAGTCTCCATACCTGTTTCCCTTTTTCCTGTGGCATTCTCCCTGAGCTCAAACAGAAGTGGGAAAATACATAATTTCCAGGTACAGGATCCTCCTGCCCAATGAGGCTATTTCTGAGCTAACAACAGCCAAGACTTTTGGCAACTCTATTTTTGAAAGAAGGTCCACCCTGAACCGTGGAGAAAGAGAGTGGTCAAAGCCACATTCATGTGATGTGCCAGCTTCTTCTGGTTTCTCATTCAAAGCCACCATGGGAAACAGGGAGGGGACACCAGGCCTTGGATTTCCTTTCTGGCCAGGGAGTTCTTTGTGACTTTTAAAGAGGGGAAGCAAGGCTGCGGGAGACAGCGTGTTGCGCCTGGGGAACAGGCTCACAGGCTCACAGAGAGAACTGGGTTCAGATACAGGTTCTGATCACTCCTAGGTGACCCCAGGCAAAATGCTTTCCCAGACTGAGACTCAATGTCCTCCTCTGTAAAGTGAAGTTAACCCCACCCACCTCACTGGTGAATATGCATTGGCAATGTTAAGCACTTAGCATGGTGCCCACCACATAGTACGTGTTTAATCAATGTCTGTTATGTTTATTAATGAAAAGGTTCACCAATTTGGCTCCTTTTTCAACTGTACCTAAATCCCATTGGGGTGGTTTGCCTCTTTTCCCCTGGGTTCCATGAGCCTAGGAGCTGGACTTTTGTGCGACTGCACGGTGCTTTCAGATTTCCAATTTTTTTTCCCTCCAACATTTAAAAATCAAGAGCTTTCACACAGAAATTCCAACCTTTGGCTCCTTTAGATAACCTGGAGGCAGCAATGCAGAAAGTGCCCTCCTGTATGGCAGTGCCTGGCTGTGGCTCGGTTGGGGGCTTCCCTTTGGTGTGGCACGTGCTCTCCAATGTGCTTGAGTCTCACTTCACCGGCTGCACCGCTGCCCCTCCCGCCTGGCTTCTTTTAGATGTTTGTACTTAAGACTAAGTGCAGGAAGCGGGGGCGGGAACCGAAGAGTGGGTTCAGCAAGCACTGTGGATCAAATAACTGAATCCTCCTCCACTCAGACTAAAGGGCTAAGACGTGCTGAAGGCTGAGGACATTCAGACTTCATGAGGAGCCAGGTTTAAGGCTGGTAGGTGAACAGGTTGTCCTAGTAAGAATTCAACCTCAAAATTTCACCAGCAGCTACTAAATGGAACATGATGACAAATCACAAACACACAGCAGAACTACAGAGCAGGAACGAACAGGCACATGGATATTCTTGTGTCTATGTCTTCTTCAGCTCACTTAATACAGCCGGGATGTGTGAATGAGGGAGAGACTGTAGTCCACCCTTTCATCAGAGTAAAACCATCAGAGAGGCCTGAAACTAAGGAGTGACTCTAGCAAGTCACTGCGTTCAGAGTGTCCCAAATGGAGGCTCACAGAGGCTGCTTAGGATGGGCACCATCTGTCTGGAAACCCCAGGCACGGCTGGATGGCTTCCCCAAAAGTGAAGAAGGGGGAGGAGACTGGAAGCAAGTAATAGTGGTTTATTTTTCCTTAGAAAATGGAACAAATTAGCCTGCACATCCTGTCTGAGATTCAGGAAAAGGTCCCAATTGTATGGTAAAAAAATAATAATAAAAAAAAATAAAAAAAAAAGAAAACCTCTCATACTGCAATTTCACAGAGCAGATCGATATTGCAGCTTAAATGGGAATTTATTGCCTTCGGAAATGCAGATGAGCCTATGCACTGTGTTTTAGCCTGCCTTCCACCCAACTATTCTGCTGACTTCCTGTGACCCTGGCTGCTCCAGCCAGCTACCTCTTCAGGTAACGGAGACTGCTCCGTGCAGAGCCTGCTTGTGTGCTCGGGCCAGGGGCACCTGGCTCACTCCATGTGTTGCCATAGAAACCACTATTTGAACATGCCCTTCATCTATATGGGTTAGCCAACATCCCTTCTTCCCCCATCCCGATCTTCCTTTACTGACTGATTCCCTACTCTTACTCCCACCAAATTCTATTCTGGGTACTGCCTAGACCAATGACCTAGTAAGCATGTACTAAAGTTGATCAGATGTGCTACAAGATCAAACCCCAGACCTCAGGACAGGGATGGGGCTGTGGGTTTCCATTCAGGCGGCTGTCTCCGTTTTCCTGGAGGGATGCATCTGTTTCCACATCCTCCCGAGCCTTCCAAGACACACATAAAAATTCGATCCCTGCTTTCTCTTTACTTTTATCTCTGCTGTGTGCTCTGGGGAGTTTTTACAAAACAAACGAACATGAACTTCAAGGTATGGAGAGTGTAAATCACTGCAAACTCTCCTAAGCCTCCAAATGCTACAAAGCTACTTAGCCAAGGACCAAAGAAAAACCCGATAGGTGATTATTCTTATTAAATAAACATTATCCTGCCTTTGCATTGCTTCCTAGTTGACAGAGCATTTTCACATATATTACTGCCATTGAATCCCCATGACAGCCCACACAGGAAGTAGGGCTAGTACCACACACATCTCCATTTTGGATGGAACCATTTTTTTAAATACAGAAACACACACACATACACACACACACACACACACACACAGAGAGAGAGAGAGAGAGAGAGAGAGAGAGAGAGAGAGAGAGAGCGCTCAACAGCACCCAGAATTAAAACTAGCTAGGATTTTATCACATTTCCATTAATTATTTTTCACATTAGCACCTTTCGGATAAGGCAAAGAAGGATGCTTTATGCACTTCAGTTGCATTGCCTGCTCATCCCTCATGCTCCTAGGTAATTATTTCCTTCAGTTTGTTTTGCAACCTGAAAGTCTATTTTTAATACTTTCACTGACACATTTCTATCTATGACACATAAATAATATTGGTTTCCATGTGCTTTTAAAGTGCACGCAAGGTCAGGCATGGTGGCTTACGTCTGTAATCCCAGCACTTAGGGAGGCCAAGGTGGGCAAACTGCTCGAGCCCAGGAGGTCAGGACCAGACTGAGCAACATGGAGAAACCCCATCTCTACAAAAAATTAGCTGGGCATGGTGGTACACACCTGTAGTGCCAGCTACTCAAGAGGCTGAGGTGGAGGATCGCTTGATCCCAGGAGGTAGAGGCTGCGGCAAACCATGATAGTGCCACTACACCCTAGCCTGGGTGACACAGTGAAACCCTGTCTCACGCTGCATAGTATTCCATCACAGGATTTGTCAGATCCCCTAGAGATAGGCATTTAGCTGGTTTGTTAATTTTTCATCATTACCAACAATGAGGATATGAATGAGTGTAAGCGCATCCTCTTCTACACAGGCCAAGGTCTTCTCTGGTGCGAGAAGGGTCCCGCCATTTCGGTTTACTTTGCCCTGCCTACTAGAAGAAGTGCACGTCCCCTCATAGGCTCACAGTTCACCAGATTTCCCCTTCTGCGAACTGCCCAGGTAAGTCTTCGTTAAGGACAAACATGCCACAATCAGAGGTAACAAACACAGCTTTCCGAGACAAAACAAATCGCTTCCCTTGTCCTGCTCATCACTGCTGACTGTTCTTTTCATGGCTGCCAGAGGGAATATTTACTCTTCCCTAGCATGGTGCTCAGCCCAATAAGAGGTATGTCATTTTCCAGAGCATCCCCAAGGATGTCAGGCTGACCTATTCTTGACTCAGCCTTCAGGGCTGCCAGAGAAGAACCAATCAGTGCCCAGCTTTACACCCACAGCACATTCACTTCGGCTGGATTCCTGCTGCCAAGGTTTCCAGGGGAAGACAGGTTGCCCCCTATTCTTTCCATACTAGGTTCTTCCCAACATACATTCTCAAAGGGCACTCCCACACTATCCCTTCACCCTCATCTCCTGAAGATAATTTAAACACAGGCCACAGACAGACAGAGATACCGACTGCCTTCTTGCTGCCCTCCCGAAACTGGCAGGGTTTGGTGGTTTACGGGAAAGGACACAGATTTGGACTCATCAACTACGTGATTATGGGTAAGTGACTTACCCTCTCTGAGCCTCAGATATCTTTCCTGTTAAGATGAGGGTTGTTGTAAGAATTAGAGAAAATATATATGAAGCGACTGGAAAATATCAGGCACTCAATTCATGGCAACCAACAGCAAGCCAGGAGACTCTTATTAAAAACCAATACAGCAAACAAGGATCTGCTCTGTGGAGACAGAGAGTTAAGATGTGGTCCAAACTTTTTAACAGTGAGACCTGAATGGGTAGACAAAATGAAGACACACACAGACCAAAGTTGGGATCATCTATAATTGACAGGTGAATTTTGTGGACTGGAACTGAAGTCTTCATGGAAAATGTGGGATGTTAAGTTGGGGCTGCCCCCACTCCCAGGGGACATCTGGAAAGGTCTTAGAGACACTGTTAGTTGTTACAACTTAGGGGACAGGGGTGCTACTAGTATCTAATGGATAGACCTCAGAGATGCTGGCTAACATCCTACATTGCAGCAAACAGTTCGCCAGTCCAAAAGACCAGCAGTATCAAGCTCAAGGAACCCTGAGTAGGGTCACAAAGAGAGAAGAGCATTCCAGGCAGGCTGGCAGCACAGGGATAGCAGGGAGTAGAAGTGAGGGTTGCATTTTCCTGAGATTATAAGGACATTTATCTGGCTTAAGCCAAGGCCACTAGCTAGGGCATAATGGGTGGGAGAGGAAAGGGCAGGCAAGGTGTGTATAGGTAAACAGTCAGGTTCCCTATTACATAGGGGTTACATATTACCCTATTACTGTGCTCTCTGCACAGGCAGGACTCACAGAATCAGAGAAGGTTAACTAGAAAACACCATCCAGACCAAGGGTCTTCAACTTTCTACCACCACCAATCTTTGCTGTCCACCTACCCCTCAAACCCCTGAAGCATCACATGTTCCGACAACTGCCATCTTCTAAACCAGAGGCATTTTCCACGGAAGATGTGTAAGGAAAGCTTTGGTAGTAAAATCTGTCACCAAAATGCAGTTATTAAGTACCAATTAATATGATTCCCGTTTTTTACTAATCGTAAACAAATGTCACTGCCAAACCAAGCCTCTGACCACCATGAGATAATGGGTGTTGCTATGAAGTTGGAATGAGTCCAGTCAACGGCAAAGACATCAGGCACTTCTAATTATTACTGAAAATAGCCTGAGAGCCACCTCCACCAGGATGTCTGTCAAGACCTTACTTTGGGAATCTTTGATTTGGTCCAACTACTTTATTGCACAAAAGATAAAAGAGACTATCAATAAAAACTAACTGATCTATTCCCGCATCGTGTTCCAGGCACTGTGCTAGGCATGACACACATTATCTCCTTTACTCCTCCCAACCACCCAAGGAAGTAGGTACTGTTAGCAATCCCATTTACTTGCCTTTCAGAAATGTCATGGTCATAAAGTTAAGAAAGGTCAGAGTCAGGATTTGAACCCAGATCTCTCTGAATCCAGAGTCCATGTTCTTGCCTGCAAGGCAATGGATGGTTCCCTTGCAGAGGACAGTGTGGTGGTGTCACTGCCAGCCTTGGACCCAAACTCCCTGATCTTCAGTCAAGCACTCAGGCTGATGCACCTCAAATGCAACAGATTAAAAGGCCCCTGAGTTATGTATGGCCCAGTAAATTCCACCCTTAAGAGGCAATTTGACTTTAAAAAAAATTGAACACTTTCCTCTTATCTCATGTTAAAAAATAATGAGCACAGCTGAGCTAGAGATGTCTGTGAATACAGACAAAACAGTTACCCATCACAGAAGCAAATAAATATGTAAATGGCTGCCCGTTCCTCTGCTTGCTCTGCCTTCATCTCTGCAGCAGGGAAGAGCAGCGGCAACAGCGTTTTTCAAGAAGTGGTTTAGGATTATGTGGTGGAATTACTATTTATCTATTCAAAATATAAGGCTTGCTAATTAGGTCATAATGGTACTCATCTATCATGTGAATTTGGAGCATACATTGTATTGATCTACAACGCTGTCCACGGGCACAGTGTGCTTATTAATACCAGCTTAGCTGTGCTGAGCTGTTCTCATGAACCTTCAACCTCCTGGAAACCAATTTAAGTGATCCAGGCTGACTGCAGATGAGGGGCGTGTTGCTATTACACTGTTCCATTAGGGCTGCTAGACTTGAATGCTTCACCTTCAGAATCTTTCCCCTGGATTTTGTCCAGAGTTCCCAAATTGCAGAGGATCTGCTAATTCTGATGAGAGGTTACAGATAAAAGGAACTCATGAGATTATGTCATTAGAAGTTGGTTGGGTAAAAACTGAACTTGTAGGTATGTGAATTGAGCCCTACATTTGAAAAGGTGTTCAGGCAGGCAAAGGATATTAAATGTTCTGGCTATTTCAAGAGCTGTCAGAGATGTTCCTAATTTACATACACAAACAGGCCCCATTACAAATCCACTTCCTGGTCAACCTCAGTTCAGGTTGCTGGCCAGTGACAACTGAGGCTTAGCGTGGCTGAGTTATGTTCCACGGACCTCTTCCTAATATCTATGCTGAATTCTGGCCCTGCCATTTGCTAGTTGTAGGGCTTTGGGTAACTGTGTTAGGCTGTTCTTGCATTGCTATAAAAGAAATACCTGAGTCTGGGTGATTTATAAACAAGAGGTTTAGGCTAGGCGTGATGGCTCACGCCTGTATTCCCAGCACTTTGGGAGGCTGAGGAGGGTGGATCACTCGAGGCCAGGAGTTTGAGGCCCATTTGGCCAACATGGCAAAACTCTGCCTCTACTCAAAATACAAAAATTAGCCAGTTACTTAGGAGGCTGAGGCACGAGAACCACTTGAACTCAGAAGACAAGGGTTACCATGAGCTACGATTGCACCACTCTACGCCAGCCTGGGTGACTGAGAGAGACTATGTCTCAAAAAAAAAAAAAAAAAAAGAGGTTTAATTGGCTCACAATTCTGCAGGCTTTACAAGAGGCATGGTATAGGCATCTACTCAGCTTCTGGATGGGCCTCCGGAAGCTTTCCATCATCGTAGAAGGTGAAGAGAAGCAGGCATGTCACACGGTGAAAGCAGAAGCAAGTTAAGAGAGAGTCTGGGCTGGGCGCGGTGGCTCAAGCCTGTAATCCCAGCACTTTGGGAGGCCGAGACGGGTGGATCACGAGGTCAGGAGATCGAGACCATCCTGGCTAACACGGTGAAACCCCGTCTCTACTAAAAAATACAAAAAACTAGCCGGGTGAGGTGGCGGGCGCCTGTAGTCCCAGCTACTCGGGAGGCTGAGGCAGGAGAATGGCGTGAACCCGGGAGGCGGAGCTTGCAGTGAGCTGAGATCCAGCCACTGCACTCCAGCCTGGGCGACAGAGCGAGACTCTGTCTCAAAAAAAAAAAAAAAAAAAAAAAAAAAAAGAGAGAGAGAGAGAGTCTGATGGGAGGTGCCACACACTTTTAAACAACCATATCTCAAGAGAACTCACTATCACAGAGACAGCACCAAGCCATGAAGGATCCGTCCCCATGATCCAAACAACTCCTACCAGGCCCCACCTCCAGCACTGGGGATTACAATTCAACATGAGATTTCGGCAGGGACAAATACCCAAACTATATCAGTAACTTACTTTACTACTCTGTACACTGGCCTCAATTGTGAAATAGGAACAACAGGATCTACCTTGTGGGGTTGTTATGAAGTCTTCCTAAGACAGTATATATGAAACATCTGGTACACAGTGGGCACTCAGGCTTTTATGCCTCAACTNAAAAAAAAAAAAAAAAAAAAAAAAAGAGAGAGAGAGAGAGTCTGATGGGAGGTGCCACACACTTTTAAACAACCATATCTCAAGAGAACTCACTATCACAGAGACAGCACCAAGCCATGAAGGATCCGTCCCCATGATCCAAACAACTCCTACCAGGCCCCACCTCCAGCACTGGGGATTACAATTCAACATGAGATTTCGGCAGGGACAAATACCCAAACTATATCAGTAACTTACTTTACTACTCTGTACACTGGCCTCAATTGTGAAATAGGAACAACAGGATCTACCTTGTGGGGTTGTTATGAAGTCTTCCTAAGACAGTATATATGAAACATCTGGTACACAGTGGGCACTCAGGCTTTTATGCCTCAACTTAATCCTTCTGAGATAGGTCAGCATGCCCCCTGCAGCACACATTCATGAAGGCCAATCGGCATAGAGCACAGGACTCAATGTACACAGATTCATGTGCACAGATGAACTGGGTTATATAGAAGGAATATTTTATCCTGAAGGAATGATGCTAGCAAGTAGTGTTGATCCATGAGATGTAACTCCAAGAAATAATTCCATGGTTGGGTATTTTGGAAAATGCCAAACATTGCATCTTCCACTTAGGGATTTCTTTTTTCTTCCTTTTCTATTTTTTTTTTTTTTTGTTTTGTTTTTTGAGACAGAGTCTCACTCTGTTGCCCGGGTTGGAGTGCAGCAGTGCGTTCTCAGCTCACTGCAACCTCTGCCTCCCGGGTTAATGCCATTCTCCTGCCTCAGCCTCCTGAGTAGCTGGGATTACAGGCGCCTGCCACCACTCTCAGCTAATTTTTGGATTTTTAGTAGAGACGGGGTTTCACCATGTTGGCCAGGCTGGTCTTGAACTCCTGGCCTCAAGTGATCCGCCCGCCTTGGGCTCCCAAAGTGCTGGGGTTACAGCGTGAGCCGCCGTGCCTGACCCCACTTAGGGATTTCTAAAGCACCCAAGACTTGTAGTAGTTCCACAGCAAAGAAACCTGTTTGACTTCATTTTACCTGGGGTTTTTCACACTTTTAAAATCACTGTTTTGGGAGATGGGTGGGTGATGGCACGAAGGGGTTTATCATTTTAAACACTTAGGATAATGAAAAGACTCAGAATGGGAACAGAAGGCAGGAAGAAGGAAAGCAAGGTCAGAATTGTTGCCACCCCTCAAGGCTTAGGGGCCAGAAATAACAACTCTCCAGAATCTTCCCAAACTCCAGCCATGGGGAAAGGGCAAAAAGCCAACAATGAATCTTTCAAGAATCAAAATGCACAGAACTGGAACACAGAGGTACGACTTTTCTCAGACATTTCCCTGGACTTCTGGCTTTGATCTGAAAGACCAGGGACAAGCCACAGCGAAACTTTGTGCTTATTAAACCTTGTGTTTAAATGATTTATATAGAAAAGTTGAGAGGCTGCATCTCCAGGCTGAGTCAAAAGAAGGTGGAAGCTCAGTTATCCCAAGTATCCACCAAACATCACTCTTCTTTCGCTGCACCTACCACAGTGAGGAAGAGGAGGGAGAGAGAGACGGGAAAGAGGGAAAATGGAGAAAAGAAGGGTGCTGAGAGTGGAGAACTGGGGACATGAGAGTAACCAGGAGAGAAACCTAGAGACAGGGGAGCTGGAAGAAGTCATTAGTGTTTCAACCCCTTTAATACCTTCATGGTACCAGGCAGATGATACCTCCTGGGTCCCCAGAGAGCCAGCAGCACCCACCACCAACTTGCCAATTCTGAGCTATTCTTCCTGCTGCAGATCAAAAGACTGACTTATCAGCAAGAGGGGAAGTTACCAAGAGCACGTTAAACATAACTGCAACTGAATGCGCCCAAGAGGGAATGAATGATTCCATTTATCAATGAGGTGCATAACAGATGCCCGATGTGGCTGTAGCTACCTTCAGCTGAATGGCTGGACTCAGCTTGCAAAAACTACACTGCTGCCTTCTCCATGAGATGCAAAGGGGGCCTATAAGCTCCCCTGAACAAAAATACCGTATCTCATTTCCCACACCACTGTAAAGATGATATGTAAAATTCCCTCTCAGAGCCTGAGAACTTTGGATGAAGAAACCACTTCCTTCAGACGTGCAAATGCTGCAGACCCTACGGAGTGAGAATCTATGACTGAGCAGCCTAAGACATGACAGGAAAAACAAGATTAGGAAAACTTGGTTTTTACAGGAACTGATAAAAGTGCTTATTAATATCATTAGTGCTTATTAATACCTAATGACAACAGACACTGCATATTAAGGAGACTATCAGTAACACTTTACACATCTTAGAATTGCAATCATTAGGAGTGTACAATGCATTTCAATGTATCCCCCTGCTTTCTGGAAGCGTCTCGGGATCTCCCTATTCAGTTTCCATAAGATGCTGATGCTATGATTTTGCCTTGTAGGAGGTAACATGCAGATGAACAAGATTTTTTCCCCCGTGTCTGGCTGCCCATCCAAATGTCTGATGTCCTTCTGATTTTATCTCCATTCCTGTTATACTTGATCCAAAATGATCCGGGTTGCTATGCATGCATGTGTGTGTATACATATATGTTATATATATACACACACACACACGGAAATCTGAAAGAGGGAAGAAGGAACAAAGCCAGATTTTCTCAGCTTTCAGTTCTTTCAACTAGAACAGACATTTAAGAACCCACATCCAAGCACAACTGGACCATTTTATCCTTCGATGTAGAAAATGGGCCAGGCGCAGTGGCTCACGCCTGTAATACCAACACTTTGGGAGGCTGAGGCAGGCGGATCACGAGGTCAGGAGATCAAGACCATCCTGGCTAACACAGCGAAACCCTGTCTCTACTAAAAGTACAACAACAAAATTAGCCGGGCATGGTGGCAGGCACCTGTAGTCCTAGCTACCCGGGAGGCTGAGGCAGGAGAATGGAGTGAACCCAGGAGGCGGAGCTTGCAGTGAGTGGAGACACAGCCTAGGCGACAGAGCAAGACTCCGTCTCAAAAGAAAAAAAAAAGAAAGAAAATGGACTTGGGCTGGGCATGGTGGCTCATGCCTGTAACCCCAGCACTTTGGGAGGCTGAGGCAAGAGGGCTGCTTGAGCCCAGGAGTTCGAGACGAACCTGGAAAACAGAGCAAGACCTTGTCTCAGTTTTTTCCAAAAGAAAGAAAAAAAGAAAAGAAGAGAAGGGAAAGGGAAAGGGAAAGGGAAAGGGAAAGGGAAAGGGAAAGGGAAAGGGACTCAGGCTAGGCATGAAGGCTCACGCCTGTAATCCCAGCATTCTGGGAGGCTGAGACAGGAGGATTGCTTGAGCCCAGGAGTTTGAGACCAACCTGGACAACATAGCAAGGCCCTGCTTCAACTGAAAAAAAAAAAAAAGAAAGAAAATGAACAAATGGACTTAGCCTTCTTAGGCCATAAGGAAGATGAATCATCACTGCAGGAGATGCCAGAAAATGCAAAAGGAGAGCTAAGTAAGTTTAAGTTTCCAGATAAAAAGTAAACAAAGGTAAAATTTAATGAGCATATACCATGGGACAAACACTAGACAAGGTGCTATTTTAATCAGTATCTCATTTATCCTCTCAAAATAAAAACCCCAAAACATTATACAACTCATTCTATTATCCCCAAAATGGGGGAACTGAGGCTGGGGAGAGGAAGTCACTTGCTCAGGGCCACGTAGCTGGGAAGCCACAGAGCTGAGGACTGAACTCAGACCTGCTGACTCTAACGTGGTGCTCGTCCCTCTGTACACATAGCCCCTCACGACCTTGTAGTTAGGAGTGCATTAAAACAAGCCAAAAACCCCACATGGGCTTAAACTGCTGCATTCACTCAACAAGCACTACGTAAGGTCCTCTCCTCTCGGGGCTGTAAGGCGCTCAGAAGTGATGTATGGATAGGAAGAAAAAACACAACATCACCTGAAACCCTAATTAAAAATCCATGTGCTTCTGAGTCCTGAACAATTTCTCTATCACAAAATATTTACCGCAGCTTTGTGACCTTCGACAAACCACCCAACCATTATGTGCCCCGGTTTTCTCATCTATAAAACGGGGAAATAATGACATCTACTCCTTTCGGGTTGTTGTGTGATTTAACACATTTTAAATATAAAGCACTAAGAACAGTGTTGGGCATACAGTCAACACCGTGTAAGTTTAGCTATGCCGCACTATCGCTCTTATTAGATAATCACACATCATCGAAGCATGTGTGCACACACACACACACAGTCACACTTTTTCTTTTTCTCTTCTCTCACACAAAGACTGGTTATTGAGACACATTTTTCCAATAAGAGACAGTGGACTTGGCAACGGAGCCTCTTCATGCAGCCTCCTTTATTTTCCATCTTCCGCTCTCCTTTATAAATAGGTTCGCCAAACTGATGCTTAATAGCTTAATATCGGGTTCGTATTAATCTCACCCCGTCTGAACGTCAAAGGGACACACTGTTCTGACTGCTAAGGAAATGAATTTCAGTTGTAAGTTTCCAAGGGATCAGAGCTGGAAAAAAAAAAAAAATCCCAGCTGATCTAAAAAGACAAACATCTCCTTGGTGCCCTTTTAAAGCTATTTGGGTTTTACAGAGCCATCGCCCCAAGCAGGGGAAATCCAACAGCCTTAGCCTGGCCAGCAAAAGGTCCCACAGACACTAGATGGCGCTAGAACATGCTCGAAACAAAGACCACCCAACACCTCAGCTCCTCTGGTCCTTCGCCCATCCCATCCCAGGCCCTAGGTGGGTTCAATGAGGCAAGATGTGTGATATAGACTGTACAAACTGGAATAAACCATGCAAACGTTAGCAATTATAAATAGGTGTCAAGGAAGCAATACTATATGCTTGGACATAATACACAGGTACTCTTTTCTGGATTTCAAAAGGCAAATCATCACAATAATTCAGTACTTAATGCTACTGAGCTGTACACTTAAAAATGGCTAAGACAGTAGGTTTTATGTTATGTATATTTCACCATAATTTTGTTAAAGGCAAAGCATCCCCAATAATAGGAATAGTGTTTTCATTCCCAAGAAATAAACACAATAATGTCATCAGTTACCATCTCTTACTCTGGTATAATGTGTTCTGGCCCCAAAGCAACAAAAAAGTAGTTATTTTTACAAACTGGCTGGTTCCAGGACACTGCCAGGCAGCTCATACCTCTGTTCATTTCAAAAACCTTACTTTATATAAATACCAACCTCCCTATCATTGAGAAGGCTCTGAAGCAGGTTATTCTCATAGAAAGGTCTTGTGCCCCAAACCAGCTCTGAGATGTGTCTGCTGCTGCCTCGAGCCTCACTATCTGCAATTCATTTGCGTGGAAAGGCAAGACAGCCCGTTCACGCACAGATTACTGGTGGTGGGCTGAGAGCTGGGAGAACAGGGAAAGCCTCTCAAGGCATGAGCCTTACAGGCATGAGCCACTGTGCCCGGCCTAGAGTGGTTTCTCTGATGCCAGTGTGGATAAAGCTGCTCCTCTGGTTGGCCACCCTTTGAGCCAACTGCACAGCTCAGCTTGGATTCCAGCCAGAAGTCAGGTGGCGCATCCTGAGATGCCTGGTCTCACCTAGGTTGCAAGGGGTAGCAGGTAGAAGCTTCTGGCCACCAGCAGGGTTGGATAAAGACGCTAGGATCCTGAGGATGGGAGGCAGTCCATGAAAGAGATCGTGGGCACTGGACTTGGACTAAGAGAGGCCTGGGGCTGAATTCCAGATTCCAGAGCTGGCTCCTTCTAGAAGAGTGAACCTGGGCAACTCTCTCAGCCTCAGCCTCTACCACTGCCAAGTGGGGATGATAATGATAATAGCTCCTCAACCAGCTGCTGTGAGGATTATGTGGGCTGATCTGTAAAAAGGACCTAACATTAACATAGTGCCTTGATTAAGCCTGAATGACTTGGACAAAGCAGGCACTCAGACTGGGGTTGAGGAGAACAGGGAAGCTGGAGGGGCTCGGACTCATCACTATCTTAGCAGAAGTGCTGCTTTGTGGATAAAACTGGCTCCAGCTTGCCCCAGCCCTGAGAGTCATTCAGGCTTCATCTGGGCAAGGAAGCATTCCCTCCAGCCTTCTGCCCTCCAAACTTCCTTCCAAACCCTTTGATAGCCTCTTGCTGTCCTAAGGATCAAGGCTGGGATCTTAATACTGTTTCTAAAATCCAGCCCCTTCTAGCCCCCGTGGACACATCCAGACAGGCCTCTGCACACTCCCTGTCTTCTATCCCATAAGCCCCATTCTCTTTACCTTATGCCCTCACAAATGCTGCTCCCTCCACCAGGAAGACTCTTCTCTTCAGGGTCTTATCACCCTTCAGGCCTCAGCCAAATGCCCCTTCCTCAGGGAAGCCCACCATGCTACTATCATGTCTTACACGAATCATCACATTTGAAATTGCCTGTTCAATGCCTGTCTCTCAACTCTGCAGTGAACTGTAAGCACAGGGTCTCAGTTGGTAAAAGCTAGCCATTACTATTACTATCCATTCAACAAATATTGACTGAGCCCCTCCTGAGTTCCAAGCACCACTATGGAGGCTGAGGATACTGCGGTGAACCACAAACAAAACACAGAAGTTCCCTCCTGGAGTTTCTATCTTACAGAGGGAGACTAGCACACAAGAATGAATGTAAGGACAGTGTACACCCAATGGTGATAAATACTACAGAGAAAAATATAGCAGGGAAGGGAAAAGATGCAGTTTGATAGAGGGTGGTCAGGGAAGGTCGCACTGAGCAAAGACCCAGAGGAGGTGGGTGGACTGGGGAGAGTGTTGGGGGTGGTGAACATTCCAGGCAGGTTTTAGGGTCAAGAAGGAGGCTTAGGGCAGATGTTTCAGCTGCGATGCCTCCTTCCACATTTTCTGACTACCTCAGAGCAATGGTCAATTGCATGGCCTCTCTGTGCCCTAGGTGAGGGAATCCACGCAACAACTTAAGTCATGTCTGTGGCTCCTGGGAAGGGACCTGGCACCAAGAATGATTTATAACATCGCCTGGGGTCCCAGCAAGGTTGGATTTGATACTGGCTCACCTCCTCCGAACGGACTCTGGGAAAGGACTATTCCTAGTTCCTCGTTCAACGTTCATACTGGCCTTCCAGGTGGGCGCAGCCTACTGGAGATGAAGGCTCTGGGGCTGATTTCACAGGGAATCCCAGACCACGTACCTCTGCTCAATGTTAGAATCAGCAAAACACCAATTCCTGCTTGCAGCAGCCTCTGCCATCAACAATTGCAAGCCAGATCCTTTGTTTTTTAGTTTTTGTTTTAGAAAGGACTTGGAAAAGGGCTAATAGTGTTCTGCTCAGAAGCAGGCAGAGAACGAATGCCATATGCTCTTCTAAATAAACCTTCCCACACAATGACCAGGACATTTCTATCTGGGAAGGTCTGTTAAATCTCTCGAGCTAGAGGCAGGGGCTGGTTCTCTCACCATTATTCCTCTCTACTCCCCAAACATCAAATCTAGTATTGAGACCTGTACTTCTGCTTCCCTAACATCTCTTGACTCTGTCCATTTCCCTCCATCTCACAGGGAAAGCTGCCACCATCCCTCATGTAGACTACAAAGGTAGCATCCCAGCCAGGGTCTCTCTACTAACCTTGGCCTCTGCCTATCACTGTTCCACCGAGGCTAGGGTGGTTTTTCTTTTCTTTTCTATTTTTTTCTTGAGACAGAGTCTCACTCTGTCATGCAGGCTACAGTACAGTGGCGTGATCTCTGCTCACTGCAACCTCAGCCTCCCAGGTTCAAGCGATTCTCCTGACTCAGCCTCCTAAGTCGCTGAGACTACAGGTGTCTACCACCACACCAGGCTAATTTCTGTATTTTTAGTAGAGATGGGGTTTCACCGTGTTGCCCAGACTGGTCTTGAACTCCTGACCTCAGGCAATCCATCCACCTCAGCCTCCCAAAGTGCTGGGATTACAGGCATGAATCACCGTGCCCGGCCTAGAGTGGCTTTTCTGATTAAAAACTGGATTGTAGATTGTAGTTCTGCCCTTTGGGCTCCCCTCTGCTCTCGAGATAAAGTCCAATTTCCCAGGTGCACGGGCTTCTACAGTCCTTTATGATGGCACCCTCTGGCATCTTTACCCATGGATCCCAGGCAGAGCATCTGTGCATAGTGGTTCGGTAAGCTTCGCTTGTTGAAGCATCCAGTACAAAGCTGGGCAGAAGAAATTGCTGTTAAATGCGTGAGATGGACCAACATTCTCCAGCTAGCAGGAGGCAGAGGAGCTCCCTGACCCTGGGCCAGACCCCTATGGGGGGGTATTTATACAGATGCTGATTAATTGTTTGCCTACATACAGTATTACAAACAAACAGGAAATTAATTCTTCACCTTTCAGTTCCCATTCTAAGTTTAATTGCCTACATATCTTATTTAAAAAAAAACACAAAATTCTGCCATCAATACACAACAGTTGAGTTATGAACCTCCTGGCCACTGGAGGTCTCAGATCAGTGAGTATGGGGTAGCTTCTGCCTCCTCAGTGTACATCCACCAGGAGGAGGCTGCTTTGGGGAAACAGTTGGAGAAATTCCCAACATATACCTCTGTGTTAAAACACCTCAACCAGTGGACCTTTGACCCAGGGAAAGTAAAGGCAAGTGCATATTTTGGGTACCTGCAGAAGAATAAAAAAATACAATACTAGGTAATAAAACAGTGATTCAGAGCATGAGCTTTGGAATCCAATTCTTACAAGCTGTGTGATCTTGGGCAGGTCACTCAACCTCTCTGAGCCCCTACATCCTAAACAGATACGAAGCAGATCTGAGGAGCAAATGAGATAACCTAAATAAAAAACTGAGCATGGTGGCTCAGACATGGTAAGAAGTCTACCCAGGTTCACTAACATTATAGCTTTACCTACTGTTACTTCTGATGTAGGAGCAAAAACTGTTGTCAAAGCTTCTATATCACAACAATAAGACTAACCCAGCAGCATCAAGCATTTCTTAACTGCTATGTTCCAACCCTGTTCTAAGAAGTTCACAAATATTAATCACTTCATCCTAAAAATAACCTAACAGGCCAGTACTATTTTACCCCAATTTTACAGATGGGGAAACTGAGGCAAAGTGAGTTTTTTTTTTTTTTTTTTTTTTTTTTTAAGGAACCAGCCCAGGATTAAAAGCATGTACTATAAAATTCAAATATATAAGTGAAAACACCTTCCTCCCTAGTACTGTTTTATTTTCCGATTCTAACTTTCACCATAAACTATTCACAACTGATAATCCTTCAAACCCATTTAACCCCAATTCCATATGCAAATCTGCAGTTTTATTATATTAATACTTCATTATATAAGTAATAAAATAAAGACATTCCTTAAACCTATATCTTTAGCTTCTGACAGTCATTTTTTTCAGTCTTCTATATTAAGATTGCAAGATCAAGTGTTCAAGAATACAGGTGTTGTTTATTTTTTAATGCGTGTCTTTCTTACAAAACACAAGAGTAATGTGCTCTGTGTAAAAAACTGAAAAATGGGCAAAACCAGACATTAAATTCTCTACAATCTACCACGAGGGATGACCACTGCTTACATTTGTTGAATTTTCCTTCTGGACTGATCCTGCACAATTTTGTTTACACAGTCGAGTTCACAAGATGCACTTGCTGGGCAGTGGGTTTAAGCCTGGGTGATTACGCATGTTCTAATTACTTAGCCATTCAGAACACCTGCTGGTCTTACAACATAGGTTCTCTGCAGATTGTAACTCCACAGAGTTCTTTCTTCCTTTCAACAGAAATTAAAAGGGAAATTAAAGTCACAGACACACCAAATAACACCAGGAACACTGGAGTTCCTGGAGACTAAAAATCAAAAGGCAACTTAGACCATCCAGTGTCCCATGATTGCATATGTGAATGAGCTTCCACTGAAAAACCCAAACAAGGCTGATAGTCCTGGTGGACGATCCAGGCTCCAGACTCCGCTACCCCAAAGGCACAGCCAACAACTGGCTTCTTCTGGGGACCAGGCTCCCGACCCTGACCACACCGAGGGCCAATCGTCAGCCCTTTCCCTGCATGCTGGAATTGGCTGAAATGGGTCTGGGAGGGGTCTTGGTGTTAACTTACTCTCTTCAGTAAGAGATCTGAGCATTCTGATTACATTAGGAGTGGTGACAGTGGGATAAAAGAAACCCTGCTCTTGGTGGGTGTAATCCTTGATTTAGGAACAGGGCACAGGGCTGGAGAAGGTAAATGGTGCCTGATGAGCAAACTCACGCCCAGGAACTGAAGGACAACGCAGTGCCCTGAGAGGCCAGCAGAGATAGGTGATGGGGGCGTGGGCAGTGCAGGCAGCAGGGACCAGGTTCCAACGTTTCCTGCGGGATCCTGCCAAAGGAGAATCAAAGGCAAGAGGAGAGCCGAAAGCAGGACTGAGCCCTCCAAACCGCACTGTACGTGAAGGGTGGGGAGGAGCATCGCAGGCGCAGATCTCAATGTGCAGACTGACTTCTTGGTTCCACAGTGTCTCCAACTTGGCCTCATTTGTTCTGGCTGGGGTCCCAGCATGAGCCTACAGCTTCTCTATCAGCTGCCTTCCAAGGGGGGTGGCCTTTTGGAGTAGATCAGGTTGAAGGGGTTATGGGAGGGGATGGAACACGACCATAGAGCCTACCAGCCACATCCTCCATGTGGCTTGAAAACATCTTGTGCACTGCAGGAGCAAGAAGACACCATTCTCCACCAACAAAACTCTGTCCAACTCCACCAAAAGAACTTACAGAATCACAAAAGGTGGGGTCTCCCAAATCTGTTTACCTTACAGTACTGTTTGGACAGTAGGGTGCCCAGTAGTGGAGACCAGCACACCAAACAAGAACCCTTTGATCACCGTGTCATCTCAGATGGAGCAGTCTCACACTGAGCTTACAAACTCACCCCATCGATCGCTGAGGCCTGTTTGCCCTTCTGCAATTAGAAATTCATTTATCCATTCAACAAACATTGACTATCTGATATGTGCTAATGATTTTAATCATGATGACTAACAGCAGTTAAACATGTACTGAGGGCTTACTGCGTATCAGGCACTGTACATTTTTATGTCTTAATTCATTCCACACAACAACAATATCATTATTCCTATTTTACAGACAGAGAAAACAAGGGCAGAAAGAGAAAGTCATCCGCCTAAAAGTCACATAGTCGACAGTAAGTGGCAGAGCTGGAACTTGAACCCAGGAAGTTGCTTTCAGAGACCATGCTTTAATGCACTCTGTGTACCAGGATCTAGGTACACATAGGTGAATGAAATAAGTAGGATCCCTGCTTACATGGAATGCACAGATCAGAGTGGAGACCCACAATCAGAAAGGCACAACTGATGATTATGATAACTGCCTAGAAGAAACACTCTGGACACTGTGATCAAGAATACTAAGGGTGAGGAGGGAAACAGTCAAGGTAGAGCAAGTGACCCTGCAGGAATACAGTTCTGGGCAGAGGTAACAGCACCTGCAAAGACCCTTAAACAGGAAAGAGCCTGGCATGTCTGAGAAATGGAAATGAGGAGGTCAAGGCGGGTGGATCACTTGAGGCCAGGAGATCAAGACTAGCCTGACCAACATGGCAAAACCCCATCTCTACTAAAAATACCAAAATTAGCTGGGCATGGTGGCACAAGTCTGGAATCCCAGCTACTTGGGAGTCTAAGGCATGAGAATTGCTTGAACCCAGGTGGCAGAGGTTGCAGTAAGCCAAGATCACGCCACTGCACTCCAACCCGGGCAACAGAGTGAGACTCTGTCTCCAAAAGAGAAAAGAAAAAAAAAGAAATGGTAAGGAGACTAGCGTGCTGGACAAGGTGGAGGAAACCAGGAGAAGAGATGCTTGAAGACCAGTTAGAACACACAGGGCATGTAGTCTGTGGTAAAGAGTTCAGATTTCACTCCAGGTGCAGCAAAAAAACTCCCCAAATACTCACCTTGCAGAGCCCAGTTGGGAGAACCATGGTTAAGAGAATCACCAGGTTACCCCAAGCTGTGTGACTTTTGTCAAATGAGTTCACCTCTCTGGGTCTCACTACCCTCATATGTTAAACAGGAATAACAATATCTACCTTACAGGGCTGTTTTATTAAAAGAGTCAGTTACAAATGCTACCTATGCTAGTGCCTGGCATATAGTATATTGCTTCCGTGTTTCTTGGTAGCCTCTGCCTCTACAACCTCCAAGTTTTCTCCATGTACTCAATAGGTTTCCTATTTTAGTGGGGGAAGTGAGACTGATAAGGGTACACAGCCAAAAAGAAGGAACGAGGCCAAATTAATTTGTGATCAATACTTCTTGTAGCTATTAGGGTGACAGGCACCAGATAAACACAAATAGAGCTGAAGACCAGCTTCTTTGCCAGCTGTTGCCATCAGTTGCTTTGGACAATTATGCAGGCAAATGCATAACCTTTATACAATTAGGCATTCCCTGACATTTTATTTGCAGCTCTTCTTTTTTCATCCGCCCCCTTTTATTTAGTCTGCTTTCAACTGTGAAGGTCCAGCTGCCGGCTTCACTTGGATGCGCTGACTTACGGTAATTTTGAGTTAAGCTTTATTTTACAATCTATGTAAATAATGAGGCGGAGGCAGACTCAATAAAAGGCAGCCTGACTTCAGCCAGAGTTCAACTCTATAGCCACAGCAGGACTTTAGGAGTCTGGATGGTTGGCACAGACCCTCGGACAGGAGTCAGGGGGTCGGCGCTATGCCACAGCCTGGCTGGACTCCTGGAAAACAAGACATCTGCCAGGCCAAGGGGCAGACATTTGTGGCTAGGGCCTACTCCCCCTCCAAACTTCACTGTGAAAAAGGCAAGACTGTTTCCAGTTCTTCACCCTTTCCACACCCATGCACTTGGCCATGCCACCTTGCAGCCTCTCTCACTGGAGATAGAATAGATTTATCTGCCCCATTGAGCCTGGGCTTGGTCATGTGACTTACTTGGGGTCAATGGGACAAATGAGCAGATACTTAAAATATGCTTATGCAGCTGGGCTTGCACTTTTGTACTTCTAATACTGCCATGAGAAAACCATGCCATGGGGCAGCCCTCTGCTCCAGGAGAAAGAAAAGCAGGTAGGGCAAACCTGCACCAGCTGGCAGAATGGAGCTAAGCTTGGTGAGCTACGATTAGCTGAGCTATAGGCCGGGTTCAACTCTTGTGTTGCACACAGCATATTACATTTAAAAATATGCACTGATGGTTACTCATTTGAAAGTATCTGCTGAATACTTATTATGTACCACACTTTGTTTTTTTTTTTTTTTTTTTTTTGAGACAGGGTCTCTTTCTGTCACCCAGGCTGGAATGCAGTGGTGCCATCATGGGTCATTGCTGCCTCGACCTCCTGGGCTTAAGTGATCCTCCCATCTCAACTTTCCAAGCAGCCGGGACTACAGGCATGTGCCATCATGCCTGGCTGATTTTTAAATTTATTTTTTGTTGTTGTAGAGACGAGGTCTCACTGCATGGCCTAGGCTGGTCTCAAACTCCTTAGCTCAAACAATCCTCCCACCTCAGCTTCCCAAAGTGCTGGTATTACAGGCGTGAGTCACTTTGATAGCCTTGTACGAAATTTAATTTAATTAACTTATTTATTTATTTAAAAATTGAGACAGGATCTCGTTAGGTTGCACAGGTTGGTTTTGAACTCCTGGGCTTAATCAATCCTCCTGACACGCCCTCCCAAAGTGCTGGGATTACAGGCATGAACCATCACACCAGGCAGTACCATGAGTGCATAGAAAAGGAAGCAAGCAGTTAGAAAGGAATTTTATCTGTTCACACATTTATCTCCTTCGCTAGACGACAGGCTCCTCGGAGCTGGGGCTGGAGTTTTTTCCTTTTGGTTTCCCAGCACATAAAACAGTTCCTGCTTAATAATAACAGTGATTATTATTGTTATCATCATCATCATGCAGTAACCACACAACGAATAATTGCAGTGTCTATTTATGGAGTCCTACCATGTGCCAAGCCTGTGCTAAGCTCTTTACCAATGTTATTACACTTGACAGTCACAATTAAGGAGATGAATCCTGTTTCCATTTTTCAGATGGAAAATCTGAGGCTTGGGGAGGTTGCTTCGTCAGTTCCTAACCCTCATGTGTACAGCACAAGCTCTTCCCACTTCTCCCCCTGCACTGAGCCTCCATTTCCTTGACCACTCTGTTCTGGATGGCATCTACAAATTGTTCGTGCCCATCCTTTTGCTTCCTCTCTTGGGCACACAGCACAGCCCTTCCTTGTCATTTTCTGTTTGTTTACTTGTTCATTTGATCCCCCAAACCAAACTAAGAACCTTAGGTAAAAATCCTAAGGTGCAGGGATTGTGTCTGTAGAAGGCAGTAGTTAAGAGCTTGGGCTCTGAGGTCACAAGAGTGTGGGTTCGAATCCTGGCTCTGCCATTTACTGGATGACCTCATGCATGTCCCATTTTCTCCCTCAACCTCACTTTCCCCTCCTGTAAAATGGGGATCATGATAATAGAAATAACTTCCTCAAAGGATTTCGAAATGGTGTAAAACACAAACAGCATGCTGTGAGGGCTCAGTAATACCAGCCATTGCAGTGCCCTCCCTCTCTTCACCCGATGGCAGGTGGGAGGTGCCAGATTTGTGAGGAAGAAGGCCTCACGGCTTTGCGTGCTCCCACACTGGCACAGCCTCACTGCTCCAAACTAGAGCGACCTTTTGGGGTTACGTATTGTGTAAGAAGTACAGAGGCTGTGGATTCCTAGCATAAATCACCACAGATAGCTCATTGAGCTCTTACTTACACAAACCAGCTCTCCCTGCCTGAACACTTCTGTGCATGTCTCTCTTCTGCGATACCACTTCTCCAGAATTCCACAACCAGCAATTCTTTTCCCGAGCCATAATAATTTGATACTCATGGTGCACCCTTCCCAGAGGGCGTCACCATTGTGGTAGTCATGGACAAAGTGGGCCCTCGCTGTTTTACAGGACGGGGTAGAATGTCCTGGGTGTATGTGCTTACATGATGGCATTTCTGTACTTTCCTCCAGACTGTTCCACGGGCTGCAACATCAGCTCTGTGGCTCTTCATTTATATTCCAGCCTCCACGCTGCACTCCACCACCCCACCTCTCTCCCTCCTCCCCTTTCCTACCACGTGATACAATTCCTCTCCCCCTGGGCGTCTTCTGGCTCCAGTCATCACTCTCACTTAGGCAAACCCTTTCTATGGATTTCATTCCCCTAATTTTCTCCCATAAATCAATCCTCCCTTCCCTCGGCCACTGCTGCTCTATGTAGATTGTTCCTCTAGTCGTTTATTCATTTCATCCAATTGCATATTCAACGAATGGTTGTTGAGTGTCTACGATGTGCTGGGTACCGGGGACAGAATAGTGAACTAGAGAGGTGGTGGCTTAGTTGGGGCTGCTCTAACAAAATACCATGGACCTGGTGAACAACAAACATTTATTCCTCATGGTTCTGGAGGCTGGGAAGTCCAAGATCAAAGTCTTGGTATAATCAGCGTCTGGTGAGGGCCCGTTTCCTGGTTCACAGACAGTGTCTTCTCACTGTGTCCTCACACGGTGGAAAGAACGAACGTGCTCTCTTGTACTTCTTTTCTAAAGGCATCGATGAGGGCTCTGCCCTCATGACCTAAACACCTCCCAAAGGCCTCCTCTCCTAATACAATCATACTGGGGGTTAGAATTTCAACATATAGAATTTGGGGGAGACACATTCAGACCCATAGCAGGCAGTTTAGTCTCACTTCTGGAGGTGCAGACTGGCATCTGGAGGCGGGCTGCTGGGTTCAAAACTGGCACCTTCACCTATTAGCTGAGTGACCCAGGGCAAATTAACTAATGTCTCTGGGTCTCGTTTTCTTCATTGGTAAAACGTGGACACTCATCACTGCCTCATGAAGTTCCCACAAGGTTTCTTTTTTTTTCTTCTTTTTTTAAAATTCCTTTTTTCCCTATCCTACCTTAGTCTAAGATCTCACGAGGTTTAAATAAATAATATGCATAAAGTGCTCAGGAAAGTGCCTAGCACATACTAAACACTCACAGGACAGTTTCCAATGAGTACAACTACTGCTACAACTATTACTATCTGTGGAGGAGAAAATATTCTAGTGAAGGAGATTGGCAGTGGTTCTCTGCAGGAGAGGTGTGTGGTGTTACAAGGTCAACCAGTGAAGAAGACATTGGACCATTTAAAAAAAAATGCTTGTTACAGCATTATACAGTTTCGGCTTGTCCCAACTAGATATAGAGAGAGGGACAATCACACACTACTTGTGTATTTGTTTCCAGACTAGAAATATAGCCAAGGGAGTCTAGGCAGTGTATTTATTTAAAACAGCAGACAAAGGTGCCAAGACAATTCAGTGAGAGAAAAATAATCTTTTCGATAAAAGATGCTGGGACAACTGGACATCCACCTGCAAAAGAATGATGCCTAATTCCCACCATACATAAATATGAACTTACAATGAATCATAGACTTAAAAACAAGAGCTAAAACTACAAAACTCTAAAAGAAAACATGAGAGTAAATCTTTGGCACCTTGAATTAGGCAATGGTTTTTAGATATGACATTAAAGGCATAAGCAACAACAATAACAAAATAGATGCGGTGGACTTCATCAAAATTAAACCTTTGTATGGCAAGTGATGCTGTCAAGAATGTGAAATGACAACTCGGAATGGGGGAAAACATTTGCAAATCGTACACCTGATAAAGGAATTGTCTGAAGAATTAATAAAAGAACTCTTACAACTCAACAATCAAAAGACCTCAACTTACAAATGGGCAAAGGACAGCAAGAGAGATTTCTGACAAGAAAGCATACAAGTGCCAATAAGTACATGAAAAGATGTTCAACATCATTAGTCATTAGCAAAATGCAAATCAAATCAAAACTACAATGAGATATTATTTCACACCACTACGATAGCTATCTTCAAAAAAACAGAGAATAGTAAGTGCTGGTGAGGATGCAGAGAAGTCAGAACCTTCACGCACTGCTGGTAGGAATGTAAAATGTAAAACAATATAGCAGCTTTGGAGAATAGTCCAAAATAGCAGAAAGCAGTTCTTCAAAGAGTTAAAACAGAGTTCCCACATAACCCAACAATTCCGCTTCTAGCTGTATACTCATGAGAAATGAACACATATGTGCATACAGAAAACTTGCACACAAATGTACATGGCAGCCTCATTCATAATAGCCAAAAAGTGAAAAAAATCCAAAAGCTGATACATACTACAGCTTAGAATCACGAGTGCCCAACCCTTTGAATGTGAGGACTTTTTTGCTTATCTTTTGTGGTGGATATCACGAAAATTATGCACGAACTTTTTTTTTTTTTTTTTTTTTTTAAGCTCATCAGCTACCGTTAGTGTATTTCACGTGTGGCCCAAGACAATTATTCTTCCCATGTAGCCCAGGGAAGCCAAAAGGTAAGTCACCCATGGTTAGATGAACCTTGAACACGTTATGCTAAGTGAAAGAAGTCAGTCAGAAAAGATCACATACTATATAACTCTATCACTATGAAATGTCTAGAATAGGCAAATTCATAGAAACAGAAATGAGACTGGGGCTACCCAGGGCTGAGGGAAAGGTGCAGGGAGTTCATAGGGAATGACTGTTTGCGGGTATGGGGGTTTCTTTCTGAAGTAATTAAAATGTTTCAAAATTAGACAGTAGTGATGACTGTCTATGTGAATACACATTGAATCGTGCACTTTAAATGGGTGAATTAATATGGTATATTAATTACATTCAGACCCATAGCAGGGTTTAAAATAAAGCTGTTTTTAAAAAACCCTAAAACAAAGTAATATACTTATTGACTGATACCTTTTGTAGTGGTGCTCAGGACCCCCAAATTGAATCCAGTTCAGTTTAGGGCTTCTACTTGGCAGAGAATGAGGTATTTCTCTCTCTCTCTCTCTCCCTCCTTCTCTGTCTCTGTCTCTGTCTGTCTGTCTCTCTCACACACACACACACACACACACACACTCACTCTTATTTCCTCACTTCTGTTTGGAGACATGTGTGTCAAATGGCACAGTACTAACGTGCTGATATCATATACAATGCCATGCAGACGTTTTCCTCTAATCACTACACCATAAGTTAATTTTTTCCCCTTACAAGGAACATGATGAAAACAGACCTCAGTTTTAGGGTCCGAAGAACCGGGTTCCCATTCCCAGTTCTTGCTATTTCCTAGCTGTGTGACCTTGCACAAATTACATCATCTCTCTGGGTCTCCATTTTCTGCTCTATAAAACAAAAGAGTTGGTCTAACACCTTTCAACCGGAGTACTCTTGGTATCTGGGGTGGGACAATTCTTTGCTTTGTAAGACTACCCTATCATGGGGGACATTAAGTTTCCCAGACCCTATGATTAAATGCCAATCACGTCTCCACCCCGACGCCAACACTGTGGAACTCACCATCCACATTTCCAAATGCTCTCTCTCAGCCCCACATTTTTCTACCACCTTTGGTTAAGGATCCCTATAACTAGATATTCTCCAGGGCAACTCCTCTAGCTCCAAACACACCTTGATGCTGGCCTCGGTGCCTTCTCCTTTGATAACTTCCGCCTCACACTCATTTCCACTCTCCACATCTTTCCACTAATGTTTATAGATATCTTACATAATAATCTGAATTTTACCACCATATTAGCAGCTGGAGGGTTGGCACAGCAGAGAACCCACCATTTAAGGCATCGAGGCCATCACTGACACTGCCCCTGAATCAGAGCAGAGCTGAAGTGGAAGCTCAGTCACAGACACCACAGCAGCCGCGGCTGTCACGCTGCCCATCACACTGTCACGCTGGGTGGGAACCGGGCAGCCAGGCAACAACCAGTTCAGTTCCAGCTCTGCTGGGGTGTTCCGATGTTTTAGGTTTGTCCTAGTGGAATAATTCTGATAATTCATGGCATGGTTCAGATCCAAAACACATTACTGAAATATAGAAAGTCACCACGGTAGAAATGAAGAGGACAACGGTCAAACCCAGATCGGTTCAGAAGTCAGCAAACGCGTGTAGTTCTTTCTAGTTTTTGCTTCTGTTTCAGTTCACATCCTAGTTTTAAATATAGTATGTATTAAATATGATGTGAAGTCAGATTTTAACACCCTGTAAGTGTGAGAATTTTGCAATTCTAATAGAAAACACACCATAAATTAGTATAAGGTGACTCATCTATACCAAATGTCTCAAAGTGTGATTGTCTAGAAAGGATCACTGATCTCAGAGGCTCTTTCCTCCCTTTCCTTCCAGATTCTACCTCACAACTTTTGTTCCAAATGATTACTCAGGCAGGCCAGGTGCGGTGGTTCATGCCTGTAATGCCAGCACTCTGGGAGGCCAAGGCAGGCAGATCACCTGAGGTCAGGAGTTCAAGACCAGCCTGGCCAACATGGTGAAACCCCGCCTCTATTAAAAATAGAAAAATTAGCCTGGCGTGGTGGCTCACACCCGTAGTCCCAGCTACTTGGGAGGCTGAGGCACGAGAATTGCTTGAACCCAGGAGGCAGAGGTTGCAGTGAGCCAAGATCGCGCCACTGCACACCAGCCTGGATGACAGAGTAAGACTTCGTCTCCAAAAGAAAAAAAAAGAAAGAAAGAAAGGTTATTCAGACAATCACAAGGCAAGTCTTTGTCCTGATAAATAATCAAAGTATCTAATCAAGACTTACACGTGGCTTTTAAACTAGTGCCAGTCTTTATTTTTTTCTTTTTTCTTTTTTTAGTCTCCACCCTTGATATGTGAGGTGCCAATCACTAGAAATGAAGAGAACCACATAAAGCAGGGAGGGTCCAAGGATGCATCCCGGGTGCCTAACACTGAATTAACAGAGGCTAGTATGAGACTCAACTCTGTCCTTTGTAATACAGTCTCTCTGAACACAACTGGGGGAGTTATTATAGTGGACACTTTAGACAATAGAAGCATCTTCTGAGCATCCCCCCCATCCCTGCCTTCCTGGAAGAGGGTCTGTTTCACCCCCAGCTATATGTGAACATTCCACTGGTATTTCCTTTTTTTGTTAGGCCAGGAAGCAAGATGCCAGATGGAACCAAGCTGGGACCCTGGCTCCTTGCTGGTAGGCAGGAAAAAGAAAACCCTTGTCAGCTGTCAGAGACACAGGACCCTGGAGAACCCATCTGGTTCTTCAATTTGGTGTTTTTCGAAAGATGGAATGGCTTGGGCGGGTAGCTCTGATGGTTGCTTGTTATATAGCGGAATGGTGGCCCATAGGGAATGGAACCCACACTTAGGAGTACCTGCTAAGTGCTGGACAGCCTTTCTCACATTTCCTCCCAGCAATCCTAGAGGCAGTCCTGATTGCCTTTGTGTTGAAGAGTCTCAGAGTGGTTAAGTAACTTGCTCAAAATCACAGTTACTAAGTGGTACGGCTGTCTGACCTATCCAGAGCCTGGGCTCTTAATGTTTTATATCATGAATATGTTAATATACATGCTAAAGTAAGGGGGAGGCCTTGCAAAATCAGCTTGCTCCTGAAATTTATACCCAAAGCTTGAAGGATGTTATTTTTAAAACTTTCTCACATCTAATATTCTCCTCCATATCCTCCATGCCTAGCATAGGCCTGGCACAGATAAAGTAAAGGTATCTCAGGCTTCAGTCTCATGCCAAGGAAGTGAGGGACCAGGGACTCAGGTTCAGCTTCCACAGAAGCACCATACACAGCCTTGTTGGATGATGCCTGAGGCGAGGAGGGACTGTGGCAACCTTTTGGGACTGTAACTGGGGGTGATGAGGAATAGCTCTGTGTGACCGAGACACGGCACAGCAGAGCCTGAGGTCAGTAGCCTTTCTGGCCTTCATGTGCCATCTCAGGGAGTGGTCATCTTTGACAGAGTTCGGGAACACGAGGGTCACATGAACGCTCTCTTGGGAAACAGGGGACCAGTGAAAGGTTCGAGCTGCCCCTAGGAAAAGTAAGACTCTGAAAATGGGTACTTATTAGCTTCTCTATCAAGACGAGCACACCGATGATGCAGCAAGGAGATGCCTTTTTATTGACTGAGATTCCAATCAGCAACTACTATGTAACAAATCACCCCCAAATTTAACACCATTTTTATCATCTCTCACAGTTTCTATGGTTTAGGAATTTGGGAAGGAAGTGGTAGTTCTGGTTCGGGGTCTCACAAGTCATAGCAATCAGACAGTATCTGCAGCTGGGACAGCAGTGGAGGAAGCAGCCACGGATGCCCCAAGCATCTCTCTCCTCTCATTGGCCTCTCCACGGTCTCTTCGTGTAGACAGTTTGGGCTTCCTCACAATACGACAGCCTCAGGGCACCACATTCACATGGTGGCTGAAGCTTTCAAGAGGGGTATTCTGGACAAGGAAGAGGCCGTGTCGCCTTTTATATCCTAGTCATGGAAATTACATAGCACCACTTCTGCCATACTCTACTGATCAAAATAGTCACAATAGCTGGCCCAGTTTCCAGAAGAGGGGACATAGTCTGTACCTCTCGAAGGTAGGAGTGCCAAAGAGTCTGTGGATGTACTTCAAAACTGCTGCACTGAGGGTGGAAGAAAGGCAGAAGTAACATGGTTGTGGATAGGGGAAAGGGAATGTATTGGGAAGAGAGACGCACCATGGAGTCACGTCCCCACAAATACGCAGCACATCTCCAGAAAGAAAGCAGGCAGGCACTGGCCGACCAAAACGAGTTTGAGGAAAAATCTATAAAAGGTTCTGTGCCACACAGGAAAGACTGCCTGACAAATTAGCTAATGAGGACAAGGCATCTGTCCTTGGAGATTTCCTTCAGATGCAAACTGGCCCAAATTTGAGGCCAACTGACCTCTATGAAAAAAGCAAAACCAAAGTCAGATTCCTGTCATCCGGAGAACAACAGTAACCCTGATCACACTCCAAAATCAAGATAAAAGCCTGGCTCTCCAAGGGTCACCACAGGCTTACAATAAATGAGCCTATGTAGGAAGAAATACATATGTGAAACACCTCTTCCACTTGATATTTGGGGCAAGAGATATGGGCAGTTGCTACAGGATGTTTCTCAGCCCTGACAGGCAGGTGTCTCCCGGCTGGCACTGCAGGGTGTTGCAGCTCAGATCCATTTCGCTTGAGTGAGCCCAAGGAGGGACAGCATGGACTGAGGGTTCTCTCTCAGGCTGTGTGAACTGATGTCACTCACAGCAGCAACAAATCTTCTAAAAGTCTTCTAAAAGTTCGGGAGTTGGTCAGTGCAAAAAACCTACACCCCATGCTACTACATAAGCTAACCTTTGACCTATCAGCTCAGTCCAAAAGAGTCTGTGGCAAAGACTGTGGCTAATCAATTCCCAGTACCCACCAGTCTCCCTTTTTGCCTTTTCATAATATTATAGAAAGTCCTGACGATTTTGGTCAATAGAGTATGGCAGAAGTTGGCTGGGCGTGGTGGCTCACACCTATAATCTCAGCACTTTGGGAGGCCGAGGCAGGTGGATCACCTGAAGTTAGGAGTTTGAGACCAACCTGGCAAAAATGGCGAAACCTCATCTCTACTAAAAATACAAAAATTAGCTGGGTGTGGTGGTGCGGGCCTGTAATTTCAGCTACTCAGGAGGCTGGGGCAGGAGAATCACATGAACCTGGGAGGCAGAGGTTGCAATGAGCTGAGATCGTGCCACTGAACTCCAGCCTGGGTGACAGAGCAAGACTGTCTCAAAAAAAAAAAAAAAAAGTGATGCTATGTGATTTCTACACCTAGGATATAAAAGGCGATATAAGTACCCACAATGAGAAAGAGAACATTGCTTAGCTTCCCTTGCAGCTAGGTGTGGTCATGTGAGTATGCCATGATCAGGCAACCAGATCATGAGTGAAAGTGATGTGTGTAACTTTCAGGTCATCTCCTTATATATCAAGCTATCTGTCCTGGTCTCCCCCTTCTTGTTTCCTTTCTCTTTTTTCTTTTTTTTTAAATTTCAGTCTTGCTCCTTCTGTATGTCCCCCCTTTCTGGTAACTCAGAAATAGTAACTACTGTAGTAGTCTTGGAATTCCTGAGGAGGGGAGAGCTCCTTGTGGCCTAAACTGCTCATCTCTGGGGTATTCCAAGTGAGAGACGTTTTCTCATTGAAGGCACTTATTAGGCCATAACTTGCACCTCATTTTAGCCACTTCATGATGGGTTCTCTTTGTTATGGCAGCTTACCCTATGTTCTAACTAATATAGAATCCCTGGGCCACCTCAAAGATTCTACACTAAGAACCTAATGTGAGAAAGAATCATAGAAGAAACCCTAGAAACTAGGTCCCAAAAGTCCCCCAAAAGATGTACACATATCTGTCTTTCTGAACCTTTTCCCTGGCTTCCCATTCCTCCCTATTTGTCAGAGGTATGCAATGTAGGTCTTCCATGGCTCCACGTATGACTGACTGACACTGACCATTCTTAATAAGAGCTTGCAATCCACTCAAATCAGTTCAAATAAGGGAAAGGCATGTTCCAGAAGACAAAGGCTTCACTGAAAAGGCAGAAACACTGGGCTTCCTGGGAATCTGGGAAAACATCTGAGAAAAAAAGCAAATACTCTCCATCTCTCTTTTGGGGATGGCCATCTCTGGCCTCTTGGGCTGGCCTCTAGGTGGACCAGCACCCTCTACTGTGAATTCTGCCTTTCCCAGCTGTAGCTTCTATGTGACTGTGTCGTATCCTACAGAATGATTTGCTTAGCATCCTAAGGCTGATTCAGTCCTGAGTGTCTTTCAAAGAGGCATTCTGATTTGCTGCTGGCCAGCTGGTAAACAGACTAGCCTAGGATCAATTGTCCACTTAAGGTTTGGTCAACAGTGACTGAGATGGCAGGGAGGTGTCTTGGAGAGCAGAGGGCTGCCCCTTCCAAAGGTCACGAGTGCACGGTCTGGAAGTTGCTGAGGACAGGGCAACTAATTCAACATACATTATGTACCCTGGCACTCGGGATGTATGGGGAATTCACGTATACTTTTAAACAGAAGGCCTTATGCAACATTTCTCAAGTTAGTAGCGGTCAAAGACATGGTTGTGTGTTCCTGGTCTTTCTCTTCAACTAAAAAATAAGCTACTAGAATGAAGCAGCTCCTAAGAATTCTCTTGACTCTCAGCACCTAGCAATGTGCTCTGCAAAAAGGAGGGTTTCAGAGTAGCAGAGGTATTCATGTTGGCTAGATTTTGAAAATCCAGGAATCATGTTGCAGCAACAAGCCTGCATTAAAAAGGATGTGCTATGAGGATCCATTTCATAAAGTATGGTTTGCATAAACTTACTCTTTATTTCTCCATTTCTGCTGTAGAGGTACAAATAAATTTTCTTAAAGAAAAAAAGGAGGGTTTCAATAACAGCTGACCTACTGATGCAAATTTGAGCAGCAGACACATGATGAAGGGCACGAAGTCTCAAGGAAGAGAACTAATGGGAGAAGATGGGTAAGTGTCATTTAGAGACATTCTACAAAATGAACTAAAGATGAACCAGACTGGGCCGAGCGCAGTGCCTCACACCTGTAACCCCAACACTTTGGGAAGCTGAGGCAGGTGGATCACAAGGTCAAGAGTTCAAGACAGCCTGGCCAACATGGTGTAACCCTGTCTCTACTAAAAACACAAAAATTAGCTGGGATTGGTGGCGGGCGCCTGTAATCCCAGCTACTTGGAAGGGTGAGGCAGACAAGTGCTTGAATCCGGGAGGCGGAGGTTGCAGTGAGCCAAGATCGTGCCACTGCACTCCAGCCTGGGCAACAGAGTGAGACTCTGTTTAGAGGGGGGGAAAAAAAGATGAACCAGACTGATAACGTGGTGGGTTTCCAGAGAGGTAAACAAGGTGGAAACAAGAAAGAGATCCTTGGAGTACTTGGGGGATGTGATAAGAACTGACATATTTGCAAAAGAGCACATTTCCACATTTCACTGGCCACAAAACTATCAGGAGGTCAAAATGGGGCCAAAAAAAAAAGACGTAACTGACTTGATTGAATAACCCAGGAAAGTTTTTCAAGCCACTTGTTGGAAGCAGGAGGGGGAGGATATCCCTTCCATGGTCACTGAGCTTCCCAAACCCTTCTCACCCCTGGAAATTCACAGGTCTACAATTCCCCAATTCCCCAGGCTCATCCTGCCATGTATACTAGCAGGGCTCAATAAGACACAAGGATAAGCAGAATTGTCATGGCTCACGGCATGCAGTGATAACAAGCTGCTCCTATGAATTCCTTTTCCAGGGCTGAACATCTCATTTCTCCTGGGTTTCATCCTGTCTCCACCTTCTCCTTGGACACTGCAGGGAGGGGGCCCCCAGCAGTCAGCCTCAATGCACCCTAACAGTTTCACGTCTCCCACTCCCCACACATACACATGCACACTTTGCTCCAGCCATAGAGAATCTCTGTCTTTGGAGATACTATTCCCTCTCTGGCTGGATGCCCAGCCCCACGTTTGTTTTCAGGTCCATTTTTATGTATTTGTAAAGACTGGGCAGCGATTTCATTTCTCTGAAGGCTTGCCATATCCCCCTAGGAAAAACTGTCACTCCTCGCCAGCTTCAAGCTCCCACAGCATGCTGCTCATTCCTCTATTACAGCATTTATCACACTTGAGGGTAATTATCTGCAGGCTATTATGTTTCTCCGTTGCAGGACTGTGAGCAACTTTGATCTGATCTATAATAGTTTGTATTTCTTCCAGTACCTGGGTGAGACTGGGCAATTGCAGGCACTCTGCAAATGATGTGTGCATGAACGAATGTTAGAGTCAAGAGAGTCGAAGGGTGTTGGGGGTCAGGGAGCTGAGAGCCATAGCAGTCGGTCCATGGAGGGATAACAGTCCCCTCTACAATCAAGCAGCACAACACAGCAGTTTTAGGGGTCCAGAAACTTGCAGAGCAAACTTGTAGAGAGACAGCAAGCCCTACACCCAATCCCTGACTGCTCTGAAACTCAGTGCTTCCACCTCAGGAGGAATCGTACTCTGCCAAGTGTCCAGGCTGGACTCCATCATTCCCCAGGGAGAGAGAGGCAGGACAGAGGCGGGGACCAACTGGGATAGGGAAGAGGAGGGGAAACCTGCACCTGACAGAAATGGGGGAGACTAAAGAAACAGCCCTGAAGATTAATGCAGTAGCAAAGTGATCAGGAAGCAACTACTGTCTTTGACTGCAGAATCATTCTGACTTGCTTCTAAATGAAAGACCTTTCAGAAATCTTCAAACTCCTGCTGCTGTGGTTAAAGAAAAGGAAGCTTTTGTGATGCAAACACTCAATTACTAAGATGAAAACCCCACCTGTACAGAAAGGCAGCAATCAACCTCTCCCAGTCTCCTTCAGTTTCTTCGAATGGAGTCAGCATTTTTGCCTCTCAGCCCAGCTGGGCTTTCAAACTCTTAAATTAAAAGTGGAAGAAAGGCTTTCACATTCTTCCTGTTAAACGGACCTCCAGCAGTTTCCTTCTATGAAACTCTACAGGAATTCCTTAAGGGTGATGATTCTCTCCTACGGACTCTCTAATGAAGCTCTTGACATCACTCAGCAGCCACAAGGTTTGGCAGAAATACTGACCACCCTTCAAATTCCAGGTTGTGACATTTTTGGTTGGATCCCCTAAACGCAGACTACTATTTTTTAAAATATAAAGCTTTTCCCATCCATATTTGGAAAACTAAACTAAAATTAGCACTTCTTCTATCACATGCCTGGCACGATTTCTGTAGAAATTATCTCTGCCTGCTTAGTCACTTGGTTCTATTTGGCGACAGAAAAAAGCAAAGATCTCTCTCTTCCAAAAGCATAAGCTCTTTTACTCTCAATTACCCAGGCTAGTGGGGGGCCTGGAGCAGCAAAGCGGAAAGCAAGCACAATCAGAAAATAATACGGCAGATTCTCTAGTTCCACAAAATTAGTATCCCCATGGTGATACGCAGCTTGCTACTCTCATTCAGTTTGTCATCAAATCTTGGCGATTCTAGCCTGAAATACTTCCTGAAGCCATCCCCTCTATGTTCCCACTGCCACCACCTGCACGTGTCTTACCTGTGACTTCCCACAGCCCATGGAAAAGAGTTCAACATCCTTCCCATGGTTTCCCAGGCCTCCAGTCCACATAGGCCACCACGGACCACTCCAGCTTCCCCGCAGGCTGTTCTTCCGCTGTCCACGACAAAGATTCTCTCCTTGACCAAACTCCACTCCGGCTCTTCTAAGCTCTCTTCTCAAAGAGGCCCTAGCTTTGCGGCTTTGCATTCCTCTCTGCATTGTCTGATTCTAGCCGAGCCCTGATGAGTCAGTTTAGCAAAATCCTCCATTTGCCACATGCTCACCCTTGATATCTGATCCTGTTCCTCATCCTTCACCATCCTCCCGGTGATGTCTGATCACCCTGGCCTGCCTTCAGTGAGAATCCCATCAGGTCCATTGAGTCAGAATCCCCCCTTACCCTGATGTTTCCTCTTTGTGATTTTCCACGCACTAACCCCATCCTACTGCTTGGCTAAAAATTCCCACTTTTCCTATTATATTTGGAATTGAACCGAGTTCTATACTGAGGTCTCTTTTCCCTGATGGCAACCCTTTTTCCAGATAAAGTTTGTTTTTAGCGCTTTACCATCTAGCTCTGGCTTTTCTTTGACATCCACCCCAGGGCAATCGTGTGGATCTGCCAGTTCCTCAAATGCATCACGCTGTTTCTCACCTCGGGATCCGCTTACCTGCCATTCTCTCTGCTTAGAAGGATCCTTCTCCCCTGACACTCCTCTCTCTTGTCCAGTTAACTCTTCCCCATCCTTCTGGTTTCAACTTCAGCATCACTGTCTTGAGAAAGCCTTAGCACCCCCACAGACTGCCCTGCCATTCACTTACAGAGTGTCCTGAGCCTGTCCTTGCAACCCATTCCTCACGCTACTGACCAACTGAACACCCACTTTTACTATAGAATATGAGTTCTATCAGAGCAGAGACCACATTTGTCTGGCTCCCTATTACCGTTCTTCAATTCTAAGATACAATTTTCTTTTTACATTTTAACATTTAGAAATTGGAACGCTTTTTTTTTTTTTTGAGACGGAGTCTCACTGTGTCGCCTAGGCTGGAGTGCAATGGCGCGATCTTGGCTCACTGGAAGCTCCACCTCCCAGGTTCACGCCATTCTTCTGCCTCAGCCTCCTGAGTAGCTGAGACTACAGATGCCCGCCACCACACTCAGCTAATTTTGTTTTCATATTTTTAGTAGAGACAGGGTTTCATCGTGTTAGCCAGGATGGTCTCGATCTCCTGACCTCGTGATCCACACACCTTGGCCTCCCAAAGTGCCAGGATTACAGGCATGAGCCACTGCGCCTGGCCTGGAATGCATTTTAAAAACAACACTGTACCATAATTTAATGGTCAGTATTGTTTCTTTCTCGGTAAAACATAAAATAATGATGGCTCTTACAATAGACGGCATTTTAAGATTTAGCAAAATTTGGTATGTGCCTTTGTCTCCTGGGCATAGTGCCTAGCACACAGTAGCAATCAAAAATACAGTCATGCGTTGCTTAACGACAGGGATATATTCTAAGAAATGCATCATTAGGCGACTTCATCACAGTGTGCACATCATAGAATGAACTGACACAAAGCTGGATGGAACTACACACCTAGGCTCTATGGTACAGCCTGCTGCTCCTAGGTTATAAACCTGTACAGCATGTTACTGTACTGAACCCTGTAGGCAACTGTAACACAATGGCAAGTATTTGTGTAAACATAGAAAAAATACAGTAAAAATATTGTATTATAATTTCATGGGACCACAGTCATACACGTAGGTTGACTGCAATGTCATTATGTAGCACATGACTATACCTGTTAAATTACAGACAGAGGCCGGGTGCGGAGGCTCACACCTGTAAATCTCAGCACTTTGGGAGGCTGAGGTTGGACAGATCACCTGAGGTCAGGAGTTCGAGACCAGCCTGGCCAACATGGTGAAACCCCGTCTCTAATAAAAATACAAAAATCAGTGGGGCATGGTAGCGGGCACCTCTCAGCTACTTGGGAGGCTGTGGCAGGAGAATTGCTTGACCCTGGGAGGCAGGGGTTGCAGTAAGCTGAGATCACGCCATTGCACTCTAGCCCGGGTGACAAGAGCAAAACTCTGTCTCAGAAAAAAAAAAAAACAGACATTTCCTGAGGATCCAATATCAATCAGTTTTGCTGTGTAGCAAACACATCTTAAAATCTGAGTGGTTTACAACAGCAAAGATTTACTGGCTTCTCCTGGATTTGCAGGTTGGCTGTGGCTCTGCTGGCTTCAGCTGGGATAGATCCTGAGCTGTGGGGTGGGTCCGGGTCGGTTCCATGTGCCACTGCATTCTCTTTGGACTAGCAGCTCCCAGGGTATATTTTTTTCCAGGAAGATCCCTGAGATGCAAGAGGCCATGCTGGTCTCATGCTGACAGCCAACATTCCACGGGCCAAAGCAAGCCCCACATCCATGGGGCAGGGACAGTTCCTCTGGCCATTCTGCCAGGTCATACCAGCAGAGGGGAGGAGTGAAGAACTGAAAGTAAAAATGCAGTCTATCACAGACCCCATATGGTGGTGGTGGGTTCGGGGGAGGTGGAGCGTGTGAAGGGACACCAAACTCCAAATTTCAGCAGTAGCTAAAGGACAGTTCCCTTGATGAACCATATGCAATATGCCCCTGGTCATCACAGATGCAGGACACAGAAGCCACAGAGTTAGCAGTGTTGGCCTCATTTGGTGACCCCTCTGCCTGCCAGCCCTAAGGACCCTCCTCCTGGGGTCCCCCACCTCTGAGGTTTTATTTGAGGTATCTATTTGAGAGGGTAAGGCAAGAAGCAGTCACTGTCCCTAATTCTTTCTTCTCATAGATACATATATATTCACTGTGAGCCCAGAATCCAGCAATCAATCAGGGTCAGTAACCGCTAACTTAGGCATAGAACTCAAAGGGGAAAGTACAACTGTCCAAGGTCCTCAGAACACAGATATTGATGGATTAGGCCATAGCTCTCAAGGAACATGGAAGGGTTCTGACTCCATTGACTCCAGGTCCAGGGCTGCTGTAGAGAGAGATAATGAGGTCTGTGCACCAAGTACAGAAAATGAACTTGAAATACAGGCTGGGAGGTGTCCTCCTAACCAAGCGTGGCTCTACCAAGTCCCACACCATAGGCAGACCAGGAGTTCTCCCTACCAAGGCGATTCTTTACCAGCAGCTCTCCTTACCAAGGCGATTCTTTACCAGCAGCTCTCCCTGCCAAGGGGATTCTTTATCAGCAACTGTCACAGTTCCCACACTGTATCCAGCCTTTCCCGTCTTCCTTGGAACCTCACTTCCCTTCACTCTTGTACTCTGATTACTCTCCCGCAGTTTCACGTCCTCTTGGCTATATTTTTGCTCTGGCACTTAGTGAATGTCTGTCCCTTGCTTAAGTGTGACTTCTCGGGGACTGTATTAGTTGGCTATGGCTGCTGCAACAAAGTATCACAGACTAGGCAGCTTAAACAATAGAAATGTATTGCCTCCTCAGAGGCCAGAAGTCCAAGATCCAAGTGTCGGCAGGGTTGGCTCCTTCTGAGGGCTGCGAGAGAGAATCTGTTCCGAGCCTCTCCTGGCTTCTGGTGTTTGCTGGTGATCTCTGCTGATCTTTGGCTGTAAATGCGTCATCCCAATTTCTGCCTTCACCTTCACACGGTGTTCTCTCTGTGTGATGTCGGTGTCTGAACTTCCCTTTTTATAAGAACACCGGTCGTATCAGATTAGAGCCCCACACAACTCCAGTATGACCTCATCTTCACGAGTAACATCGGCAATGACCCTATCTCCAAATAAGGTCATACTCTGAGGCACTGGGGTTTAGGACATCAACACAAGAATTTCAGTGGGGGAGGAGGACAATTCAACAAGGGGTCAAGACCACTTCTATACCCCTGCATGCAGCCAGGGGCCTGGCACAGGGGAGGCAACCCCTCACCTACCTATTACCTCCCCACAGACAAAAATGCCAACTTGAAGAATGCATACATTCTCACCACCACACCCCCACCTTGTCTCTCTCTCTCTCTCTCTCTCACACACACACACACACACACACACACACACACACACACACTTTTGCAGAAGGAACAGGACAAAGCTGTCAATGTTAGCTTCCAGTGAGGTGCCAAATCTCACAGCCAGCTTTTCAAATTCTCCTCAAGCCTTATCACTAGGATACAGCAAGCAAGATAAAGAAACTGCCAAAACACTTAATTAACTCTCCTGGCATTGGTGGCTTCTTGAGAAGGGCTTAACTTCCCGGCATTCCTCAGAAGGAGGGAAGGTGGACAGGCACATTATTCTTTTTCCTGGAAAGGAAAACTTTTGGAGTACAAAGAGAGGGAAAACGTGCTAGTCTTCAAACTTACCTCCCCCATAAACTCACAGGCCAAGAGTTGGACTGACCACCTGCAAGCCCTGGGCCCAGCTCAGTGTTACCAGCCAGCAGTCTCAAGGGGTGATGAAAAACATGAGTCTGTCCATTAGTATGATGACCCAAGTTCCCATCCTGGCTCCACCACCTGCTCCCTATGCAGACTTGACCAGGAACAAACTATGTGTTCCTCAGTTTCTTCATCTAGAAAATGGGGCTGATAAGAGCACCCACTCTCAGAGGGAATCTGTGAGAACTGTATAGGAAAATACAATAATGGTTAGAATGGTGCCTGACATGCAGTTAGTACTCCAAATGTTTGCTATTTTTTTTTTTTTTTTTTCCTTTTTTGAGACAGTCTCGCTCTGTTACCCAGGCTGGAGTGCAGTGGTGCCATCTCAGCTCACTGCAAGCTCCGCCTCCCGGGTTCACACCATTCTCCGGCCTCAGCCTCCTGAGTAGCTGGGACTACAGGTGCCCGCCACCACGCCTGGCTAATTCTTTTGTATTTTTTTAGGAGAGACAGGGTTTCACCATGTTAGCCAGGATGGTCTCGATCTCCTGACCTCGTGATCCACCCGCCTTGGCCTCCCAAAGTGTTGGGATTACAGGCGTGAGCCACGGTGCCTGGCCAATATTTGCTATTCTTATAAATCCCTGCATGATCTTCCAAAGGTTTCAGTGATCACTGTGACCTGAGTCACCACAAGCTCTTGGTGGTTAGAGCAGTGAGAACTGGGGCCCACCTGAGAAGTATTCAGTATGTCAGTTATCTAATGTGGCCGAAAAAAATGACCCCCAAAACTTAGAAGTTTGAACAAACAAACATTTATGATCTCACAGTTTCTATGGGTCAGAAACCTAGGAGTGGCCACACCTGGCTCAGGGTGTCTTACAAGGCTACAGTCGGAGTGTCAGCCAGGGCTGCAGATGTCTTCATTTGACTAGGGGAGGACCCACTTCTAACCTCACTCATGTGGCTATTGGCAGGTCTCAGTTCCCTGCTGGCTTTGGTTGGAGCTGTCCTTCAGTTCCTTGCCACGTCTTAGGGCACCATGAGTAAGTGAGTCCAGGATACATACACACTTAAGAATGATTAAATATTGTATGATTCCACTATATGAGGTACCTAGAGTTACCAAATTAATGAAGATAGAAGTAGAATGATGACTGCCCGGGGCCTGGGGGGAAGGAGAGCAGGGAATTATTTTCAGGTTTGCAAAATGAAAATGTTCCGGAGATTGGTTGCACAACAGTGTGAACATACTTAACAGTACTGAACTGTATACTTAAAAACAGTTAAAATGATAAATTTTATGGTAGACAAATTTTGACACACACCAAAAGAATGGGATGTAAGATCTAGATCACATTTGAAGGGATGAGATTATACCAGGGCATGAATACCAGGATGTGGGGATCATCAGAGGCTGCCCACCACATTCAGTCAACATTTGTAAGGCCATCTGAGTGCCGGCCACCCCCAACATGTGCATGGCAGGACCTGCTAACTCTCAGATCTGTCCCTCTCATGGAGAGGTCCCAAGCAACAGAAAAACCATCGAAAGCCTGCTCCACAGCTCTTACTTTTAGAATTATCTTGTAAACAGGTTATGTTTCCAATCAATGAGCCCCAATTCAAATTCAGTTCCACCACAACCTTCTTTGGTCTCTAATACATCTCACATAGAATACAAAGACAGAATAATGACTGCACTTTCAGGACCCCATTCTTGTGCCCATTTCCTTACAGACCGTACTGTTAGTTTTCAAGCCAAGGATAAGGAGGGGAACTAAATCCCAGATAAGAAGAGAAAGGAGGAGGGGCTCCCATAAACTGGTGTCGCTAAAGTGGAGAAACCACTATTTCATACCCTAGTCAAATTGGAAGAAAATTATTTCAAGCACTCTCTTTCTGGTCTTGGAGCCAGTTTGCTCTACTCCATCAAGATAAATATGATAAAATGTCATTTTTTCCCACATAACTGAGAGCAAAGATCTATTTTTAAGGGCGACACACCCAGCAGGAGGAGAGAAAACAAAGTTTGACTAAGTGAGTTCACATACAGAGGTGCTTAGCAGAGTACTCGGTACATCAAAAGGTATTGTTAAGATGACAGTGGGTTGGCCGGGCGCAGTGGCTCACACCTGTAATCCCAGCACTTTAGGAGGCCGAGGCAGGTAGATCACGAGGTCAGGAGATCGAGACCATCCTGGCTAACACGGTGAAACCCTGTCTCTACTAAAAATACAAAAAATTAGCCGGGTGTGGTGGTGGGCACCTGTAGTCCCAGCTGGTCAGGAGGCTGAGGCAGGAGAATGGCGTGAACCCAGGAGGCGGAGCTTGCAGTGAGCTGAGATTGTGCCACTACACTCCAGCCTGGGCAACAGAGCGAGACTTCGTCTCAAAAAATAAAAAATAAAAAAAAATAAGATGACAGTGGGTCAAATCCTATGTGGCATAGGGCAATATTTTGTCTAGTCAAAATATCTCTGAGATTCTTCAGGAAAATACTGCATGGAGCTCAGTGTGGGTCAGTTTTCCCACAGCACTGATGCACTGAGGTTCCTTTGATCAAGCACCAAAATGAGTTAGTCGGTTTGGACATGGAGATTACATGATACAAGAAAACACACTCTCAATACCAGAGTCTCACTCAGGGCAAGGAGATATGTACACCCTATGAGGGACGAGGCTCCAGAACTGCAGACAGCTAAGGGAACTCCAGATCTGTCTCCCATCTCACACTCACTGCAGGGCAGATTCCCACTGAGGAAATGATGGAACTTTCTACTCCATTTAAACAACAATAATAATACTTGTTGTTATTATTTTAATAGACCGTGGATATCTGAACTCATGTAACTTAAAAACCTACACGGTGCAATATCACACAGGGTGCAAATTAAAACACAGCATTAATAACAACACCCTAAGAAGTCTTTTCTAGTCTTGAGCACTTAGCAAATCCACTATGTACTGAGCACAATGCCATGACATAGGTTCGGCGGGATTTGAGAGGCAACATGGGTACACGTCCTTTTCTTGTTACTCTGCTTGGGTAGCTCACAGCAATGCCTTCCACAAGTGGCCGCCCTGTGGGGTGGCTGTTATACCATGAAAGTGACAGGTGTCACCAATCACTTGGTGGGCCTTATTTTCTGGGAGCATATGCACATGTAGCTTATTTTCTTTCTTTTTTTGTTTTTTTGAGACGGAATCTCGCTCTGTCGCCCAGGCTGGAGTGCAGTGGCCGGATCTCAGCTCACTGCAAGCTCCGCCTCCCGGGTTCCCACCATTCTCCTGCCTCAGCCTCCCGAGTAGCTGGGACTACAGGCGCCCGCCACCTCGCCCGGCTAGTTTTTTTTGTATTTTTTAGTAGAGACGGGGTTTCACCGTATTAGCCAGGATGGTCTCGATCTCCTGACCTCGTGATCCGCCCATCTCGGCCTCCCAAAGTGCTGGGATTACAGGCTTGAGCCACCGCGCCCAGCCACATGTAGCTTATTTTCTAAGGAGATGCCCTCTGGCTAAGGAAGGCACAAAGCTGCGATTCGAAGGAAGGTATCTGTCAAGAGTTGGGCTTCATGTGTATCTGTCCACCACTAACTTTCTCCATAAACCTCATATTTATGAGACGTGGAATATGGAGAGAGAGAAAAGTAGAACTTTAAAAACTAGGAGCTTTAAAGAGCCTATAGAGAGACCCACCATTCTTCTTAAGGGCAAGCAAAAATCCACTTCAGTAAAACACTGGGAAGGGCACAGAAGAAGGTGTTGCCCAAACCACTGACAGGCCTAACCTCCACATCTTAGACTTGGGAGCCTTTTCACTGAACATCTTAGGGCGCCATGAGTGAGTCCAGAATACATATACACTTAAGAAACTGTATAGGCTGGGCGTAGTGGCTCACGCCTGTAATCCCAGCATTTTGGGAGGCCAAGGTGGGCAGACGACAAGGTCAAGAGATCAAGACCATCCTGGCCAACATGGTGAAACCCCATCTCTTAAAAATACAAAAATTAGCTGGGCGTGGTGGTGCATGCCTGTAGTCCCAGCTACTCAGGAGGCTGAGGCAGGAGAATCGCTTGAACCCGGGAGGCAGAGGTTGCAGTGAGCTGAGATCACACCACTGCACTACAGCCTGGGCAACAGAGCAAGCCTCCATCCTGCCCTCAACCAAAAAAGGAAATTGTGTAAGAAATAATCTCCATAGAAAATGTTCTCCAATCCTTCCTATCTAGGCTAATACTTACTTGATTTTGTATTCTTGTTCCCTATTTGGTGTCCATCACTGGCAAGACATTGGCATGTTTGGTTTTATAAAAATTTGATCTGGTATACAGGCCACCAATACGTTGCGTTCAGTCAGAAGTTTGGAAATTTCTAGGCAAATGGCAGGATTATAAACCTCTCTAAGGTGAGTGGAGAATGGTGGAGCTCAGCTTTCAGTGTGCATTAGAATCACCTTGAGGGCTTGTTAAGTAAAACACAGATGGCTGGGCCCACCCTCGCCAGTTGATTTAGCAAATCTGGAATGGGAACTGAACAACTGCATTTCCTGAGTTCTCATGTGATGCTGATGCTCCCGGACTGAGGATTATACTTTGAGAACCCCTGTGAAGGGTAGACCCCAGAAGGGTATTTTCAAGGCAGAGACAATAAGAAGCTAATTCTTTCCAAGACTCGGTTCCCACAGCTGTTCTCTGCACAAATCTTGGCAAAGTCTTTGCCAATACACATTCTGTCTTTTCTTTCCTGTGGACCTCAGGCATATAGATTTGGATTGACCATAATCTTTGGTTTGTGACCCACTCTCACCAGTGGTTAGGCATGACCATCTGTTCGTTCAGTCATTCATTTTTAATAACACTAATCAAAATAAAAGCTAGGACCTTGAAAATAACCTACACCTAACCACATGGAACTTATCCATCATCTATCCTACCTCCCAATATATGAGTTCATCAGCTAAGCAGTTAACCATCTTTCTCTTACTTTTCTTTTTACACTTTTATTAGATCTATAAACTATGGTACAATCATACAGTGGAACACTGAACATCAGTCAAGACCAACAATCTCCAACAACAAACAAGAATACAGGTGAATCACAGCAATATAATACTAAGTGAAAAAAGGAAAGATTACATACAGATGATATCAGTTTATAACATTAGAAATATATATTCTTTCGGATGCCTTAAAACAGATGTGCATTTTAAATCTTAGTATTTCTAATCACTGAAGAAATACTAAAAAAAAGAGTCCACGAGTAAAGAAATGTACCCAGTCAGTTTTAACAAGGGAGGACATGACCTTACCCCATTGTGTCCTCCTCAGACTCCCTAACAAAGTTCGTCCTCCAGCTGCATCCTTCAGCTTCCATGAAACAGTGCCAAATCAAGAGCCCAGACACAAGGAGGCAATTCACAAAAAAGGAAACGAAGCAGTAAACAAACATGAGGGGGAAAGACATGAACTCTGCTCACAATCAGAGAAATGCAAATAAAAGCATTTTGGGAGGCTGTCATTCTATGACTACCAAATTAGCAAAAATGGAAAAAAAAAAAATAGGGCACAGTTGTGATGCCTGTGAATGTCTGTGACAGTCCAGTAAAACTGTAAAACCGACAGGCAGAGACAATGATGTCAGCAATGTAAACTAAAAAACAAACAAACAAACAAACAGCTGCACGCTGAGGTGTAACGCACACCTGTGCAGACATCCCATTCTGCGGAGTTTATCCCAAAGAAGTCATTCAAGGGAAAGAAACAACCTGGATTGCCCCAACAAGGCAGTGCCTCAGAAAACCACAGCAGGGCAACATGACGGTATGTAATACAGTTGGGGCATATTACAGTTTCGAAGAGAAATGTATAGATGATATTTAATTCAGGAACAATACAAAATACAAAATGGTAGGTGTGTTGTAGTTAAAGCCATGTAAACACGGGTACCTACCTGTACAAGGACCGCAAGCAAGGCCGAGTGCAAAAACATAGCTATTGTGTTTGGGAGTGGGGACGGACGTGGCTTTCTGCCTTTCAGTGTGTTAGTGTGTTCCGTCACTGCAGTTCGGTGTCGCAATTATCTTTTTAAAGCTTGAGAGGTTCCTACCTTGAGAACTTTCACAGCTTTCCTCATCACTATTGTCTTGACAGTTATTCTGTCCATCGCAGATGAAGCTCTTGTCAATACAGAGGCCGTTCTTGCAGTGGTAGCGGGCGGTGGAGCAAAGCAGAGGGTTTGCTGCTGCGGAGGGAAAACATAGCACATTACCAGGGAGGCCAGCAAGTCCCCTTGGGGACCGTGGAACTTCTTCCAGCCTGGGGTGTGTCCTGCTTAGGAAACAGTAAGCTTATCTTCTAAGATGGCACACTCAAAGCCCATCCTGGAAGACTGGCCAGCCAAACCTGGACACAAGACTTACTCTGCCTCATTCTAAAACTTCTTGGGGGGTCTTTGGAGAGCTCTGCCACTCTGGTTAAGTCAGTCTGCTTAATAACTGAATATTTGTGCCTTTCAACACCAGCAACAGGAATCTCTCTGAGATGTACTGAATCTTGGGTTCGTCAACATTTACCTTTTTTGGTGACAGCACAGGGTCATTCTTAGGAACATTAATTTTTAGACTAGGCTATAATACAGGGTTGCCTTTGGCTCCTTTTTAGAACTTTCTAGTCTCTTTTTAAACTGTCCTAGGCTGTTGTGCTTTTGGAATTCTTTTAAATTTTTTTTCTATTTTTGTTTTTTTAATTATGCAAATTTTGTTACATATACATAAGGCATGATGTGATCAATTTTGTTACATATACATAAGGCATGATGTGATCAAGTCAGGGTATTCAGGTGTCCATTACCCAAGTGCAGTACTTTTTTGTTAAGTATATTCACCCTACTCTGGTTTCTTTTTATCTCACTGTATGTTTGTATCCTTTAACCCACTTCTCTTCATCTCTTTGTCGTCCTCCCTTCCCCCCATTCACCCTTCCAAGTCTCTGGTCTCTGTTATCTATTTTGCCACTCTCCACCCCCACGCTCTCAATGCCTCACCTGAAATGGTCAACTTGAAGGCTGGTCAACAGACACTGAGGGGTCTGGGCAAAACCTGAACCTTATGCACATATCCTGGAGGAGGCAAGAGTGAATGGCTGGTAGCATAAGAGACACATGGAGCAAAGCCAGGACAGAAGGAGTAGCTGAGGCAGGGATTGACACACCTCTGCCACTGCGGAAGTAATAACATGATCTGATCCCACAGCTGTGTAGGATGCTTCCAGTTCTCTAACGACATAGCAGCCTTTTAATTCCTCACTTTTTCTTTGTGACTCACTAAGGTAAACTGAGTAGCCTCAATTTCTTCTTTGCAAACAAAAAAGCCCATGAACCTAGTTGGTCAGTGACCACTTTCTGAGCAGCTCCTCCATGAGGCTCCTATTCTGGGCACTTTCTGAGACCTCAAAAGAAATGACAGATCTGCGCCCTCCCCTTAAGAAGTGTGACAATTGGCCAGTACAAGGTCAGCACAAAACTATTGAACAACACAACAGCAAATCTCCACAGAAAACCAGTAGTTCTATAGTACAATTTACTTGCAGTATGATTCAAACAAGGTTCATTCCAGGGCTCTGTTTTCAATAACTGAATCAGCCAAGTAGAAATGACTCCAATCCCAGCTCTGCCACTTATTAATCTTGAGCAAATGACTTCACTTCTCTGAGTCTCAGCTGCTTTATCTGTGGACAGGACCCTCTACATGATTTGTGAGGTCCAGTGCCTACTGAAAATGTGGGATCTGCTGTCAAAAATTATTTTAAAAACTCAAGATGGCAAGAGCAGAACATAAAACCAAGCATGGTCCCGTTCTCAGCTAAGCACTGGCTCTGTATGGCTACGCCAGCCACAGACCAAGAAGCTGATCCTGCTACTTACAGCATTAATCTGAGCATCAAATGATATCCGTGGGAAAATGTACAGTGCACAGTCTGACATGTAGCACAGGCTCAGGGAATGTTATACTCATTCCCCTCATTATGTAAATCTCGGTCCTGCAGAGTGTGGTCCTCCCACGAGGAGCAACATCTGTAATGATGAAGAGGGGTCATCCTGGACCTCGGGGAATGAACTGAGTCAGCACCCGCATTGCATGTGGTGGGTACAGCACCAGAATGGATGCCAGGCCCAGCACAGAAGATTGCTACGTTGCTACAGGATCAGAGCCACACCAGCTCCAGTGTCTCTCTGCGGTCCTCAACAGCAAGATGGCAGTTGTGATCTGTCTTCTCCCTACACTTCACTGAGCTATTGTGAACACACAGAGATCATAGCTGCAAGGACTTGGTTAACTTCACAGCACTATCTAAATCTGAGGAACTGAAGACTTTCTTAACTATTCAATTCCAAAAGTTTGATCCGAAAGGTCAGAAGAGGTGGGGGAAATGGAGGAAGCCAGTGCTTTCAGTGTTGAGGATGATGGACCAATGATGTAAAGTCAAACAAAAGTGGTCTGGCCTGAAGATTGAAGTTTTAATTATTGACATCACTGTGGGCCAGAGAATGGCTCAACTGGATCAAGCCAAAACCAAGGTCTGACTTCAGCCAAAACCAAGATGGAGAAATCCGAAACCACAAATCACGTTTGGTTTTTGTCCAAGGCAGCTCTCCAAACCCTTGTGTCCATCAACATCCCACCATGGTGACCTTCAGCTTCTCTAGGACCTTGTGGGTCACATCTATGCAACCAAAACATCAGTAACCATCAGCTCACTCAGACAGCCTGGGAAAAGCATTCTAAGTGCTCCAAGATGCGGTGTTCACAAGCTTATGTAAACCTCCTGACGGGGAAAGCTGTGCAGAGTCATCCTTGCTGAAACCAATGTCATCTACTTACTTTTCCTCCAGTCTCAGACCCTTTCAACCTCTCAGTTTCCAAGGAAAAAAGTCACATACGTGTATATGTCTACATACGTATTACAAGACTATTATAGGTAGGTGTATGTATGTTTAAAAACCAAGTCACAGATTGGTTTTAATGAATATAACCCAAAATAGTAGTAGCCAGAATATGTAAAGAACTCTCAAAAATCAAAAAGGAAAAGACAACTCAATAGAAAAAAAGGGCCAAGGATGTCATCAGGCAACCGACATAGGAGGAACAGCAAATGGTCAGTAAGAACGTGAAATAATGTATACTGTCGCTGGTGATGATGTGCCACTCTGCCTGAGACTTCCCACACTCAAGGTCTTAAAGTGCCAGGTCATTGGCAAGAATGTGGAGGGAGAGCAGGTCTCATAAACTACAAGCGGGGGTGTAAACTGGTACGTCCACCTGGGAGGCCCATTCAGTAATAGTAAAGCCTATGGTGCACATAGCATGGCCCAGTAATTTCACTTGCAGCTATATACTCTGCTCTAGAGAGACTCCGTTTTCTTCCTTTTTAAGAAAGAGGGTCTCAGTCACTGACTGCAGTGCAGTGGTGTAATCACACCTCACTGTAGCCTTACTTCTGAGCTCAAGCGATCCTCCCACCTCAGCCTCCTGAGTAGCCAGAACTACAGGCATATACCACCATGCCTGGCTAATTATTTAATGTTTTGTAGAGACAGGGTTCTTGCTATGTAGTTCAGGTTGCTCTCAAATCTCCTGGCCTCAAGCAATCCTCCCACCTCAGTCTCCCAAAGTGTTATGATTATAGGTGTGAGCCACTGCAAGACTCTTGAAGAAACAAAAATGTTTACTGAAATCATTATTTGTAAAATTAGAAAATCAGAAAGGACTCAATGGGCCAGACACGGTGGCTCACGCCTATAATCCCAGTACTTTGAGAGGCTGAGGTGGGTAGATCATTTGAGATCAGGAGGTCAAAACCAGTGTGGCCAACACGGTGAAACCCTGCCTCTACTAAAAATACAAAAATTAGCTAGGTGGTAGTGGCGCACACCTGTAATCCCAGCTACTTGGGAGGCTGAGACAGGAGTATCGCTTGAGCCTGAGAGGCAGAGGTTGAAGTGAGCTGAGTCTGTGCCACTGCACTCCAGTCTGGGTGACAGAGTGAGACCCTGTCGAAAGAAAAGAAAAGAGGGGAGGGGAGGGGAGGGGAGGGGAGGGGAGGGGAGGGGAGGGAAGGGAAGGAAAGGAAAAGGGAAGGAAAGGAAAGGAAAGGAAAGGAAGTGGCTCAAATGTTTACTTACAAGAGAACAGATACAATGTGTTATACTGTTACAATGCTAGGACTGGCTAACTGCTCCTATCAAGGGCCAGATAGTAAATATTGTAGGTTTTGGTAGCTGTTTGGTCTTTCGTCTCTGTTGTAATGACTCAACTTGGCCATTGTGTTGCAAAGCAGCCATAGGCAATTTGTAAATGAAGGGCATACTATATTCCAATACAACTTTATGTACAAAAGCTGGTGTTAGGCAAAATAGGGCCATAGTGTGTCAACTGATGCTGTATTGTAGTGAAAAATGAATGAACTGGTGTCAAGATGGATAAATCCTACAAATACAATGGTGAGGGAGAAAAGCAAGCAGTGATGGTACCAGGAAGCAGACAAATGCCTGGGCAGAAAGGGGTGGGTCCCCAGTGAAACCCCACCTCTAAGCCAAAGACAGTTTAAAGCCTGAAAGCCAAGCTACAAGTCAAATCCATGGACCAGATTGAGAAACTGCCTTCCTGTTTGGTACACTTTCCTCTGATGGATCCCCACCATCACTTATTTTACATATACCTACCCTTTCCTAATTGGTTTTCTACACTGTCATGCCCACCTTTGAGTGGTGTCTTCACTTTAACCTTTTTTGCATAGTCACAAACCAATCAGCATGGACTCCCCATTCTGAGTCCATAAAAAGCCCTGGACCCAGACACACTGGGAGAGAAAACCACCCCTGCATTCCCTCTCAACTAAGAGCTGTTCTATCACTCAATAAAATTTTTCTCCATCCCTACTCACCCTTTGAATTCTCAGCATATCCTCATTCTTCTTGGACATGGGACAAGAGCTCAGGAACTACTGAACATGGGTACAACCTATAACACGGGCGGGCTGAATGGGCAGGGTGCCTCCAGCAGCAAACCTGGGGTGGAGTAAGGCCCAGGCGGGGCGGGGAGCGTCACTGCCTGTGGAGGTACCCAACTGGCAAAATGGCCCACAAAAATCCTGTGTCAGTAGTAGGTTATGTCCTGTACTATATAACATTCATACGAAGTTACCCACGCAAGAGAATGCTACTTATCATAGCAGGATTAAAAAATACACATACGGAAAGAAAAAAAAAAAAAACTTGAATGGGAATAAACAACCCCAAGTCCAGGGCAATGGATGCCTCTGCAGAGAAGAGAAGATCCCAAAGGGATATGGCTGGATATTTCTAATTATATTTGGTAATATTTTATTATTTTAAAACTCTGAAGCAAATACAGCAACATGGTGATACATTTTTGAAACTGGATGTTGGGAATGCAGGTGTTCATTTTACTTTACTTTTCCTTTTCAGTATGTTTGAGAAACCTCACTAAACATTTTTGAACGTCTAGTCTAGCAGAAATGTTTCAGTGAGCATTCACTTTCCTTCCCTTTTACTCTCCCATCATAAAGTTCTCCCTGGTCCACAAACACCTCTTAATATTTAGTATCTTTCACACTCAGGGGCATAGTTGCTCAAGAGACATAGCTATATCCTTGTATACAACCACACCTAGCATTCCTCCTTGTCAATGACTCCTCATAATACACAGTGTAATCTCCCCCATCCTTTGCAGGGCAGAAAAACAGAAGTAGAGGATGGTAGAGGAACACAGCCCAAACCCAGCAGCAAGCTAGAGAAAAACACCTCCCAACGATCAAAATATACATCGCAATGTTCAAGGAAAAGGCCTCAGGCCATTACCTCTCTCAGGGTCTACTATGCCTTCTCCATTTATGTAAATTCCAACAAGTTCTGCATACCAGCTCCCAAAGACAAAGCAAATAAAAAGTGAGAGGGGATGTCACTTGCTGCCTTGTAGACAAACTGGCAGCAAGAAATAAAAACTGACAACCAGAGAAGGGGACAGAAAAGCTCTAAAAAGCAACCTCAAGAATTCCAAAAGCTAAAATTTAATCACATGGCAGTAGAGTGGAAAAATAGATAACAGAGACTGGGAAGGGTGAGTAGGGGGAAGGGAGGAAGATAAAGAGATGAAGAGAAGTGGGTTAAAGGATACAAACATACAGTGAGATACAAGGAAACCAGAGTCGGGTGAATATACTTAACAAAAGTGTACTGCACTTGAGTAATGGACACCTAAATACTCTGACTTGATCACATCATGCGTTATGTGTATGTAGCAAAATTTCTCCTGTACTCCATATATATGCATACATTCAAAAAATAAAAATAAAGGTAGTTTAAAAAGAATTCCAAAAGCACAACAGCCTAGGATAGTTCAAAAGAGACTAGAAAGTTGTAAAAAGGAGCCAAAGGCAGCCCTGTATTATAGCTTGGTCTAAAAATTAATGTTCCTAAGAATGACCCTGTGCTACTACCAAAAAAGGTACATTTTGACGAAGCCAAGATTCGATACATCTCAGAGAGATTCCTGTTGATGGTGTTGAAAGGCATAAATATTCAGTTATTAAGCAGACTTACTTAACCAGAGTGGCAGATCTCTCCAAAGACCCCAGACAGCTCAGATTTCACTACATTTCTTCCAAAGCCTCTGCAGCTATTTACTTGGCTCAGCCAGATTTCAGAATGATTGTATTTGGGACTATGGTGGACAAGTCTTAGGGGTTTCTGTGGTCCCATGGGGCCTGGTCTAGGACCCTGGAAATGGTAAATGCTCAATGAACAGATCATAAATGGACCAGGAAACATTTCATCCTCTGAGATGTTATGTTTCAGTATCTTTTAGCCATATTTAATGTGCTCCAAATGTTTGTTTTCTTTGTCCTTGTTGCGGCTTACCAGTCACTGAGAAATGTATTATGTTACTCAGTTAACTGGGGAGAGGAACATTGTATTTTACAATATTTATTTCACTAGGGGTGGAGAAAATTGTCTGCAGAGTCAACTTCAAAAACTGAATCATAGGCTCAAAAGCTCCTTGGTTATTATTACCCAAAAAAACCACAGGGTTCTAAAGCTCTATTTCCCAAGCCACAATACTCAGGAAAAAGAACTTCTCTCTCTCTGGCAGAGGGAGGGGAGCGAGGCAGGAGTGAAGGGAACCGCTTAGTGGTTAATTAAACTGGCAGGGTTTACTTCAACCACATCTAAAAGATAGGACCGAGGGACCACTGTGGTCTCCCAAAAGCAACTGACTGGCTTCAAGACAGGAAATGAAGCAATCTGTCTACAGTAGGACTTAGGAAATGTACTCTTTAACTCATTTAAAGTCTGTGAAGTCGGCTCCTCTCCTACCTCAAAGGGTCTTGACAAAACACATAAATGAGAAACTCCTTGTCATTAACCCCCACCATTCCCATCGGCTCCTCCAGCCTGCGGTGGTCACCACTCACTTCCCAACCTCACAGCCTCCACACGGTCCTTGTATTACCAGCCCCAATTTCCCTGGAAACCAGGCAATTGAGGGAGAGGGAGCTGCACCCAGGCTTTCTCTTCTCCAGGACAGAGGGTGCCTGGCTCCAGGAAACCAGAGCCCACTGAAGCAGTGTCCCTGCAAACCATCCCGGCAACAAGTCCTGCACCCTTGGTGACTTGGAAAATGCTTGCTGCCTTGACCTCGGCTTGCCTATGGACACCTGTGAGTTCCTCCTTCCAAAGTCTGCTCAACAGGTCCTGGTGGGCCTCTCCCAGCCCCAAGGCTACCAGGTCCCCCAGCCTCAGCAGCCTTGCCCCCTCCAAGACAGAACATGGCCTATGTGCAGCCGCATTTTGCACATGGAACTTCTTCTGTGTCTGCAGGAAAGGAAAGGGCCGCCACTCTGGGCAAGCAGGCAAGAGGCAAAAATATTTCAGTCTTGCTTCCCTTTTCCTCAGGCTCTAAGGACTCAGAGGATTTTAATTTTCAAAACCCCTCTAGAGTCAGTGCAAGGGGCCACTGGCAGAACTCAGAGTCACTGCTAATGGCAGTCTGTTTCTTCCTCATCAGTAAAGGCTTCCTGGACATGGTTATCTCCTGTCCAACACCCAACCCTGCCTTTTCCAGGGAACAAGTCCAGTATCACCACTTCAATTACCACCTTTCTGTGGATAGCTCCCTAAACCTTCCCCCAGAAACAAACATCTTTCTCCTGCTGCCTCATGGGTTCCTCTGCCTGAATACCCTCTCACCTCAAACTCTGCATATCTGAAACTGACATTCTCCCCTCTGCTCCTAACCTCTCCCTCTTCCTGTGGTCTTACTGCTATGAGAGTGCCACCATGTCCCACTTCCCCAGTCTCCAGTCATGTGACCTTCTTCCTCACCTCATCCTGCATCAGCTCAGTATCAACTGCTTCTCACTGAGTGTAATATATAACCTTTTATAATCTCAACTTTTTATGATCTGCCCCAGCTGACAATTCCAAGCACACATTTTGCTGTAGTGGTTAGAAGTGAAGGTGTGAAGTCCACCTGGGCTCAAATTTCAGCCTGCCACTTCACCAGCTATATGATGTTGGAAAAATTATTCAACTTCTCCAAGCCTCAACATCCTCATCTGTAAAGTGAGGAAAAAAATAATGTCCTGTCATCAACTTTTATAAAAATTAAATGAGCAAAGCATGGAAAATAGCATGCGGGCCACAGTAGGTGCTCAATAAATGTTTATTATAATAATTATTAGCCAGGCATGATGGCTCAAGCCTGTAGTCCCAGCACTTCAGGTTGCTGAAGTGAGAGGACAGCTTGGGGCCAGGCGTTCGAGACCATTCAAGGCAGCACAGCAAGACCCCTTCTCTTAAAAAAAGAAAAAAAAAGTTTAAAGATTAGCCAGGCAAGGTGGCATGCACCTGTATTTCTATCTACTTAAGAGGCTGAGATGGGAGTATCAATTGAACCCAGGTGTTTGAGGTACAGTGAGCTATGATTGTACCACTGCATTCTAGCCTGGGCAGTAGAGCAAAACCCTGTCTCTAAAGAATATGTATTGGGCAAAAATTTGCTGGGCGTGGTGGCACGTACCTATGATCCCAGCTACTCAGGAGTCTGAGACAAGAAAATTGCTTGAATCCAGGAGGTGGAGGTTGCAGTGAGCCGAGATCGTGCCACTGCACTCCAACCTGGCGACAAAGCAAGACTCCATTAAAAAAAAAAAAAATGTATTGGGAACATTCATATAACATTCATATAACAGTTCATATAACATTCATATAACAGTTAAAAGTTCAGGCTCTGTATTTATACTGCCTAGGTTGATACCTCAACTATGCCACTTACTAAGTGTGTGAGTATGGGCAAGTTACTTATCCTTTCTATGTCTCTGTTCCCTTATCTATGAAAAGGAGGTAATAATACTAGCTACCTAAAATGAGATCATCCACGTAAAGCATGTAGAAACAGGCCATATACAAGGTAAGTGCTCAGTAACTGTCAGCCAAGCAGTTCATGTGCCCTGAAAGTTTGTATACTATACAGGCAAGTCAATACGCCGTTACAAGAAAGCATGAGAAGTACCATTTATTCAGTACAATGTTTGTTGCCTGCTAAGGCTGAGCCTGACAATATATGTGGCACTGGGAATATAGCTGTGAGCCACACTATAATACCATCTCATGGCTGTCACAGTGTAATAGGGAAGACAGTAAGTGTGGAGAAGGATGAAGCAGGGGAAAGAAACAGAGTGGGAGACTAGGGAGGAGAGGGGTCATTTTTCATAGGGTGGTTATGGAAGGCCTCTCTGATGAGGTGACATTTGTTTGAAGAAGGTCCCGTACAGTCTGAGAACACACCGGAGGATGACCCAGCCCAGCCTTGGCAAACCAGAAAGATTTCCAAAGGAAACCAGTCATATAAGAGTCTTCAAGGAGACCTTGATGATGTAGCTTTGGAGTACTGGGAGGAAAAATTCTCCTGTTGACACTTTTAGCTCGGCTAGTCTACCCAATAAAAGACACAGCTTGCTGAGGCTACAACTGATGAATTGGCTGAGGGGTGAAGAGGAAACGGGGACTCTCATCTGGATTGACATGAATAGAGCTACAGAAATATGCCAGCAGTGTGGAGCTCTGTGCACAAAAACACAGACATAGTAGCTAAATGATTCAGTGGTGCTCAGAATTCAGGCAAAAATTTGTCATCAGTGGAGAGATACAGTCCAGGACACAGTGGTTTTTCTGGGCACAACTACACTAGAAGCTGTAGCAGAAGATCATCAGCTTGACTCAATTTTCTATCGTGGTCCCCAGACACCCTGCCATTTCAGTTCTTGGCTGGAGTCCTCATCCTTACTGAAAGAGGACTGGGGTGAGAGCCGTGCTGCCAGCCAACCCAGGGTTTCACCTCCAGCCCAGAATGTGTGAGGACAGCGGAAGAAAGAGGCCAAACAGCAAAAGCAGAAAGGAAAACAGTCAAAGGGCAAAATCTCAGCATTGTGAAGCTCTAAAAGAAACTATTGGTTTTGAGGGGCTGGGTACGGTGGCTCACACCTGTAATCCCAGCACTTTGGGAGGCCAAGGCAAGCAGGTGGCTTGAGCTCAGGAGTTCAAGACCAGCCTGGGCAACATGGCAAAACCCCATCTCTACAAATT
>NW_016807388.1:197736-202609 GCF_001698545.2 Rhinopithecus bieti | reverse complement strand
AGACTCTGTGAGACACGGTTTCACATTCTTGCCTTGGATTGTACCTCCCGGTCCACCAAGGAAAAAGTGATGGTAATACCCCAAGAATACTGAGTGCCTTAGGAAAGACTGGGTGTCTGTAAACCAGCTTGTCCGTTCAATAGTTCCAAACTCAAAGAGAAAACGTTAAAACAAAACAAAACCTTTCTTCATGAGAGGAACTGAGCAAAGACAGGTTGCATGTGAATACACAACAGGCTAAAATAATTCCTGTGAATCAGACACAGTGAAATTTGGCTGGGTGCAGTGGCTCATGCCTGTAATCCCAGCGCTTTGGGAGGCCAAGCAGGGTGGATTTCTTGAGGCTAGGAATTCGACACCAGCCTGGGTAACAAGGTAAAACTCTGACACTAGTAAAAATACAAAAAACATTTAGCCTGGTATGGCAGTATGCACCTGAAGTCCCAGATACTCTTGGGGGGCTGAGGTGGAAGAATCACCTGAGCCTCGGAAGTCAAGGCTGCAGTGAGCTGTGTTCGTACTACTGCACTCCAGCCTAGATAATGAGAGCAAGACCCTTTTCGGGAAAAAAAAAGAATTATATATACTGGGTTTTTGCTTATCCTCACTCCTGAGTGCAAAATGAATGCTACACCTGGAAAACACATGTCTGCAAACCAAAGTTCTTTAAAAATATAACTCTCTAGTTATTTTTGTTAAAGTCAAGACATCACTAAACAGAACCACTTCTTTAACTTTTATTTATTTCTTCTCACCATGTCATTATGGAAAATTTCAAACATATACAAAAATAGAGACTGGTTTACTGAATTCCATGAGTTTAACAATTATCAACTCACTGACCATTTTGCTTCAATCCCTGATGGAATTGGCTTGAAGTGCATCCCAGATAGCACATCATCTCTTTATATACTTCAGTATATATTTCTAAAAGACAAGGACTTTAAAAAATAGACAAAATACCATTCTTACACATTAAAAATAAATAATAATGCCTTAATATCAAGTATCAAACCACGATTTAAATTTCTCTATCTCAATTTTTTTAACAGTTGATTTGTATGATCAGCATTCAGATATGGTCCACACATCACATTTGGTTAATTTGTCTTTTACTCTCTTTCAATCTATAAGTTTCCTTTTCCTCTGTTTTTTCTTAGTTTATTTATGAATGAAACTGGGTCTTGAAGAATTTCCCACATTCTGTATCTAAAAGTATGCCCCTTCGTGGGGTCATTAACATATTCCCCTGTCCCTGAATTTCCAGTAAACTAATGGTTAGATTTAGAGGCTCGATCAGATTCAGGTGGGATATTTTTGGCAGCACGATCTCATAATGGTGATGTGTATTCCTTGGCACTGCATCAGAAGACTGTCTTTTTGTGCTGCTGAAACTGGCTTATGGAAGTTCCTGCTCCAGGTCAGATGCAGTCATCACACCTCACTCCAGCTTTCCCACTGAATATCACTTAAAAACCTGAAGAGAATGCATGCAGTAGCTGCAAAGGGTAATTTGGAGCAGGCCAAATGGAGAATAAGACCAAAATTTAAACTATCACCAAAATGGTGGTGAGTTTACCGTATTTTCTCCCTTTTGGAGCCCCAGGAAACTGGAAAGAATCAGAGACAGTAAGAAGAGAGAGGAGCTCAGAAAAGCTAACCCATAAAACTGTTTATGAACTCCTGGGATGATTCCCCCCAAGCTGCATGCACATGGACCTGGTCCTAATCAGCACATCAAAGACTGAACTCACAAACTACTGGTAAGGGCACAGGCAGGACACATCCAAATAGCACTGCAAAAACAGTGTGAAAACGGCTATAACCATAGCTCACAAAGGGCTGGTAGAAACCTGTGGCCTAACCTGCCTAGGTCATTTACCTACTAAAACACATATATAAGCACTCTCTCTAGGCTTCAAGTAAGACCCACAGTGTCATACATAATAATCAAAATATCCAGAATATAATCCAAAATTATTTGTCATATTAAGAACCAAGAAAATCTCAATTCATTTGGGTTAAGACAATCAACAGAGAAATGCCAAGATGACACAGATGTTGAAGTTATATGATGAAGATTTTATAGCAGCTATTACATAAATACTCTAATAAGCAATCACACACACTCTCAAAACAAATGGAAAAATAGAAAGTCTCAGCAAAGAAAGAGAAGATATAAAGAAAACCAAAAAGAAATTTGAAAATAGAAAGACACGGTAACTGAAATTTAAACAACTAAAAAAACCAAACCAAAACAAAACAAAACACTATATAGGCTTGAAAGCAGACTGGAGACGACAGATGAAAGTGTAAGTGAACTTGATGGCAGATTAATAGAAACTGTCCAATATGAACAATGAAAAGAAAAGGGAGTGATAAAAAATGAACAGAGTTCTGGTGTGGTGGCTCACGCCTGTAATCCCAGCACTTTGGGAGGCTGAGGCAGGCGCATCACTTGAGCTCAGGAGTTTAAAACCAACCTGGGCAACATATCAAAACCCACCTCTACAAAAATTACAAAAAAAAAAAAAAAAAATAGCCAGGCATAGTGCTGCATGCCTGCGGTCCCAGCTCCTCAGGAGGCTGAGGAGGGAGGTTCACTGGAGCTCAGGAAGTTGAGGCTGCAGTGAGCCATGATCGCATCACTGCACTCTAGCCTGGGTGATGGAGTGAAACCCTCACCCACCCCCAAAAATATTAAAAAAATAAAAACTCACAGAGCCTCAGGGACTTGTGGGACAATAAAACCAGATTTAACATTGTTGTCATTAGACTCCCATAAAGAAAGGAGGAACCGTACAGTACTTTAAAAATATTTGAAAAACTAATAGCTGAACATGTATAGCAAAAGACAAAAATCTACAGATTCAAATAGCTCAGAGAACCCTAACAGGATAAACTCAAAGAAATCTATACCCAGACACGCTATGATCTAACTGCTGAAAACTAAAGACAAAAAAAAAACCTTCAAAGCAGTTAAAGAAAAATGATGTATAATCTATGGGGAAACAACTTGAAAGACTGTAAATTTCTCTTCAGAAATCGTAAAAGCCAGATGGAAGTGGCATAGTTAAAGTGCTTACAGAAAAGAACTGTCAGCTCAGAATTCTATATGCAGTAAAAATACCCTTTAGGAATGAAGGTGAAATAAAGACATTCTCTGACGAAGGCAAGCTAATATAATTTGTTGCCAGCTTTAGAAGAATTGCTAAAGGAAGTTCTTCACAGAGGAGGAAAATGATACTAGAAGAAGACTTGGCAATATCAGGAATGAAGGAAGAGTGATCAAATGGTGAATATCTGGGTAAATACAATACGTTTGGAACTCTTCAAAATACTTTTGAATACTTAAAGCAAAAATTTAAACACTGCCTTGTGGGGTGGCTAATGTACACAGATGTACTATATAAGACTCTAAAGTGACCTAGAAAGTGGCAAGGTTTCTTTAATACATTCTACTTGAAGTGAATCCACACTAATTCAGAACTGTCTGTGAAAAGACTGACTGGTAGGTTCAGGAGTTTTCAGCCTGATCTCTCCATTATGAAGGCCCCATCAATTTTTTACCTAATGGTTTTAAGCAGTCATTGATGATCATTACCTAAACCCATTCTTCATTAGGAGTTACAAAATGAAGATACTCTAATTTGTTTATTCTTCTATTCACTGGTATTCTTCAATAAAAAATAACCTTTTAAAGTCAGATATTTGATTACTCTGAAATATAATTCATATAGGAGCAAGGGGATAAAGTTTGACTCATACTTTTATTTACCACTTTCCAAAACAGTGAGCTAGAATCACTATTTTTTCTAATTAAAAAAAATTGTATTTACTTATTTATTTTTATCGAGATGGGGTCTTGCTATGTTACCCAGGCTGACCTTGAACTCCTGGGCTTAAGCAATCCTCCCATCTCACACTCTCGTGTGTGAGATGTGTGCCACCTCGCCCGGCTTCAGAACCACTATTTTTAAATGGTAGCTATGTCAGAGGAAGATGCTGACTTAATCTTCATTGGCGTAGTTTGGAATGGGTATAATTTACTCATTTAGAAAATTAAAGACGAGACCAGGCATGGTGGCTCATGCCTATAATCCCAGCACTTTGGGAACCCAAGGTAGGAGGATTGTTTGAGCCCAGGAGTTCGAGACCAGCCTGGGCAACAGGGTGAAATGCCATCTCTACAAAAAAAAATTTTTTTTTAATTAGGTGGGCATGGTGGCATGCACCTGTGATCCCAGCTACTCACAAGGCTGAGGTAGGAGGATTACTTGAGCCAAGGAGGTTGAGGCTGGAGTGAGCTGTGATGACACCACTTGCACTCCAGCCTGGGTGACAGAGCAAGACCTTGTCTCAAAAAAAAAAAAAAAAAAAAAAAAGAGAGAGAATGTGCTATATTCAGGAGACCCGTATCATGTGCAGAGACACACAGAGGCTCAAAGTAAAGGAATGGAGTAAGATCTACCAACAAACAGAAAACAAAAAAAGGCAGGGGTGGCAATCCTAGTCTCTGATAAAACAGACTTTAAACCAACAAACATCAAAAGAGACAAAGAGACATCACATAATGGTAAAGGGATCAATTCAACAAGAAGAGCTAACTATCCTAAATACATATGCACCCAATATAGGAGCACCCAGATTCATAAAGCAAGTCCTTAGAGACTTACAAAGAGATTAAGACTCCCACACAATAATAATGGGAGACTTTAACACCCCACTGTCAACATTAGACAGATCAATGAGACAGAAAGTTAAAAAGGATATCCAGGAATTGAATTCATCTTTGCACCAAGCGGACCTAATAGACATCTATAGAACTCTCCACCCCAAATCAACAGAATATACATTCTTCTCAGCACCACAT
>NW_016807388.1:164868-195638 GCF_001698545.2 Rhinopithecus bieti | reverse complement strand
GCAACCTACAGAATGGGAGAAAATTTTTGCAATCTACTCATCTGACAAAGGGCTAATATCCAGAACCTACAAATAACTCAAATTTACAAGAAAAAAACAACCCCATCAAAAAGTGGACAAAGGATATGAACAGACAATTCTCAAAAGAAGACATTTATGCAGCCAACAGACACATGAAAAAATGCTCACCATCACTAGCCATCAGAGAAATGCAACTCAAAACCACAGTGAGATACCATCTCACACCAGTAAGAATGGTGATTATTAAAAAGTCAGGAAACAACAGGTGCTGGAGAGGATGTGGAGAAATAGGAATGCTTTTACACTGTTGGTGGACTGTAAACTAGTTTAACCACTGTAGAAGACAGTGTGGCAATTCCTCAAGGATCTAGAACTAGAAATACCATTAGACCCAGCCATCCCATTACTGGGTATATACCCAAAGGATTATAAATCATGCTGTTTTAAAGACACACGTACACACATAAGTTTATTGCAGCACTATTCACAATAGCAAAGACTTGGAACCAACCCAAATGTCCATCAGTGACAGACTGTATGAAGAAAATGTGGCACATATACACCATGGAATTCTATGCAGCCATAAAAAAGGATGAGTTCGTGTCCTTTGTAGGGACATGGATGCAGCTGGAAACCATCATTCTCAGCAAACTATCACAAGAACAGAAAACCAAACACTGTATGTTCTCACTCATAGGTGAGAACTGAACAATGAGATCATTTGGACACAGGAGGAGAACATCACACACCGGGTCCTGTTGTGGGGTGGGGGTAGGGGGGAGGGATAGCATTAGGAGATATACCTAATGTAAATGACGAGTTAATGGGTGCGGCACACCAACATGGCACATGTATACGTATGTAACAAACCTGCACGTTGTGCACATGTACCCTAGAACTTAAAGTACAATAAAAAATAAATTAAAAAAAGAGAAAATGGAAGACCAATGTCCAAACATTTAAATCATATAAGGTCTTTAATTATGGCAGGGAATATATAGGATGACATAACCATTTAGATTGCTTATACTATAATGTGTCATACTTGCATTTTATCGCCATTAGATTATTCTGGGTGTGTGTGTGTGTCTGTCTGTGTGTGTCATTTCTCCCTTAGATTATAAGATCCCCATGGACAACAGGAAGCAGAGATCAAGGTGATACTCACTTACTAAAGGATTAACTAAAATACAAAAGAAGTATATTTTTGTAAGTCCAAAATCAAAGGCAAAATCCTAGTAACTATGGTCTTTTCTCACAGTTCTGTTTTAAACCACTATTTTAAAAAATCAATTACTCTGTGCCAGCCACTATACTGAGTCTTTTCAGTTATTTCATCTAATTCTCCAACAATCCTGGGAAGCAGGCTCTCAGCACCCATAGTGTGCAGACCAGTAAACCGCTATGCAAGAGATGATGTGGCATATCCGACTCATGCTTCATTAGGGTACAGCACAAATCCAAGCCCAGAGTCTGGGTTGAGTCATTTCTTCCAGTTGCGCCTCTCCTCTTAGTGATATATATCCTCCCTACTGGGGTTGCATGTCCATCACTCTACTAACCACACAATCATCTGCTGGCTGTGCCAGATTCTTGACACTTGGAGCCCAGATGATGAAAGAAGGCAACAGGACAAAATGCAGGGGAGAGTTAGAAACTTCCTGTGCCCCTACTGGGAAAGGACAGCCATGATTGCTCCCTAGAAAGGCATACATGACATAGGAGACAGTCATCCTCCTCATCAGAGACTTACAATCGAGCCAATGAGGCAGGAGGAAGAACATAATCTATCAAAAGAATCACTGAAGTCGTTAAAACTTGTGTTTGGAAAAAACTGATAATGTGAAAATGGTCACAATATACAGGACATTACAAATAAGTACAATGTGCTTAGAGAAGGGGGCTGTGTGTATGTGTGTATGTGTGTGTGTGTGGAGAAGGGGAGAAGGAGTGAGAGAAAAGTGGGGAGGAAAGTGGGACAGATGGGAAGAGAAGGAGGAGGAGAGAAAGGGAGAGAGAAGATAAAGAGTGGGAGAGAGAAAGAGAGAGGGGAGGGAAGGAGGAGCAGAGGGGAGGGAAGAACTGGCACACAATGGCATAAATATTAACAGTGTCTCATTCTAACTTATGGGATATGGGCAGTTTTGATTTCTTCTGTATACTTGTTTATATTTTGCAAGTTCTTTACAATAATCAGAAGAGAATTATTTATTAAAATATGTGATGGGGATACAAAAAGGGATGAGTAGGATGAGCACAGAAAATGTTCAGGGCAGTGAAACTATTCTGTATGATACTATATGATGGCTACATGTCATGATATACTTATCAAGATCCATAGAATGGTCAACACTAGAGCGAACCCTAATGTAGATTATGAACTTGATGTGTTAACACAGGTTTGATTGTAATGACTGTATCACCCTGGCCAGGGATGTTGACAATGGGAGAAGCTGTGCATGTGTTGGGGCAGAGGATTTGGAAAATCTCTGTACCTTCTTCTCAGTTTTGCTGTGAACCTCAAACCGCTCTAAAACATAAAGTCTTATATATATATATACACACACACACACAAACACATGCACAGAAAATAAACATGTAAGTTTGTTCAGAGCTGATGATAATTATGAAGGCTCAAGTAGTCTAAACATTTTGAGGAATGGGGAAAGAAGAAGAAACAGTGACCAGAGTGACCAGTGGCAGGTATGAAGCAACTTGATGGGAGAGCTGGGCCAGTATTAAAGGTGAAGAAGAGAGGCTTGAAGGTCACTGAGACTGCTGTATGCAAAGTCATTATGGACAGCAGGATGCTAAAAGGAAGGATCTGCATGTGTCCAAGGTAAGGAGTAGTTAAACCCAACAGCAAGACTGCTAGGCTGCAAGGTGAGAGGGAGTGAATATGTGTGTGTGTACACTGATACCAGGGGAATATTATACAGCAGGTAAAACAAATCAGGGTGGTCACAGTAGTCAAGGAGGACATTAATTTCATCTATGATACTTGAACTGTTTTCTCAAGAAAAATTTTTATAGTATGCATACAACTAACATATAAACACTTTTTTTTAAGACAGGGTCTCACTCTGTTGCCCAGGCTAGAGTGCAGTGGTACCATCTCAGTTCACTGCAGCCTTGACCTCCCAGGCTCAAGCATCATCCCACCTCATCCTCCTGAGTAGTTGAGGCATGTGCCACCAGGCCCACCTAACTTTTGTATTTTTTGTAGAGATGGGGTTTTACCTTGTCGCCTAGGCTGGTCTTGAACTCCTGGACTCAAGCAATCCTCCCACCTCAGCCTCCCAAAGTGCTGGGATTACAGGTGCAAGCCACCACACCTGGCCAACTTTTTTTTTTTTTTTTTTGAGATGGAGTCTTGCTCTGTCACCAGGCTGGAGTGCAGTGGCACAATCTCGGCCCACTGCAACCTCTGCCTCCCGGGTTCAAGTGATTCTCCTGCCTCAGCCTCTCGAGTAGTTGGGACTACAGGTGCCCGCCACCACGCCTGGCTAATTTTTTGTATTTTTAATAGAGATGGGGTTTCACCATGTTGCCCAGGATGGTCTTGATCTCTTGACCTCGTGATCCACCTGCCTTGGCCTCCCAAAGTGCTGGGATTACAGGCGTGAGTCACCACGCCTGGCCCCGGCCAACTTTTTTAAGAAAAGAATTCAAAGTAAGAAAAAAAGTAAGCAAGCACACAAACATGAAGTGTTGTATCAGTCAGATGAGGGTTTGAATGAACCTAGAAATGGCTCTGCTTCTTATGAGCTATGTGACCCTGGATGAGTTAACGCACTTCTCTAACTTGAAATTTCTTATCTGTTAACTAAGGATAATACAACTGCACTTGCAGAGCTCTTGTCAGAACTGAAAATACAGCACGTCTCACGCTCAGTGCACCTGGTAGAGCCCCTGATAAATGGTGGCTGGACATTTACAGATTTACACAAGAAGTGGGAAAGAACAGAATCTGGGTAACAGAAGAGAATGCCTGAGCCTCTAGGTATAAGAAGCACATGATGAGGGTGACCGACGTGAACAAGTTTGGCTGGCGGGAAAGAACAAGGGATCACAGCATCCAAGTGCACAGCACTTACTGCAGTTCTCTTCATCGCTGCCATCGGGACAGTCCTCAAACCCATTGCACCGGAAGCGACCAATGATGCAGTGGATGCCGCTGGCGCAGGGGAAGAAGGTCGGGCCGCATTTCGACTTAGCCTTGGCTGCAGGAAGAAAAAGAAACAGCAAGACATCAGGAGATGTTCTCAGATAACTGCATACTCATCCTACTAACACTGAATGTGAAAATGAGTCCACTTAAGATTTATCTTAAAGTCCCTGAAGCTTTCTTCTCATTACCACCACCCACCTCAAACACCCAGCCAGATTGAACACCCACATGCAGCATCATCTAGAGAGGAATGCTTCAAAAGTACCCAAGAGGCTAACATAGCCCTGCACCACAGCACGTGCCAATCAAAACGTACTGAACGAAGCCACGAACGAAGAACAGGTAAGTAAATGGATGATGAGTAGATGAAGGTGCTGAAGCATCAACATTTAGTAAGTATTCACTGTGCTAGACAGTGTGCTGAGAGCTCTGTATGGATCATCTCATTTAATCCACCCAGCAACCACCCAACGGGATGATGGGCAGAAAAGAGGTAACAAAACAGAACTGAAACTGCTATGCTTACAAAGACCTCCTTGCAAGGTTTGCTCTTCCTTGGCTGGAGTCTGAGAACTTGGATTTTGAGAGACTTTGCACCACCCTAACTAACAAGAGTGGCTCACTGTGCCTAAACTGTTTAGGCAAACAGTACAACTCACACTGAACACCTCTGCTTTCCTTCCTTCTGGGAGGCTATAATTTTGGTACGTGCTGAGCAAAGGGTGCCTATGTGATCAGTCCCTAATAAAAATTCTGGATACTGAGTCTCTAGTGAGTGTCCCTGGTCGATAACATTCCACATGTGTTGTTACATTACAACTCATTGCTAGGGGAATTAGCGCATCCTTTGGACTCAACTGGGAGAGGACTCTTGGAAGCCTGAACCTGATTTCTTCTAGACTTTATTCCATTCGTCTTTTACCCGTGTTGATTTTGCTTTGTATCCCTTTGCTGTAATTAATCATAGCCATGAGTATGATCATACACTGAGTTCTGTGAATTCTCCTGGCAAATCGCTGAACCTGGGGTGGTCTTGGGAGCCCCAAACAAATGAGTATGGTTCTTATCACCCCTTCATAAATGCGCTTTGAGAAATTAAGTGACTTGCTCAAGGTCACACAGTTGGAAAATCAAGTACCGGGTGAGGGCCGCCACACAGATTCCAGAAGCCCTGATCTCAACCAACTCGACAGCATTGCCTCTCTCTCTGCCAGAGGCTGTCACTTTTCCAACAGAAGCCAGACTCCTGCTCCAAATAAATTCTTCTTCCACTCATGCTGTACAAACAGTTTTAGCAGAAACTGCTGTAACTTGGGCTTGATTGAGTGTCCTGCTAAACCAAACAGCCCTGTGGGGTAATGTACTCTCCCATTAATGGTTCTGGTGCTCTGGCTTGCGATTAGGGGATGTGAGATGAGATCTATTGCTACATCCCAGGTAGCAGGCCTTATGTAGCATCCCTCTTGTCTCCTGTCTTAGAGGCAGGACCCATGGTCCTCCAAAAAGGAAGGGCCATTTCTTTGAAACAAACAGGCAATAAATTACCTCCACATTCTTGCTGTCTGTAACATGCTGACTTTGGCAAGAGCCAACTCACAATCATCAGGGTTTTAAGGCCTGAAATGTTCCAGGTTTTAAAAACCCATGTGGCTTTGTTTCACCTTGGAACTTCTGTCATGGTGCTGGTGTACTCTTCTCAAAGCATAAACTCAGGACAGTCCTGGGTTCAAGTTCCAACTCTATTTTTTTATGATTGGCAAGTTTCTAAATTTTGCTGGACTTCAGTTTCCTTACTGCGGCATCCTGATAAGTAAGCAACAAGAAGTAAGCGGGCCCAAGTCGGGGAGAACAATTGTTCCAAGAAATGGCTAATCACAAACCCACTGGCCCAACATCCTTTCATTAAATACCTCATTCCATAAATAGGCCCCTCCAGCATGACCCTATAAAACTTTCCTCCAGCCCCTGCCGCTTTGCAGACGGCCCATTCGCTGCCGTGCTGCCTGTTGCACCCACGCAACGTATTTTTGTACTTTCGCTGACAAATCCGCCCTTTTTTACCTATGACTGTCTTGGTATTGTTTTACCACCCATGACATCAGCCCCAACCAGTTGCATCCACAACACTTATCGGTAAATTGGAGGTAACATCTACTTCCTTGGGCTCTAGTAAGGATTGAGATAGTCTATACAAGACATTATACAGCATGGTATACAGTAGATGCTCAATTAATGGTAATGCTTATGCTATTTATCATCATCGTCATCATCATCATCATCACTAAGTTCACAGAATTTAGAAACTGATCATGGAGAGGCAAGCAGAGAGGGGCACTGAGGCAGAGCTGGGCCCAGGGCAGTACCACACTCTACAGTGTCAGCAGGAGCGTGGAGCAGGCAGGAGTCCCACCCTTCTGGGCATGGCTGCAGTCACCCAAACTGCAGCTGCAGACGCAGACATCTCTGTATTCTCGGGGGCCCAGGAAGGGCTTCCCTTTACTACTACAGTCTCAGAGGTGTCTGCTCCAGCTCCCTGGCCTCTCCCTGCTGTCAGCACCCACTGAGATCATGGAGCAAAGTTGAGGCCGAGCCTGGGCACTGTTGCAACCCAGCTGGACGTGTGCATGCTCAGGGCAGTGCTGACACACCAGCGCCCTGCCACCTCAGCTGCCTCTGGACTTTGGGTGAAGACAAACATGGGAGGGAGACCAAGGGGATGCTGAAGACAGCTTGGCACTGCCCTGCAGGTGCCCCTTGGCACAAACCTGGGCACCATGAAAGACAGCAGGAGGCAGACATGCTCCTAGGCGAGGGGGCAGGCCCCTGGTGAAGCCCAATCTTCAAGCCAGGGAAGGCCTGAGGCCTGAGGGCCAGGCTGTGGGTCCCACAGACTGGAGTGGGAACTTTTCCAGGCCCACCCATGGATTAGCCAGCATGCATGCGCTTCCTCCCCTCTGAGGTCCATAAAAGCCCTGGACTCAGTCAGACTTGAGGAGACAACGGGACAAGCTGCAGAGAGGAGCTACCCTCTCTGCTGAGAGCTGAACACTCATCAAGACACCCTGGCTACAGAGAGGAGCTGCCCACTGTGAGTCTCCTCTGAGCTGTCCTATTGCTCAATAGAGTTCCTCTTTGTCTTGCTCACCCTCCACTTGTCTGCATACCTCATTCTTCCTGGATGCAGGACAACAACTAGGGACTCACTGAATGGCAGGGCTAAAAGAGCAATACCACAAACAGGGATGAAACATGCTGTTTGCCCACCATGTTGCAGGAGACAAGAGGAGAGAAGAAAGAAGAGAAGAGTTGTGGCCCTTCGGGGAGCCCAGACCTAGGAGTACCCCCAAGCCAGGGTTGTGATACCCTTTTTAGGGCTCTGTGGTTCCTGGAATCTCCAAGCTTCCAGGCATCACACTGCATTCCCCAGTGTCAGCCATGGAAGCTGCTTATGGTATGCCTGGTCCAACCGCAGCCTTGCAGGGAGCTAGCACCCATGCCGGTGTCTGGAGGTGCCTGCCCCACCACAGCCGGCATACCTAGCTGTGCAGTGGCTGAACTCCACACTCACTCACACAACCCTCACTGATGTGCAACTGGCTTGCCCTTGTCAGGTATGGGATCTAGGCCTGTAGTGGGAGCCAAGCACAGCCTGCCAGGTCAAGTGGGCAGAGGAGCCCAGAAGGCTAGAGCAAAACTTGGGCAAAGGTGCCACTGGCCACAGAAATTTCCAGCTGGCAAAGTGATACCCCAGAGATCCCGTAACAGTACTTCACTGCCCTCCATATGAGAAAAGAAGGGGTATAAGAAAATATACATGTATTGACTTATCTGTGCAAAAGAAATACAGGAGGATAAACCAGAAACTAACGAGATTGGTTATCTATAGGGGTGAGTGGGAAAGGAGTGAAAAACCATGGGGAACTGATACCAGACAAGATAACAGGATGAGAAGGTTGCACATTTCTCCGAGTATATCTACCTGACTCAACATATACGTGTGTAAATATACTCAGAGCACTGTATATCTTAGAACCATGGTAGTATTTTACACACCCCAAAAATAAACACTTAAAATCAATCACATGTGGGAAAAACTCAAAATGAAATATTAACAATAACAAGTAAACATAACCGCACTACTAGCAAATAACACCACCACACTGAAGGGATGGGGAAGAAAATAACCAGCCTAAGTAACTCAGGAAAACAGTATGTTGACTAGATTCCATAAAGCTAAAGAAAAAAAAAAAAAAAAACTACAATACTGTACACTAGTTATATTTGTTTCTCCCAAGAGTATGGGTCAATTCTGAAACTATCTTCTGGGTGCACTAGTGTTGAACAAATATGTAAATATACTGTAAGATTTCTGTCAGAGAGAGAAGTTGCAAATAAAGAAAGTTGGAAGGCTAGGCCAGGTGCGGTGGCTCACGCCTGTAATCCCAGCACTTTGGGAAGCCGAGGTGAGCGGATCACGAGGTTAGGAGTTCAAGACCAGCCTGGCCAAGATGCTGAAAACCCATCTCTACTAAAAATACAAAAAAAATAGCCAGGCGTGGTAGAGGGCACCTGTAATCCCAGCCACTCAGGAGGCTGAGGCAGAGAATTGCTTGAACCCAGGAGGTGGAGGTTGCAGTGAGCCGAGATTGTGCCACTGCACTCCAGCCTGGGCAACAGAGCGAGACTCGTCTGGAAAAAAAAAAAAAAAAAAGAGAGAAAGTGAGAAGGCTAAAGTGAATCCTGAGGCTTTGGTTATTGAACCAAAATTTCCAATGGAAATCTGAAGGAATTGGAGGCCACCAGTATGAACTCAAGGTCTTCAAAAATTAGACAGACAGTACAGATGGATGGATGGATGGACAGATGGACAGGCAGACAGACAAAAATAAATATCGACTATGTGTATGTATGGAATAGTGTATATACATACATTTCCTAGCTCCATCTGCTGAGAGAGACTAGAAGCAGTACACCTAAACAGCAATAAGCACACCTAGCAGCCAGATCTTGGTTTCTAAATACCATTATCTAACAAAGAAAACCAACCTCCTTAGAGAAGTGGTTGATTCCAGGAAGAATATACAAACAAGATGAACCTGGAGTATCTTCTGTTGCCAGAAGTGTGAAAATAAAGTAAATAAGTGTCCAAATATCATGGGGGCATGTCAAAAGGACACAGAAGTTACCCTGAAGTTCCCAATAGCCAAAGCTAGAACAATCCAAGCAACAAAGTCAACAACAGTATCAGATTATGACACAGAGAATAAAATAAATATCCAAGGCCAACAAAATAAGGATCTAGTACCTGAGACTGATACCAAAAATTGTTGAATAAGTAAGTAAACAGGGAGAAAGGAAAGTTCTTCTTTATTGAAGACTTCTCATTAATAAATGTAGAAGAGGTGCGGGAAACAGAAAGCCATCACAAAGCAACCATTATTGTAATAACTGTTACAGGCAAGATCTGGCAATGGATGCTAAAATTAGAAAATAAACACTCTAGGAGAAACAGGATATGCACAGTGTCAAAGTATCTTCCCCAATATATCATTTAATTACAAAGAGAAAAACAGTAACTTGACAGTGGAGAAACTTGGTAGATACCACCTCAACCAAGTGACCATGGTCAACATCATCAGCAATGAGATACATCAACATTATAGACCCTTCATATAAGATGCTGTGTCAGGAGTCCCCAAGCCCACACAGATTCAATGATTCACTAGGGTAACTCCCAGGACTCGGCATATAATCAAAGCTAAGATTTCTTACAGTGAAAGGATAAAAAGGCCAAGGAAAAAGGTATATGAAATGAAGTCACAGGAAACTAGGCTCAAGCTTTCACAAGTATTCTTCCAGGGTAGACACACAGGATGTGCTTAATTCCTCCAGCAACAAGTTGTTGACAACATGTGTGAAATGTCACCCACCAGGGCGGCTCCTTAGAGGCTCAGTGCTCACGGTTTTTATTAGGGGCTGGTCACACAGGCATTCTCGGTATACCAAATTTCCCAACTTCCAGCAGAAAAACAGCATCAACTACACAGCCTGCACAGCCAGTTTAGGCACAGTGAGCCACCATTAACAGTTGGGTAATGGGAAACCTACTGAAATTTAGGTTCCCAGAGGCCAGCCAAGGGCCAATGTTCCAAGCACACTTTTCAAAGGGCAGCAGTCAGGCCTGCTGTGTTAATGCTTTTTCTGCACAGATGGGCATTTTGGCTTCTGCTGGGAAAGGCTACAGTAACAGAAAAGCAGAGGAGTTCCATTTTCCAGGGTCAAGTTTGTCCCTCTGCCAGCTCTCCAGCCATCGTGTCCTTCCAGACAGGTTCAAGCTTCTGACACATGGTCCTTGATCAGCCAGTCTCATTCTGGTCACATTTTGAGGGATCGGGGAAGAATGCTTATAGGCTTTGCCATCTACGCTGAGAGTGTTTCCTCATAAGCCTCAGCACATCACTCCTATACTAAGAACATCACTGCCTTCCCATTAGAATAAAACCTAGAGTCATCATGCTGCTCTCCAATTCCAGGCTTTTTCATCAAGGCCATGAAGATCTTCCCATCTTGGAAATCTAAATACACAGGCTTCCTTGTTCCTTCTCAAGTCCAGCCAGCACATTCCCACCTCAGGGCCTTTGCACTCTCTGTTCCCGCTACCTGGAATGTCTTTCTCCCAGGGCTCAGCATGGCTCACTCCTCCATCTTAGTCTCTTGAATCTACTGCACTATCTGCAGTAGAACCTATGCTCCCACCCTTAGTCGCTCTAACCCTCAGCCTTTTCTTTCCCTTCACAGGACACATCACTACTTGATCTCATCAGTTTTGTATTAAGCTGTTTGGCTAATGCCCCTGCCTTCCAGCCTCCAAGAACGTACACTCATTTGCATACTTTCATTTACCATTTTTAAAGAAGCTGCACCGTACAGTGCCTACACCATGTGCCTCATAAATATTTGCATAATGTCCAAATGAACCTACAAGAGGAAAGAGTGAGGCTGGACAACATGGCTAGTATTTCCTGAATGCTTAGTATGAGCATCGCACTCTGTTTCACAGATATCTTTAAGTTCTCACACACACACACACAAAAACATTTTACAGGCCGGGCGCGGTGGCTCAAGCCTGTAATCCCAGCACTTTGGGAGGCCGAGACGGGTGGATCACGAGGTCAGGAGATCGAGACCATCCTGGCTAACACGGTGAAACCCTGTCTCTACTAAAAAATACAAAAAACTAGCCGGGCGAGGTGGCGGGCGCCTGTAGTCCCAGCTACTCGGGAGGCTGAGGCAGGAGAATGGCGGGAACCCGGGAGGCGGAGCTTGCAGTGAGCTGAGATCCGGCCACTGCACTCCAGCCTGGGCGACAGAGCGAAACTCCGTCTCAAAAAAAAAAAAAAAAAAAAAAAAAAAAAAAATTTTTAAAAAAAAAAAACTGGGGTCCAAAAGGAAAAAAATTTAAAAATGCAAAAAAAAAAAAAAACAAAACATTTTACAGATAAGAAACTGAGGTCCAGAAGTGAAGTAACTTGACAATGCTAATAAACAGATCAAGGTTCAAATCTTTGCCTTGCCACAGCTGCTCTGTCGCCTCCTTAGATTTCTCCAAGGACCAGCCCAGTTCCAGGACTAGATTTTATGGGAGAAAGAGAAAAGAGTGAAAATATGAATGATTATAAACAAATTAGCCATCATTCAATTAACTGGCTCTTTGGCCCTGCCCTTGCACCCTTTTCAGGAATTACTAATGAGACTTCCTGCCTGGTCAGCATGCTCAGTCGTGGTTTATGTCAGGGGAGTCTGTCTTGTTATGATTTACATTTGCATCATCACATGCCCACAAAGCAGATCACAGGCAACCAGCCGAGTGCCTGGCAGGGGCAGAGAAAAGCCTGTCCCAGACAACAGCTGTCAGCTGCTGCCTGCCTGCATGACTTGCTACAGGGCTGTGGGGAAGGGGGGTCCTGGGCAAGGCTCCGACTGTCCCTTTCTCACCCCCCATTTCCACAAAGGGGAGATTTCCTCATAGAACTCACCAGCGTCTGGCAGAAGGTGAAAGACTGACCCTGCCTGTCTTTAAAGTAGCCCTGACAAAGGCAGACAGGGTGACTCTATTCCGTTGAATACTTGAATTCACCACTTTTCAAGGATTTGGTCCACAAACTTTTCAAAGCGGCAGCTTTCATTAGCAGGAAGATGGGGACCAAGGGTCTCCTGTGGGTTGGGTTTATTTCCTGATCTAAGCCCTCTCCCAACTTTTTAGAGCCTACTTCCCACAGTCCTGGAATTCACAGACCAGTAAGATAAAAAATAAAAAACTAGATGAAAGTGGAGGAAAGACTAATACAATTGCCAACTTTTTATTTTACGCAAAAACTTACACGAATACATGCAATGACCTCTACTTACTATTGCCCTAAATAAACATTTGCCTAAAATAACATATTGCCTTAGCATCCAAAATGCAGGAAGACAAAGTCTCAGAGTAAGGAACTCTCTAACCTGAAAGGGTAGAAACTTTATAGCTACATGTTCACTAGACTGTCTTTATTTTTCCCATTTCACCAGGGGCCAGTGACAACCAGGTCATAAATCAGAGACAGTCCTGGGACCAATATTCAGGGTCCACGTCAGAACTAGAGGGGGCCAGGAGGCATTCCAGTGTCTCCAGGTTGCGATATCCTAACGACAAAGACTCGTAACAACTGGAGCACACGGGCAGTCCACCTAGGTTCACTCAGTAACTAATTCTCACATTCCACAGATGAGAAAACTGAGGCCCAAAGAGGCAACTGTACTTGCCCAAAATCACATAGCTATTTAGGGTCAGATTGGTCTTCTGCTTGAGTCCAGAAGTCCAGTTCTTCTGCTTGAGTCCAGCTTCTTTTAACTATACTACACTTTAGGCAGGGTACCCCAGGGCCACACCCGATCAAACCCCTCTTCTGGGACAGGCACAGGAGAAACTCCCAAGAAAAAGCCACTCTCCCACAGGAGCAGAACTTTCCAGGCCTTGTATAGAAGGCTCTTCCCCTGACATCATCATGCCTGTAGCTCCCAATCTGCCCGGAAGGGCACAGGGCTGCTCAAGGTCTGGAGGGTGATGGAAACTCCAGCGTGGGCTTGCTGTCTCTGGACACCACCCCAGACTCTTCCCAGGCAGCAATCACACAAAAGAGCTGGACAGAGGCTACAATGTGGAAGCATCTCTGTTCCACCAGAACAGCCATGAAGTCAGCTAATCAGACCTGCTGCATCTCTCAGGCTATGGCAACAGCTCCTGCTGTAGCTGTGGGTCTCTAGGATCTCTCTTCTAGATCTTTGTGGTTGGCCAGATGAGCAACAGCTACTCACCTTCAACCCCTGCACATCTCCTACTCCTGCCCCAGGATCCTACCAGTATGTGGCTGAGAGAGCCCAATGAACGAGGAGCTGTTTCACAGTATCGCCACCTTTGCTTTTATAAACACAAGACACAGCTCACTGTGAAAAAGTCAAACCATGGAGAAACACACAAAGACAGATGTAAAATTCATAACAAATTGCCACCACGTGGGGAAGTACACTGCGGGCATTTTGGTAAACATGCTCTAACAGCATGCTCTCAAAAACTAGTGTGTGCAAATGGATCGCCCCAGGACCCTGTTCAAATGCAGTGGGTCTGGGGTGGAGCCTGGGATCCTGCATTCCTAACAAGTTCCCAGGCGATGCTGCTGGCTCCAGGTGCCACAACTTCCAATAGCAAAGGGCCACTGTCTTGTTCACTATGTATCTCCAATGCCCAGAGAAGTGCCAGGCATACAGGCTACTCAATAATTACTGACGGAATTAATAGGCAGAAATCCGAGCATGCAATTTTACTTAAATGCACCCTTAAAATATATGCTATTCTGAAACCTGTTTTTGCTACATAACATATTGTGACATCTTTTCATGTCAATAACTACTGGTACACATCATCATTTTTAATGGCTAAGGGTAACTTTGTGTACCCATAAATCCCATTACTGATGGACATTTGGGGTGTTTTCAATAAACAATGCACAGCCAGATGCCTATTTTTCCCACTTGTATATTATCTCATGAAGGTACAACTGCTAGGTCAAAGGATATGCATGTTTCACATTTTGGTATCCTTTTGACTGTTGACTGCCTCCTCCCTGAGGAACTGGTATTGTCTTCTGGCCACAGATGGCTATGAGAAAAGCCTCTAGCCCGGGATTGTCTGCTATGGGCTGATTCTCCCATGTTGGCAATGACGCTCCTAGAAGCACAAAGGCTGAGAGCATCCCATGGTTCCTCTGCATTTTTGTTAAGTCGCTCCTTAACTGCTGCTGTGCTCTATTATTCTCCATCCATCTCTCTCTTTTCATTTTAACATCTGTCTATTTCATTATTCTGCAGAGTAGGGGACATTCCTGTCTGGTCAAGGAAACCATGACTCCTCTTTTTATCTGCACCGGGTACAGGGCATCAGCCTTTGCTGGAATTGGTTTCCCTGGGTTGCAGGAATCATGGGAAAATGCAGTGTCCTTCTTCTGTGAGATGCTCCTTGAGCTGACTTTCCTGGGCTACATGGTCTCCTTTGATTAAGGACCCTGACAAAGGGCAAGGGCTGACTCTCACTCTTAGGACTGTCCTACTTGCCAGTATTTCTCCAGAATTCCCCATTCTCTGGGGCAGTGTCGCAGAGAAAGAGTCAGTGATCCATCTGCAGCAGGATCCCCAAGGATGCTTGTGAACATGCAGATTCCTGAGTCTCTCCCCTAGGGGAATGTGCATTTTTACTAAGCACACTAAGGATCCCAATGGGTACTAAAATGTGAACACCCTACTCTGACCGATTCTACCGCTTTCTTATACCCACAGAGCAAATGACCTCATCATTCCTTTCTTCCTGATGTTACTGCCGCTCCAAGAATCATGGCTACACAGCCAATGTGAGACCTACTCTGGCCATGGCTCCTTCAAGCCAAGTCTAATACATCCCAGATAGAGGAATTACCACGAGATGAATATCCACAAGGAAACAACTGGCCTCTTTATGATTGTTCCCTATTTCAACACTGCTCTCTTCTTCCCCATTTGTGTGCAAGATACAGACTCTGCTTCACACACAAAAGCTGTGGGCTCATATACAAATGGTTGTTGTTCAAGCAAAAAGGCCCTTTTTAAAGCTTTGAAACTTACTCAGTTCTGTCCACTTCGTAAGGATTTACATTTACCTGTGCCCAATAGAAAATAGGATTAAAGAGGCCATAAATAATCTGCCTCTGTTTTGCCAATATCAAAATATTCCTAAGCATCCTATTACCTGTCTGGTGCTGAGTCAGTCGTGTGGGAATTCAAACGCGAAGCCGACAGGCTCTCTCCGTGATAGTGGAAGACAGAGACAGGTAAAGGAGCCCCTGCATGTAATGCAAATAGTGCCCTGATGGGGGAGCTTTAGGATGCTTAATCTCAAACTAGGGAGGAGGCTGGAATCAGAACAGGCTTCTCAGGGGAAGGTCGGTTTAAGTTGAGGTGGGCCACGGTCTAGGCGGCAAAGCAATATAATATTTACAGCGTGAGGCCTTACTCATTCCGTTTTTCATTCCACTAATATTAATTCACAAACTCTGTGTCACACCTGCAAAGAATGAGAATACATAGAAGACACCTACTAGCTAAAAACTGCAAAAAGCAGTCGCTCTGATGTTGCTACTATTAACACATTCAGTCCTCTAGCTCATTTGGTGAAAGGTCAAACTGGTTCCTTTTAAAATGACTTCATGGTTGGGGACAAGAAAGCAAAGAAAGCCTTGTAAAAATAACTGACTTTTAAAAAGTAATCTGCCTGGATTCTCCAGGAAATCTGGGGGCCAAAGCAGGGAGCTCCTTTATTGTGGTCCCAAGAAAGATGACAAACAGCCCAGAAAACAAACTCACTCCTGGAATTCTAGCCTTTGCAAAATTATGGCTTGAGCAAAAGCCCTTTACTTGTTGCAACAGTTCAGCTCCACATGACTACTGGAGTCGACTCCAAGTTTTACTGATCAGATATTGCAATGTATTATTTCTTCCTAAAATAACATATTGGCTGTTTCAGACATACACACTGGGGAGTGCAAGAGCAACAGACCATACGCTAACTGGAATATAAATACAGAAAGAAGGCATCCAGTTGAAACAGCTTTGCCAGAAGATTCTCTTGTAGAAAATCTTTCCAAACCTCTTCTCTTTTAAGCTGAGAAGAGGAGATCTACAGCCTAGGGTTAAGAGGTCAGAAGGACTCAGGGTTAAGAAGCATCCAGGTTTCTGGGCCGGGCACGGTGGCTCACGCCTGTAATCCTAGCACTTTGGGACGCTGAGGCGGGTGGATCACGAGGTCAGGAGATCGAGACCATCCCGACTAACATGGTGAAACCCTATCTCTACTAAAAGTACAAAAAATTAGCCGGTTGTGGTGGCACATGCCTGTAGTCCCAGCTACTCGGGTGGTTGAGGCAGGAGAATCGCTTGAACCCAAGAGGCGGGGATTGCAGTGAGCTGAGATTGCGCCACTGCACTCCAACCTGGGCAACAGAGTGAGACTCTGTCAAAAAAAAAAAAAGAAAAGAAAAGAAGCATCCAGGTATCCACCTCAGTTCCACCACGTAATCACTGAGATCCTGGATGAATCACTTAACTTCCCTCAGCCTCACTGTCCTCATCTGTAAAACAAAGATAAAGATGGTATAGAACTCCCCAGCTGTTGTGAAAATAAAATGAGATTTTGCATGTAGAGAATACAGCAAAACGTTTGCTATCTGGTAGAGATTCAGTAATGCCCTCCCCTCCCTAACATGGCTCATGGTTCTACAAATTGCTTTTCACATAGATGGCTAGTCCTGAGAAAAATGAGGTGGAAATCAATGTAATGTTTAGACAGTCTAAGGCTCTGCTCTTTCAGTTATTCATTCCAACAGTAATCTCAACTCGCTTTATGCCACACACAGAACCAAGTGTAGGGGTTGCAAAGAGAATAAAACAATTTCTGCTAGTAAGAGGCCCTTAGCTAAAAAAAACACCTGGCCAAGAGAAAGAGAAAAAAAAGAGACAATAAACAGACGATTGCAATGAGACGTGGTAAGTGCTACATAAGCTGTATCAACATTTGCCTTTCAACAGTTAATTATGGCTAGGTGTGGTGGCTCACACCTGTAATCCCAGCACTTTGGGAGGCCAAGATGGGTGGATTGCTTGAACTCAAGAGTTCAAGACCAGCCTGGGCAACATGGTGAAACCTTATCTACAAAAAAAATGCAAAAAAAAAAAAAAAAATAGCCAGGCAAATGCCTGTAGTTCCAGCTACTCTGGAGGCTAGGGTGGGAGGATTGCTTCAGCCCAGGAGGCGAAGGCTGCAGTAAGCCAAGATTGCACCACTGCACTCTAGCCTGGGTGACAGAGCAAGATCCTGTCTTTAAAAAAAGTTAATTACAGTAGTTAAGCAGTTAGATGTCAGCCTGCTTGGGTTCAAATGTTGTCTCTACCACTTATTGGCCATATGATTTATGGTAAGTTGGTTACCCTCTCTGTGCCTCAATTTCCTTATCAGGAAACGAGATATGAACACTACTAACCTCGCTCAGTCGTTGTGGAGATTAAATAAGACAATGTAATAATTACTTGGCACTTTTTCTGGAACAAAGTATTAGCTATGATAGTTAATACTATATTTGCTCTTGTTTTATACATTACATTTTATTATTATCTGATATTACACTACAAACTATAGTATTATAAAATATAAAATGTAGTATTATGTAGTATTGAGTGTTACAGATTATCCAGCATTATTATACAGTATTAGCTATTATTACTATTCCCATTTATTATTATTATCATTTCAGATAATTTCTGCCCAGCAGTGGATGCTTAATTAACATGTGGGGAATGGCCAGAATGCAAAAGGAACTCAGAACGAGTGGGACCCACTCAGCCTGGGGGAGCCAGGGAGTACTTCATAAACCCATGCTATTTTAGTTGGTTATGAAAGATTTATAGGAGTGTGCTGGTGAAAAAAAAGAGGGAAGGGCACTCCAGGCAAGAGGAATGGCATGAACTAAAGCTCAGAGTTGAAACAGGTTATGGCTTGTATAGAAATCTGGGAGAAGCTAGGGCACCTGGGACACGAGCTATGTGGCAGGAGATGCGTCTGGAAGCAAGGCAGATGGGAGTCTGGAATTATCCTGGAAGCCAGCAGACATCTTTCTAGAGGAAAGCAATGCATCAGATTTGCTTTTTATGAAGAAACTTTTTTTATGAACTCACAAAGATATCATGAAGCTATTGGAAGTCAAGGAAATCTCTTCATCCCCCTCAAAAGCCCTGAGGGAGCAGAAGAGAGACACGCCCATAATATTCTTTGTACTTTTAGGAAGAAAGACACTATAAACCAGAACAGAATTCAAAGTGGCTATCATCGACCTTTAAAGTACTTTTATTATGAAGAATGACAGGTGGAAAAAAAGGCAAAATTTCCACCAAGCAAGTTTGGGATTAGGAAATTATAATCTAAAGGGGTTTTTAAAAGTTATTTATTTTGGCTATTTGTTTAATGCACACACGTATATGGATAAAGAGGTTTTTGTGTGCATATATATTGGAATGAAAATTCTAGAGAATTTATGAGCAGGAAACTAAGATACTCCCAACCACTGCTTCTACAGACAAATCTTGAGGGGTGAGGAAAGATCTAAAAAGATAATAAATACATGTGGGTTAGGTAACTGACTACTTGGTGGAAAAACTTCCCGAGAGTGGATCCAAGTCCCTGGGATTAAGACCAGATGTGGGCACAGAGATTCCGGCAGAACAGAATGGTTTCCACCTAAAAAAAAGTGTTTCAGTAAAGGTATCATCCAACAGCATGAAAGTTGATATCTAAGGGATGACTCCTAACAAGTGGTAGAAAAAAAGTAAGAAAAAAAAATAAAATGAGTGAAAAGTGTGAGAATCACAGACAGTTTTCAAGTTTGAATAAACTCAAAGAGGACTCCATTCCAGGCCCTTTTCCATCTCACTTAGGCAAGGAGGGTTATCTTCGCCAAAAGAAGAAGGGTTTTCTTTTCAGAGCCTCCACCCTCTCCCATCCCCTTGACTCCTGGCAAACTTTGAGGTTTTCCTTCTTCAAACATCCTCGCTTCCGTGGCATATTCTTTGCCTTCAGATTCCAAAGGGGAAGCTTATTTCTGATGAGCTCTCTAGGGGCATCTCTGAAAGGTTTTCCTGGCCCTCCCCACACGATCCACATAAACAGCAGAACCCTAAAACTCAGGTTTTGTCTCAAAACACCTGCAAAGGGCAGAGATAAAGGCCTACGATGTGAAGACTAAGCCACTGTAACTCCATGCGAACTCAAGACTTCCATTCAGAGACATCAGGGGTGAGTGTGCCAACGGGGCAGAGAGGGAGGGAGGCTCCTTCAGGCTGCTCCCACAGCTTGTACAAGAAAACATTCTCTGTGTCATGATGTAACTTGAAAACAACTCTTTTGGGAAAATAGTACATTATTTTATGCACCACAAGTCTTGCCCTAGGAAAGGTTTCACCAAGGCATCCTGAAATTTCTATAATGCCTTCTACATCAGTCACAGGAATCAGAAAATCCCATGGCTATCATCTCTTGGTAGCTATGGGCTAACTTTAACAACAAAATACTGATCCTCAGCTTCTAACTTATCCTACAAAGGCAGTGACTCTCAATCCTGGCTGCATATTAGAATAGCCTAGGAGGCTTAAAAAAATATTTGAAATCAGGAGAGTATAAGTGGCTATACTAATATCAGACAAAATCAAATTTAAAACCAAAAAAAAGTTCAATTCCTGGAGACAAAGTAGAACTTTTATGATAAAATAGTCAATATGTCTTCTATCAGGAAGACATAATTACATGTACCTAAAAACAGAGCCCCAAGATACTTGAAGCAAAAACTGACAGAATTAACGGGAGAAATAGTCAGTTAAACAATGATAGTTACAAACTTCAGTACTCTATCTTCAACAATGGATAGAAAAACTAGGCTGAATATCAACAAGAAAATAGAAGGCATGAACACCACCACAAAATAGACTTAATAGATGTCTACAGGACACACTACCCAACAACCACAGAACACATTCTTCCCAAGTATATATGAAACATTCTCCAGGACAGACCAAATATTAGGACATAAAACAAACCTCAATACACTTAGAAGGAATGAAATCATGTAACATATGTTCTGCAACCACAAAGGAATGAAATTAGAAATCAACAACAGGAAGGAAATTTGTGAAACTCACAAATATGTGGAAATTAACATACTCCTAAATAACCAATGGGTCAAAACAAGAAATCAAAAATAAAAGTTAAAAAATAATTTGAGATGAATGAAAACAAAAACACAACATACCAAAACAAGGCTGAGAGTGAAAGTTATAGCTGTAAATGCCTACATTAAAAAACAAGAAAGATTTCAAACTCGCACATACACACACTATTAGAACTAGCCGAGAGTGGTAGCTCATGCCTGTAATCCCAGCACTTTGGGAGGCTAAGAAGGGCAGATCACTTCAACCCAGGAGTTGGAGACCAGCCTGGGCAACATGGCGAAATCCCGTCTCTACAAAAAAAAATTTTTCTTAATTAGTCAGGTGTGGTGGCCTGCACCTGTAGTCCAGCTATTTGGGAGGCTGAGGTGGGAGGATCCCTTGAGCCTGGGAGGTTAAGGCTGCAGTGAGCTGTGATCACACCACTGCACTCCTGCACTCTAGCCTGGGCAACAGAGTGAGATCCTGTCTCAAAAATAAAAAAAAAACAAAACTATTAGAACAAACAAGCTTAGCAAGGTTGCAGTAGACAAGGTGGATATACCAAAATCAATTGTATTTTTATACACTAGCAATTAACAATCCAAAAATGATATTATGAAAACAATTCCATTTCCAATAGTATCAAAAAGAATAAAATACTTAGGAATAATTTTAACAAAAGAAGTGTAAGACTTGTACACTGAAAACTACAAAACATCACTGAAATAAAGAAGACCTAAGTAAACAGAAAGCCATCCCATGTTCAAGAATTTAAAGACTTAAAATTGGTTAAGACGGCAATACTCCCCAAATTGATCCACAGAGTCTACGGAACCCTTATACTAAAATCTCAGCTAGCTTCTTGGCTGAATAGACAAGCTGATCATAAATTCATATGGAAATTCAAGGGACTCTGAATAGCCAAAACCATATTGCAAAAGAAGAACAAAATTAGAGGACTAACACTTCTCCATTTAAAAACATACTACACAAAGCTAGAGTAATCAAGACACTGTGGTTATTGGCATTAGGGTACACATATGGATCAATAAAATAAAATTGAGTGTCTAGAAATAAACCTTTACTTTTCTAGTCAATCGATTTTTGACACGAGTGCCAAGAAAATTCACTGGATAGTCTTCTCAACAAATGGCTGAAATAACTGGAAATTCACATATAAAAGAATGAAATTGGACTCCTATATTCCATATAATGGAATGAAGTACTGATACATGACACAAGACAGATGAACCTTGAAAACATTATTCTAAGTCAAAGCAGCTAGACACAAAAGGCCACATATTGTATGATTCCATTACATGAAATGTCCAGAACAGGCAAATCTGTAGAGACAAAAAGTGGATTAGGGGTTCCCAGGAACTAAGAGAGGGAAGAAGGGGGAATGACTGCTAATGGGTACATGGTTTCTTCTTGGGGTGATTAAAATGTTCTAAAATTAGATACTAGCAATAAATTGTACAGCTCTCTGAACATAACTAGATAAAGAACAAAACTTTCTGGTAAACCCTAAGATCTAAGAAGACTGGTGACATCAGAAATGAAAGAGTTGCTTTTTTCCAGGAAAGTCCTAATTAGCCAAATTCCTCCCCAGGCAAAATTAGGCAATACTGGGGGATGTAGGGAGGTGAGTGTGGATGACCTTTCTGGTCTTAAAGTTTGAAGTTTACAGTTGTTTTATCTGAGTTCCTTCCTCAGGGAAGGAAGTACAGGCCTCTCAAAAAAGTATCAAAGAGCTGAAACTGAAACTCACCAGATCACCACATCCAGACAATGAAATGCAGAGATCATCTCTTCATCATAATTGTTTCCTTGCCCTTCCCCAGTTCCTGTTTGCTTACACATTGTTACATTTCATCCCTGCTATACAAAGCTAGTTTTAGTGGGTCAACAGTATTAGTCTTTTCTAATAAAGACACACCTAAGGCTGGGTAATTTATAAAGGAAAGAGGTTTAATTGACTCACAATTCAGCATGGCTGGTGAGGTCTCAGAAAACTTACTATCATGGTGGAAGGGGAAGCAAACACGTGCTTCTTCACATGGCGGCAGCAAGAAGTGCCAAGCAAAACGGGGAAAAGCCCCTTATAAAACCATCAGATTTCATGAGAACTCATTCACTGTCATGAGAACAGTATGAAGGTAACTACTCCCATGATTAAATTACCTCCCACCAGGTCCCTCCCATGGCACGTGGGGATTATAGGAACTAAAATTCAAGATGAGATTTTGGGTGGTGACACAGCCAAACCATATCAGTCAGGGAGATGGATTTGAGACTGAGCTCCCATCTCCTAAGCTGCAGCACCTGATTAAAGGTTTCTTCCTTGGCAATGATCGTCATGCTGCTGATTGGCTTTCTGTGTGTCGAGTAGCAGGACCTAAGACTTAACCCCTGGTGTTTCAGTAACAAAAAGAAAGACTTACCTGGCCCCAAAATGTCAATACTTTTGAGGTTGAAGAACCAACCCTGTACTAGGGAAAGGTCAATACTCTTGGATTTTTTGCCTTTTCAGATTTACAGAAACTTTATATTCTGTATCATATGGGCTATATAGCCCATATTAATGGTTAAGACTATAAAGTTATTTTTATAATAGAAATCAAACAGACATGGACTCAAATCCTGGATCTACGCCTTACCAGAACTGTAACCTTGGACAAGTTACCTAACTGCCCTGGGCTTTTCCTCCCTCATCTGTAAAATGGAAGATGAAACTGGCCTTACAGAGTAGTTGGGAGGATTAAATGAGAAGATGCCTAAGGCTAAGAGTTTTTATTACTATAACTACTGTTTTTTTTGTTTTGTTTTGTTTTTTTAAAGTTCCAAAAGCGGCTTGATATCAGAAAATGGGTGACTGGGTCACCTAAAAATAGGGCTATTTTATCCGGTAACAATTAATATGCACACTGGCAAACTGTATGAGCTAATAAGCAATTGAAACACCCAGTTGCTATTCCTCACTACTACGTTATAATCTAGCTAAAGAGAGGCTGACCAAAGACCCAGTTGCCATAGTAATAAAAAGTTTCTGTGGGTCTTACTGATAAATGCTTTTTCCATTTTCCAGGCTGGGCTTTATGCACAAGCCCCCTGTGGTTGAGTCTTTTCTACTTACTAAACCTATTATCTTTCTGCTGCGCAAAAACCAATTTATTATAGGGAAAAGAGCCACCCAAAACAGGACATGATGACAGCCTGTCATTTATTGTGGGTTTCTGTAATGGAGCTCCCCAGTTAGTAGTACCAATTAGCAGCTCAATAAGACATGCAGCTGCTTCTCAGCAGCTCAGTAAGACATATTAAACCACCTTCCATTACCTCCACTATGCCAGGTACCAGCACAAGATTCCTTCATCCTTGGCCAGGCGCAGTGGCTCACACCTGTAATCCCAGCACTTTGGGAGGCCAAGGCAGGAAGACCACTTGAGGTCAGAAGTTCAAGACCAGCCTGACCAACATGGTGAAACCCTATCTCTACTAAAAAAGTACAAAAATTAGCCGGATGTGGTGTCACGTGCCTGTAGTCCCAGCTACTCAGGAGGCTGAGGCAGAAGAATCATTTGAACCCAGGAGACAGAGGTTGCAGTGAGCCAAGATTACACCACTGCATCACAGCCTGGGCAACAGAGCGAGACTCTGTCTCGGGGGAAAAAAAAAAAACGATTCCGTCATCTTTACTGTAAATGAGGAAGAGGAAGAAGACACTCTTACTAATGTTTATTGTGTGTTCTGGGCTCTCATGGACTTTATCCCGCTTAGGCTCCACGAAAAAACTGTGAGGCAGGAATGATTACCAACACCTCACAGAAGACAGGAAGCATCACAGTGGTTAAGTAACCTGTCCAGGGACACACTTTTATACATATATTTATTTGTTATAAATTCATAATTTATTTTCATAAATTGAGTTGGCTGAGATAAATACTTTTAAATGCGGAAAATGGGATGTTACAAGGAAAAGCAGAAAAGAAAGGTAATAGACAAAATGCATTTCACAAACTATTATAAGATCACTAGTATCAGGGCTCAAATTTTAGCTGAGTTTCCTTGTGGCCAAAACAACAAAGGAAGCATGATCAATAGTAAGGATGGAGAGAAGTATCCAGAACATTAGAAGTGAACTCTTTATAAGACAAGAGATTTTTGGTGCCCCCACACCATAACTCCATCACACAAGCAAGTAAATCATAAAATGTGAGTCCCTCCACCTCCCGGGTTCACGCCATTCTCCTGTCTCAGCCTCCTGAGTAGCTGGGATTACAGGTGCCCGCCACCACACCCAGCTAATTTTTTGTATTTTTAGTACAGACGGGGTTTCAGAGTATTAGCCAGGATGGTCTCAATCTCCTGACCTTGTGATCCGCCTGCCTCGGCCTCCCAAAGTTCTGGGATTACAGGCATGAGCCACTGCACCAGGTTGAGTTATATAACTTCTGATGCCTCAGTTTCCTTATCTGTAAAATGAAGATGCCAATCATGATACCCATCTCGCAAAACTACTTTGGAGATTAAATGTAAAGCACTTAGACTTTTTAGACTCCATTACGTAAGTGTAAACTATTGCTAACCCTCCTATTCCCATCACAGTCTATTGATTGACTATGTGCTAGGCATTGTGCTAAGCATGGGTGGACAGAGCCTTTCACAAGGCAGGGGAGGTCTCACTCTCAATGGTGCTCTAGTCAGGGGAGGATGAAAAAGAAAAAACAAAAAACAAATCAGGCAGTGCTAAGTGCTAGGTGGTGATGTACAGAGATGTGATAGTCGGCAACTGTACAAGTAGTTTGGGTGCTGAGGAAAGGAATATCTACAGCAGAAGCAGTTCCAGAGAGGTTTAGAAGACAAGATGTCAGCCAACCAAGGGTGAGAGGGGACAGCAGCCCAGGCAGAGAGGCAACATCTCAAGAACATACCTAAAGCCTGGAAAGAACCTGAAACAGAAAGAAGGGCTGTGGAGCGGGGCTGAAGCAGAGTGCCCGGGGGTGGCAGGGGATGGGTACGATGAGTCAGAGAGGTCAGCAGGAGCCAGGTTAGGTAGGGCTTCTTCAGCCTGGCTAAGGAGTTTGAGTTCAGAATTCTAGCTGTGATGAGAAGTCATTACAGGGGAGTGACCTTCTTTATCTTTTTTTTTTTTTTTTTTTTTTGAGACAGGGTTTCACTCTGTTGCTCAGGTTGAGTGACCTTATTTATTTATGTATTTATTTTGAGACAAGGTTTCACTCTGTTGCTCAGGTTAGCGTGCGGTGGTACAATCATGACTCGCTGCCACCTCACCCTCCCATGCTCAAGTGTGCCTCAGCCTCCTGAGTAGCTGGAACTACAGGCATGCATTACTGACCAGCTAATTTTCTCATTTTGCGTAGAGACAGTGTCTCACTGTGTTGCCCAGGCTGGTCTTGAATTCCTCACCTCAAGTGGTCCTCTGACCTTAGCCTCCCAAAGTGCTGGGATTACAAGTGTGAGTCACTGTACCTGGCCTGATTTATCCTTTATAAAAGACCACTCAGCTGCCCTGTGAGAAATGCTCTGAGAGCACAGAGGGAGGCACAGAGGGAGGCAAAGGAAGCAGGAAGACCAGTCCAGGGAGTGACAACAGTCCTTACACTAGCACAGGAGTGGGGAAGATAAGAGAGTTGTAAATGAATTCAGTATCCTCGAAACCAGGGTTCCTCAACCTCAGCACTCTTCACACTAAAGCTGGATAATTCTTTGTTGAGGTGACTGTCCTATACATTGTAAGGTGTTTCACATCTTTCCTAGCCTCTATCCACATACACCAGCTGCAACCCCAATTGTGACCATCAAAAATGTCTTTATACATTGCCAAACGACTATGAGGGTTAAAATCACCTCTGACTGAGACCCACTGCTTTAGAAGTAGAGTTGACTGGGCTTGCTAATGGATTAGAACAGGGAGAGAGAGGACTCAAGAAGGATTTCTAAGTTTTTGTATGTAACAAGGTAAGATCATCTTAGACATTCAGAGGGCTCTCCCTCTATACCAGTGGGCTGGGTTTTGATTTTCAGTGCTACTCAATCATTCATTCAAACAGTCCACAATGAGTGTCAGCCAAACCCAATGCCAGGGACACAAGCATAACTTAAAGAGCTCACAATCTGAAAGAGACACAGACCTATAAGCAAATGGGGTTGATAAAGTAGGTCATATGCGTCAGAAAAACCTCCAAGACTGACCAGAGCGTAAGGAAGACATGGCTCTTTGCTTCTGGGGGAAGTGGTGGGAGTGTTCCGGTGAGATTCCAGTGTTGTGCCTGGAAGACAGAGGCACAGAGGGAAAGGCATGTGCCACAGCACTGGGTTTGAGACGGGGCTGGCAGGCGGAGAGAAGGAGGGAAGGAGCTGCTGCTGAAGAGACAGGAGGGACCAGCCAGGAGGGCTCTGTAAGACACACTTGATTCCATGTGAAATCTGGGAGCCACTGGAGGGTTGTTGTTATTATTCCTACTCTTTATTACTAATGATTAAAGGAAAATCAAAGAGACATCTCCTGAGTGCTCGGAGGGCATCAACCCCAGTGCTGGGCGCTCTACTTAGATGAGGCACTTTATACTTCCTCCAGATGAGAAAACTGCAACCTAAAGAACTCAGTGACTTGCGCAAGATTTCTTGGCTGACAAGTGGCAGAGCCAGGATGTGAACCCAGACCAGCTGGCTCCAGAGTTCACACTAGGCAAGGAAATTGTGACGCAAATGTGTGGTTTAGGAAGATCATTCAGGAAATAAAAATATCTGAGGATCACTAGTTTATGGAAATAAATGAGCAAGGGAAAATGTATTACATGGAAAGGTCAGAATTCATTTCTAGGCAATTGATGATCCAGGGAGGAAGACCAAGAAGGTAGAAGGGCAGCCAAGAGATAGTGGGGAGAATCTCAGCAAACAAAGGAGAGAAGACGAAGCAGCAGTTCGCAGCATCCAGTACTGCTTCAAGGTCAAGTAAGAACAGATTTCAACATTTGCTGGATCTGACAACTAAGAGATTCTTGGAGCAAAACATTACTGTGGAGAATCAAAAGCCAGGTGCATAGGGCCAAGGAGTCACACACTGGCTACAACAAAGGAGAAGGAACAAGAGCCAGTGGGACACTAGCTTGAGGAAGAGTTTGGGGCCAGGGGAGAGACTAAAGATGAAGAGGTAAAGAAGTAATTACTGCAAAGAATTCACAAACCTGAGTGTAGATTAGGCTCCCCTGGCGAAACAGGATACAAGTGGGTTTCTGGCCCCATCCCAAACCCAACAACCTTTGTTTCCCAAGTTGGCTTCAATCCACCAGGGACCCTGACGATCGCAGGAACCACTGAGTGAGGCAGCATTTTTCATAGTGTGGTTCCTGGAACACTGGCAGCTTCCTCAGTCTATCCTAGGCCTCCTGAGTGAGAATATCCCAGAAAGGTCCTGGGAAGCTGCTTACTGAAGACTCTAGGTCATTCTGATACAGCCAGCTTAGCTCCCTGAAAATCATAAACTCTAGACCTTCATGGCTCAAAGTGTAGACCTCAGACCAGTGCATCAGCAACCACCTGGGGGGTTGTTTGAAATTCAATCAGCCTTACCCCACATACCTACTGAGCCAGACTCTGCATTTTGCCAAGACCCCCATGCCTTTTGAATGCATATAAAGTTTGAAAAGCTGTGGACTGCAATACAGGGAGGATTTTGGGGTTGAGGCGAGAGGTATCATGTACCCTCCTGCCACATGTATTTAGTGGAGAGTGCCCTGAGAATGCTTGCTGTAATTTTTACAGGAGATAGCAAAGTGTTCCTCAAAGAAACCTCCTTCAAGGTTCTGATGCTTCAAGCCACTGCTGCACCCTCCAGAGCTGAGGAGCTAAGTCAATCATGATTTCAGACATTTAAAATGCAATATCTTTTTGCAGCAATGGGAAAGTATTGCACTTGATGCATTCCCAGAGCTCCAAGTGAATCCTGAAAACCTCCTCCATACAGACCTGCGGTGGTGTGCACTTACCCACAGGGGGCAGCAGAGCAGAGTGGTTCAGCGGCTCAACTCAAGCCAGAATGTCTGCCTTCAACACTTGGCTAGGCCACCCAAGTGCCTCAGCCAGTTACTTCACTCCTCTAAGCCTCAACTCTCCAACTGTATAATGGGGATACTAGCAGGACTCAGGTGATGTGAGGGCTGAATGAGATCATCCCTGCAGAGCACTGGGCACGGTGCCCATTATATAAAATTCAGCTGCTGTTTAAAGGCAGGCTGTCAGCAGGGCGTGGTGGCTCACACCTGTAATCCCAGCACTTTGGGAGGCCGCGGTGGGCAGATCACGAAGTCAGGCGTTCGAGACCAGCCTGATCAACATGGTCAAACCCTGTCTCTACTAAAAATACAAAATAAGCTGAGCGTAGTGCTGTATGCCTGTAATCCCAGCTACTCAGGAGGCTGAGGCAGAAGAATTGCTTGAACCTGGGAGGCAGTGGCTGCAGTGAGCCAAGATTGCACCAGTGCACTCTGGCTTGGGTGACAGAGCAAGACTCCGTCTCAAAAAAAAAAAAAAGAAAAAAGAAAAAAAGAATAGGCAGGCTGTCTGACCCCAGAACCCCTATACTACATGCTCACTTAGGGTCTCCACAATTTTGCATAACCATAAAGCTATCCAAACTCATTCCTACATGTGTAGGTCCACCTGCAAGAAAACCATTCTATATTTTCACAAGGAGGAGAACATTCCATTTAAAATTACAGAGGTCTGTAGTTGTAAGAGCGCTTGGAGATAACATAAGCACTTTATAGATGAGAAAACTAAGGCTGAGAAAAGCCAGAGTGCTCACCCACAGCAAGAGTTCATTCTTTGCACCAAAGTGTACTAACTAGGAAGACCACAGGCAAGTGTCTTTTAGTGCTGTGGTTTCTGCCCTGCACACGGGCACTGTGGCTGCACAGGCAATGGCTGAACCAGGGAAGACTGGCCCTTCTGGGCTGATTGTGCCATCTGCCAGTCCCCCAGGCTGTGCCAAGCAGTGGGAGTGCTCCTAGCACCCTGGAATTAAATGAAGAAGAAGCTGCCAGGAACCCTCTGTTTCTGAACATGAAAGCCCTTCATTAGCTTCTGCCTCTGGTCTTTAAATCCAAGCAAACTATCTGGATACCATGGCTTGAGATGATGATAATAGGCATCTATGCAAGGGCTGACAGAGAGAGAAAGAGAGGGAGGGATAAGACTCTCCAAGAGTTCATACCCCTTGGGACCCAAATCAAAAAGGAGAAAAGTTGAGAGAAGATTTACGTTCAGAAGAAAAATTAATTACAAGCAGGAATTGGGGTCAGGGCAGGTGGAAAGGGAGGATATGAGGCTGTTAAAGTGAATCAATCAAGTGATCCTTTAAAAGTGCTGAGAGAGCAATGGGGGTGTGTGTGTGTGTGTGTGTCTGTGTGTCTGTGTGTGTTACAGATGGAAGGAATCTTATTCTTGCTCAGCAATCCCATCTGGCCTCCTGGTAAGAGAAAACTAGCTCTGAGACAGCAGTAGTGAAAGTGATGTAAGAATGCAAGCAATGATTTGCCCCCACAAATCCTAGTAAACAGTCACTGTTCTTTCATTGATTCATTCAACAAATGTGTACCAAGCATGTCCCACATAGCAGGAGCTAATGTTGTTTGGTGTGGGGATAACAAGGTCTATCAGTTAACAAGGTATATCAGCCCTTTCCTGACTGTACTGAAGCATCTGATTCCTTAGGAAATGCAAACTGTATCAGTTTACTGTATCTTCTTGTTTATAAGTAAAATGTAGAGAGAGGCAATGTTTTGGGAGCAGGGACAAGGGGCATCTACCTAGCCTGGGTAGGAAAGGAGAGAAGGCTTCCAGTAGGAGATGTCGTTGTGGAATGAGAGGCCTCTGTCTTTACACATTGGCCCATAAATCTACCTATTCATCCATCTACCTATCCAACCACCCAACTATCCATCCATCCATTGACACACCCATCCATCTATCTACCCTTCCACCCACTCATCCATCCATCCATGCATCTATCCATCCATCCATCCATCCATCCATCCATCCATCCATCCATCCAACCATTCATCCATCCATGCACCCATCCATGCATCCATCCATCCACCCATGCATCCATCCATCCATCCATCCATCCATCCATCCATCCATGCATCTGGGTATCCATCATCCATCCATGCATCCATCCATCCATGCATGCATGTATCCCTCATCCATCCATCCATCCATCCATCCATCCATCCATCTG
>NW_016807388.1:135581-164110 GCF_001698545.2 Rhinopithecus bieti | reverse complement strand
GGGGGCGGGGGGCAGAAACCTGGCACATAACCTGGGATGTTAAACAGAGAGCGCAGGGAAAGTGTGTTTCATATGTGCATTGTTTTCACAATCGTTCACACTTGCCAAAGTTTGGTTTGCATCAGAGGATGATTATACAATCCACAGTTTATGTTTTCTTCTGAAATACAGGGCAAAGGGAAGAGTGCAGGACTGATGGACTCTAGGGAACCCCATCCATCACCTTGTATGTGGGCATAGCTAACTGCTAGCATTAGGGTGACTCCTTGTAAGAGTCACATGTCCACAACTTCTTGGAGGTGCTCATACAATGTTTCCAGGTAGCCCCTGCAGTAACTGTGAAAGGCCCCATCTCCTAATGGTGCATGGCCCATTTGCAGTGTCAGGGGCACTGAAGAAAGATCTTAATGGCATCATCTAAAAATCATCCTTTACCATGAACGTAAGACTCTCTTCTGGGGTCACGGGAAGAGGATTCCAAGCAGATGTGCACCAGTCACTTCTTCTGATTATTAAAACAGTAGTGTTGCTGCTGCTGGTGGCAGCCAAGGCTGATGCCTACCGGGCACTGTACCAAGGACTTTGCATACATCCTCATATTTATTTCTTGGACAGGTGGCGAGACTTACCTAGACACACAACACAGTCAGTCATGAGTGAAGCCGGGACCTGAAACCAATACAAGCCTGAGCATTTCTATTAACAGGGAGCTCATTAGCACCCAAGGCGCTCCACAGCTACCTTTAAAGAGCTGCAGAGAGATTTTGGCTCATTATGAGAAATAAATTTCTGAGTACTCCCATGCTATGATAGTTGGAAGTGAGCTCTGTTCTGGAAAAAGACAATTACGGTGCTGTCTTTGGAATCACAGATGTCAAAATGCGATTTTGAAAAAGAAAGAAAAAAAAGGCTGGGGCAAGTCCAGTAGGAATCAACCCTTCTGTCTTTTTCCCACAGAAGTCTCTGCGAAAATCAAATCTCAAGCCCAATAGATTTTTTTTTACAAAATAGACTTGTAGCTGCTTTGCTTTCAGCAAGGACAAGATTCCATGCTCCAAGCCCCCATGGCTCCAGGTGCTCTCCTTTCTCCCTTTGGCACTCCAAGAAGTACAGTTAGAAAAACACTGATAGGAGTCCTACTCCTCACTGCAGAGATTTAAAAAAAAAAAAAAAAATCAGACCCCAAATCAGAGAGCTGGGTCCTAGCAAATCCCGATTGATCCTTATGACAGATATGCTAGACCCTTCACACATCAGCTTCCAGGACCTGGGCAGCATTTCTCTTTATGCTTTAATTTATGCTCCAAGGACTACCAGTTGCATGTACTTAAAGATGACATTGTTAATAACTATAGCTAATTCTTTTCAACAACTAAGAAAGATCAAGCATTGTTAATACCAGTTAAACACATAACAGGTATAAATGTATTTAAACTGTAGGAGGTAGATACTATTTAATTATTTCCCCATTTCACAGATGAGGAAACTGAGGTACAGAGAAATTAACGTGTCCAGTATGCAAAGGAACGAGGACAAACCCAGATTGGCCTGTGTCAAGCTTGTGTATTTTCAAGCACGCCACACACCGCCTCTCGTGCAAAAATAAGATGATGTTAGAGAAGAACAATTATCATTATCCCACCTTCCAGAGACACCCACTGTGAACAGGCATATAATCTTGTTGGCAATATTTGTTGAAATTTCCAATGGACAGGAGCCTCTTGCTGAGAATTTCATTTCTGGCTCAGATAAAGTCATTTCCTCTCATGGGCATTGCAATGAGAGCATCTGCGATCTACTTTATTTCTTTAGGAGATAATACGCATGAAAGAACTTTAAAAGCAAAACAAAGCAATAACCCATATCATGTCGCCATCCCATTACTTAGCACTCCCTCTTCAAAACAGTTTGCTTTTGAGGCCACTATACTAACTGCAATGCATCTGCCTGGACTTAGCAGAAGGAATGCTCTGTGGGACATTCCCTCTACCCAGACATCAAAAGAGGTTGGCAATGCAAGATTTGTCCAACCAAATTCCTCACTCAGTGAGACTTAGTCTAGTCCTATGACAGATGAGTTTCAAAATGGAGGGAGCACCAGACTCCCCTGGGCTGCTTGTTCAGGTGCAGACTCCTGGGCTCCACTCTGTTTCTAAGAATTCTATTCCAGCAGCTTTTGAGTCATCCCCAAATCTACATCAACAAATGAGTAAGATGACCCATCAAGCACAATTTAGAAAGTACCGGTTAGGCACTGTCCCTAAGAGCCCAGGAGCCCAAGGTGGCAAAGAGCTTAGCCCTTTATTTTGTGGTTATTCAAGAGACAACTCAAAACTTAGTTTGTTTCATTTTTATTATTCTTTTCTTTCTTTTTGTTTGGCAGCACCACGCTGAGCCACCAAGATAACACTCCAGTACTCCTTTATTCATTCAGAAAATTTATGAGTCGTGTCATTATGGTTAGTCTGGTGACTGACAGATGATGGCAGGCAAGCATTTACAACTTTTTGGCCATAACTTTTATACAGGAGAATTTAAAGCATGAAGTATTGTCAAAAGTTGCAACAAACATTTGTTGAATGCTTACTGTGAAGCAGGTGTTTTCTAAGAGCCTTACAGAGAGTCATTTAATCTTCACCAGCCCGTGACATAGGAACTATTCCTATCTCATTTTACAGATGTGGCAACTGAGGTACAGAGAGGTTAAGTAACTTGCCCAGGATCACACAGCTAGGTAGAGGTAGAGCATGATTTGACTCACTCATCCAACTTTGGAGCCAATGCTCTCAACCATGTTGACCACTAAGCACACGGTTATTTCCTTCCCTTGGCTTATGCAGCCCTGCCTGCCTGACCCACCACATACTTCTCTAGGCACCCCTGAAATCTCTCCTCTTCCTTCCCACCCGCCATAGGCATCACCATGGGTAGGCCTAAATATGCAGCATCCTCTTCTTTTTTACCCTCAGGGCTGTATTTAGGCTTTCCTTTTCCATGAAAGTTCTTCTACCCTGCAATGGACTGGATGTTTTTGTCCTCCTGAAATTCTTCTGTTCAGGCCCTAGTCTCCAATGTGATGGTATTAGGAGGCGGGGCTCTTGGGAGCTGGTTAGATCATGAGGGTGGAGCCCTGATTAATGAGATTAGTGCCATTATGAAAAAGGCCCAAGGGAGCTCAGGCATCCATTACACCCTATGAGGACACAGCGAGAAGACAGCTGTCCACAAACCAGGATGCGAGCCCTCACCAGACACCAAATCTGTCAGTGCCTTGGTCTTAGACTTCCCCACTCCAGAACTGAGAAAAATAAGTGTTGCTGTTTATAAGCCACCCAGTTAGTAGTATTTGAATGGATTAAGATACTGGCACTCTGAGAAGATTAAATAGAAAAATAAAGCAGAGAATACATCCATCTAAAGGGACACTCAGTAGAGGCTCTGAGTGCCAGGAGTGATGAGAAATGGAGAGGATACAGCAGCCAGGTCTTGAATCAAGGCGGCCAGCACTGTCACCACTGAACTACACTCAACTTTCCCTTAACAGCATCTGACTGCCCAGTGGCCTCCATTCCAGGGAACTGGGAAGAGCCCCAGCTTGGATTTTAAAGTCAGACAAGTGGCAGACACCCACCGTGTTCTGCATCAGGGCCATCTGCTCCCTGTCATCCAACAGCTTCACTCAGTGGCCCACCAGACTGCCTGCCCTGCTGCCTGGGGACTGACAACAACGTGAATATGTGGTTTGAGCACCAAAAAGCAGGCACTACCCAGGGCTCAACAGGACAAGGTCTACGGACATGCAGCAGAGTAATGGTGATGGGCTTGCACAGGCTCAGGAACAAATATACAGCTACCAGCAGGATCCTGCTACAGTTCACCTGTCATTGGCTAAAATCTTCAAAACAGCCAAAGGAAAACACAGATCATGGAAACCTCCTTACCACAATCACCTACTCCTCCAACAGTGTCCAATCCATCTTTGAAGCATTCTCTCGTAGCTCTCTATGTGATTAAGAAGGCAACAGGATGGCCTCTCTCCCTCCTCTCTCCAAATAAACAAAATTCTCGAGTCTTCTCCTCACTTCCCTCTCAGAGGTCAGTAAACATCACAGACTTTATTGCTAGATACCAAAAGAGCAGGAGAGGCAAACAACCCTTCACTTGACAACAGACAGCAGGAGCCAAGATGGTCTTCAGCCCCTGCATATTTAAATCTCATGGAGAATCTGAGACACTGACTTTTTGCCTCTCCACCCTTATCCCACCAAAATGAAGGGCATGGATAACAGAAATAAGTAACACAGGTACACGCAAATGATGCCTTTCCAGTGGAATAAGAGACTGTATTTTAATTTGAAATTAACCTGGAACTCTGTGGTGCTATAGAACACCGAATACTTGTAATGTAACCTACCTCAGTCCTTTGCCTTCCAATCACTGATTCTAGAACACCCAACGGCCTTTCAGCCCTAAGACATTCCCTAAGACATTTTATGTGACTCCTCTTGTAGTGATCTGAGAAAAGGACATGGCATTAACCATGTCAAAAGCTAAAGTTTCTGAAATGCGTTCTAAAGAGGGGTATGCAGTTACCTTTTGACTTTAAAGATTCTCTACCCCCATCTCCTCCCACTCTAAACCTTTAGAAAACTAATATTCAAGTGTTACTAGTGAAAGAATCTCTCTGGTCACATGTCTGCATTATATGAATGCACCATATTCTCTTTTTTTAATTATTATTTTCTCATCTGTCTCAAGATTTTTTTAAAGTCATTTGGCAACTGCACACTAGCTATGTTGGAGATAAAAGTGCAAGTCTGCATTAAAAAATAAAAATAAAGACTGCACACCCTAACTTGGATCAGCAAGATTTGTCTGGATGTGCCAGGAGAAAATTTTTTTTGATGTTCTGTGATTTTGCAGCCATTTAAATTTTATTAGCAATTACCAAGCGTGTTCCCACTGACTATATTTTGCAGTTACAGCCAAGTCCTGGCAATAAGAGCATGCCAGAATGACAGGGGCCCAGGCAACCTGACCACACTCATTCCAGAAACACAGAAACATGACCCCTGCCCCTCAGCTCAGAGCTATTTCATTAAGACTCTCCCTTCACAGGCAGAGAAAAGGCAGCACACACTGCTGATGATAATGAAGCTCTCTGGAAGTGGGGAAGAAGACTGGCGAGATGGAATGAAGCTGATATTTGTGCAAAATAATTGGTTTAAAAGATGACTTTAAGACGACTCCATGCCACTCACTTCTTAGCTGGTGACAATATTGGCATTTAAATTGGTAGTTTCCAAGAAAGCAGTGGCAGGTCTCAAACAACAGCTGCTATCACCTAGGAAGGACCAAGGGAGCTGGAAGAGGCCTGGTGGGATTCTTGCAGATGCTGTCCAAGTTTCCCTGTCACCACCAGAATAGGATCAGAATGGTAACAGCAGGGATATGTGATGGGAAATTTAACTAAATAATGAAACAAACTTTCTAAGAACTGGAGGATTTAGTCACTCCAGAAAATGAAACAGTCACTCTTCTCCTGGGAGTTACTTAATTGGATAAGTTCTTCTCAGTTTTTCTCTAGGCTCCAGGAAGCCTTATCTCAATAGACTTGACTCAACTTCTTCCCAACCAGAGTCTTGGGTCTTCTGTCCCAGCTTCAAGGGAGGGAGCCCCGGGATCTCAGGTAAATAGTCTGATTCTTCTCACCTCCGGGCAGTGGTTGGGGGTGTCAATGGGAACTCGACAGCACTATAGTTGGAGTGGGGCTCTCCATCCTAGGCTGTCCCCCAGCCCACTCCTCAGAACCAGACTATGACAAGCTCCCCGGGTTCCATCTCCTGAAAATGGTTCAGGGAAGGGAAGGGGCTAAGTTTGACTTATGTGCTGTCAACCTGAACATCCACAGTATTTCTGAAACAGAACTGTCACCTATTAGAAAGGAGAATCTATGGAGCATCACCCAGCTCATCTTTGACACCTGAAGGAGTCTGGATCAAAAACTCTTTGGCAACCCTAAAGGCTCTTCCTTTTAGGGCACAATGCATCCCTGAGGAAGGCAGAAGATGGAAAGCATATCACATTAAGTGCCTGCTATGCAGCAGGCGCCAGCACCTTCATATGTATTCTCACCCTGCCCCTTTTCACATCTGCTCCCATTTCCCAGATGAAGGAACTGAGATTCCAAGAAGAGAAGTGACTAGCTAGGGGCAGAGCTGGGACCTCCACACTGCCAGGAGTACAGCTGACATTGATGGAGTGCTTCCTCTGTGCCCGCTGCTGTTTGAAGGGTTTTCAAGGTTTCAGCTCATTTAATCCTCACAAAAATGCCAGGGGAGTTATGAGGAAACTGAGGTCAAGTACCTTGCCCAGGTTGCACAGCTCCCAGATGATGGAGCCAGGATTCAATACTGGTAGTGTTGGCTGCAGAGCCAGGTCCTTCTCACTTTGCACCCTGTCTGCTATCCTCTAAGCACAGCACCCAAAGGAAAACATAACACACACGGTACATTTATCTGTTTGGAAATGTTCAGCACCGTTGGCTGAAACATCATATGCTAACAATCAGAGAAAATTAGTGCATTTCATTGAATCCAAGATGCCACTAAGTGCAAAGCACACCACTATTTTATGCACAACTAACAAAGAAACAACTCTGCCAATTAAAGTAGACACTTGTTTTCTTAGACCATTGAAAACTGTGGGGAAAAAAATGTGTGTCTCGGAATTTTAAAAACACTGGAGGCCTTAGAATGATCAAGACGGTGAAATACAGGATAGACGCAGAATGGACATGGTTCTCTATGAGTGCAAAAAGTAACCTAATATCTGATTTCTCAAGAAAACCTGATAATCCTAATTTTTATGTGAAAGCTCTTGCTTTATAAACACTGGCAACTAATTTTTGTTTTTCGTGTCCTTGTGCAGGACAAACAAAACCTGACTGCAGTCCAAACTGGCTGGGACCCCCAGGTGGAACCCTCCTAGGTTCCAAGTGGGGCTGGACAGCGGAGAGCTGGTGACACTGTGCTTAGTCCACAGCAGCCCCCTCCAGCCCCAGAGCTACTAGAAGCACAGAACTTTCACAGACTGCTAGACACACTAACTAGCATTTAGAGTATCTTCACATTATGGAAATGGCCAAAGGAAGGCATCAGATTACAGAAGAAAAAAAGAGTACATCCAGCTGACTTTTAAAATATATGTATTTATTTATTTTCTCATTTGAATCAAACTTCTTAGGTATTCAAATCATCCCTGTTTTATTGACACACTTGGTTCTGTTCTATAACCACCATGCTACAAAGGCAGAGGTAAAACAATTAACAGCGATATTCCCCAAGTGAATGCAGTGAGCATCCACACAGCATCGGGACTGCCAGGCAGCTGAGTTTGCAAAGGCCTCCTCCGGTGGTAGCTGCTGGTCACTGGGGAGCTTCATCTCCTCAATATTTACCCAGTGTAGCAGGTTGAACAGTGCCCTGGGACCTGTGAATGTGACCTTATATTTGGAAATCGGGTCTTTGCTGATCTAATGAAGTTAAGATAAAGTCATACTAGATTAGGGTGGGTCTTAAACCAATGATCAGTGTCCTTAAAAAAGAAATTTGGACAAAAAAGCAAAGAGACACAGGGACAGAACCATGGGATGACAGAGGCAGAGACGGGAGTGATGCATCTACAAGCCGAAGAACACAATGATGGACAGTGTATTAGTCTGTTCTTATGCTGCTAATAAAGACATACCTGAAACTGGGTAATTTATAAAGAAAAAGAGGTTTAATGGACTCAGTTCCACATGGCTGGGGAGGCCTCACAATCATGGCAGAAGGCAAAGAAGGAGAAAAGCCACGTTTTACATGGCAGCATGCAACAGAGCTTGTACAGGGGAACCCCATTTATAAAACCATCAGATCAGACTGGATAAAGAAAATGTGGCACATATACACCATGGAATACTATGCAGCCATAAAAAAGAATGAGTTCACGTCCTTTGCAGGGACATGGATGAAGCTGGAAGCCATCATTCTCAGCAAACTATCACAAGAACAGAAAGTCAAACACTGCATGTTCTCACTCATAAGTGGGAGTAGAACAATGGGTACACATGGACACAGGGAGGGGAACATCACACACTGTGGCCTATTGGGGGTGGGGGCTGAGGGGAGGGAGAGCATCAGGACAAATACCTAATATGCATGCGGGACTTAAAACCTAGATGACGGGTTGATGGGTGCAGGAAACCACCATGGCACATGTATACCTATGTAACAAACTTGCACTTTCTGCACATGTATCCCAGAACTTAAAATTTAAAAAGAACTTACCATGTAACCAAAAACCACCTGTTCCGCAAAACTACTGAAATGAATTTTTTAAAAATGAAACAAACAAAAAAAAAAACCCCATCAGATCTCATGAGACTTATTCACTATCACGAGAATAGTACAGGAAAAACCCACCCCCATGATTCAATGACCTCCCACCAGGTCCAGCCCATGACCACGTGGGGATTATTACAATTCAAGGTGAGATTTGGGTGGGGACACAGAGCCAAACCGTATTAGAAAGCAAATCAGTAGAAGTGAGGACAAGGTAAGGAAGGATCCTCCCCTAGAACCTTCAGAGAAACCATGGCCGGGTGGACACCTTGCTTTAGACACCTAGCCTCTAGAACTGTGAAAGAATAAGTATCTGTTGTTCTAAGCCACCCAGTTTGTGGTATTTTGTTACAGCAGCCCTAGGAAACTAATAAAACTGGAAAGATTTGGAGCACTTTGTACTTCTCCACTTAGTGTAAAATTACCAACATCTTCAAAAATCTACCAGGGGCCTTTAAGAAAACTTTGCGTACAGTCAAATGCATGTTAAGTGTAGCCTGACAACCTGGAAATGTCCATATGTAGGTGGGTGCCTATCAGATGCCCACCCGAAACTTCATGCTGTGATTCCAACATCTGAACTGAAAGTCTGTCCTCACCACAGGCCACGAGGCACAAAGAGCACATCTAGAGTGGCAAGAAGGAATCAGGAAGACAGTAATTTTGCAAGTTCTAGGCCTACAATGCTGAAGGCCACAGGGAGTGGTGCTGACTTCAGGTCAGTGTGGTGAAGGTGGAAGAGACTACATACTCATGGCGGCTGAGAAGCCTGAGCGCTGAAGCAAAACATCATCATTAAAATCCACTTAGGTGTTTAATTGTGCAGGGCTCCAGCAGAGCTGAGAACAGCCGAAGGCAGCCACTCTGGGGCTACTGCAGGTCCATTAAGACACAGGTCCCCATCTGAATGCAGAGGAGGTACCTCCAAGCTTCCTTCTCTGCAACCTCAAGAGCCTGGCTCACCCCAGCCCCTCAAATGTTTGTTTCCTTCCCTTTTGCACCAGTTTGGGTGTCTGGCTGGCTCCCTGGAGCTCTAAGCTAAAAGCAATTTCATGCAAGCTCATGAATGTGTGTTCAAGACTGGACAGTGAAAAGCAGATATTGACCTAGCAGATGAAGGTGTTTCCATGGCACAGGCTCTCAAACTAAGAGCAAGAAAAGACCGGGTGCGGGAAGGGGAAGTGGAGGAGGGAGGTGTCGGGAACAGGGGAGTAATAACTCCCAGCATTGCGCTGGCCAGGAAATGTCACCAGCATGCGTTTGAGGGAATAGGGTCAGCTAGCATTCACCGAATGCTTAACTCACACCAGGCACCAGCTACAAGCCTCACAATAGCTCATGTCAGACTCACAGAGCTGATCTGCACCTTGTCTGCACCAGGAAACAATACGTATTGTTTAAATCCACTCCTTTCTAACTGGCTTAGGGCCTGGACACAGCGCTTACTAGATGTTTGAAGTATCACCCCCGAAATATCACACCTCTGTGATAGGCACTGCTATTACCTCCATTTTACAGATGAGGAAACAGGTGCATGGTAAGCCCCACGACTGCAAACATCATAAATGGAAGCTGTGGGGAGAACTCAGTACTGTCTGGGCCCAAAGCCCCTGTTCTTAACCATAGGATTTATGGTTTTGAATTTAAGACTAAAGAAATTCAGTGAAGTGAGGATCATGCCAGGAATTAGGTGAGACATTTAAAAACCAAATACAAACAGAATGACTCAATAAGAAAAGAGGCAACGCTAATATACATAGGTCTTGGATTTCCTCCATACCATAAGTGCTGTGAAAGAGCACGTCTTTTCATTCTGAAGTGTTTAATGGACAGATCTTTAAACCACGATGATATTCTCTAGACCCTTTGGAGCGCCAGTTATGTTTTCTGAGGCTCAGCTCCTTCAGAAGGCCTTTGGAATTCAGCCCTTAGCTAGCAGTGGCTTGCCAAGAACCAAGATGCGGGAAAAAAACCGGACACCTCACTCATATGAGAAAGCAGTGGGCCTCCAGAAGAAACAGAGGGCATGACTCTTCCCGAGAGGCTGGGCAGTAGGGGGGTTAAGAAAAGGTCCACGTGGACTGGGCAGAGGCCGGCTTCTGGTGATGGTGGTCACTCCTTGGCTTGCGGGTGCCTCCCTCCAGTCTCTGCCTCTGTTGTCACATGGTCTTCTTCCCTCATATCTTCATATTCTTATAATGACAACATTCACACTGGATTAAGGGCCCATTCTACTCCAGTACAACTTCATCTTAACTAATTACATCCACAAGGACCCCCATTTCCAAATAAGGTCACATTCTAAGATATAGGAGTTCAGATTTCAACATATCCTATATCCTTTTGGAAGACACAATTTGACCCATAACAGTGAGATTCTTACTTGCAAATTGTTAAAGGAAAAAGTGAAAGCAGGATGTCTGCAGATGTCAGTCTGTTAGGCAGCTGCAGGAAGCTATCATTCACTGTATAATAATTTTGGGGGTTTGTTTTGAGATAAGGTCTCACTCTGTCACTCAGGCTGGAGTGCAGTGGCACAATCTCAGCTCACTGCAACCTCCACCTCCCGGGTTCAAGTAAATCTTGTGCCTCAGTCTCCCGAGTAGCTGGGATTACAGGTTCCCGCCACCACATCTGGCTAATTTTTGTATTTTTAGTAGAGTCAGGATTTCACCATGTTGCCCAGGCTGATCTCAAATTCCTGGGCTCAAGGGATCCGCCCGTCTCAGCCTCCCAAAGTGCTGGGATTACAGGCATAAGCCACCAAGCCCAGCCTATAATAATTTATTTTTTAAAACAAAAGAGATAGGTTGATAGTCATATTAGTTTGCTAGGGCTGCCATAACCAAGTACCACAAATTGGACAGCTTCAACCACAGAATTTATTGTCTCACAGTTCTGATGGCCAGGAGTCTGAAATCAAGGTGCTAGCAGGCTTGACTCCCTCTGGGGGCTGTGAGGGAAGGATCTGTTTCAGGCCCTCTCCTTGGATTGTAGATAGCTGCCTTCTTGCTACAAGTCTTCACATCGTCTCCCCTCTGTACATATTTCTGTGTCCAAATTTCCCCTTTTTATAAGGACATGAGTCATATTGGATTAGGACCCACCTAATGACTTCATTTTTACTTGGTTATCTTTATAAAACCCCATCTTTAAATAAAGTCACATTCTGAAATAGTAGGGGTTAGGACTCCAACACAGGAAAATTGTGGGGGAAGGTTGGGCTACAATTCAACGCAAAATGATAGTGCTGTGCCAGTTCTGCTTTCTACACAGTGATGGGGAGACCTGAGCCCGCTGCAGCTGCACACAGTGACTGACAGGCTGCCTCCCTAAGCCACAGCCCATCAGCCAACACATCCCCTTCTTTGAGAAATGACAGAACAGTCCAAGAGAAGAAGCAGCAAGCTCTATCCATCCTATGAAAGCTTCCTAGCCTGGGCGTGGTGCCTCACGCCTGTAATCCCAGCACTTTGGGAGGCCGAGGCGGGCGGATTACCAGGTCAGGAGTTTGAGACCATCCTGGCTAACACAGTGAAACCCCGTCTCTACTAAAAAAATACAAAAAAAACTAGCTGGGCGTGGTGGTGGGTGTCTGTAGTCCCAGCTACTCAGGAGGCTGAGGCAGGAAAACGGCGTGAACCTGGGAGGTGGAGCTTGCAGTGAGCCAAGATCGTGCCACTGCACTCCAGCCTGGGTGACACAGCGAGACTCCGTCTCAAAAAAAGAAAAAAAGAAAGCTTCCTGATTTCCAGAGGCATTTTGTGTGTGGAGCCGGTATTAGGTGCCCTAGAGAAACAGCCGAATTCCTGGTAAAGCTTAGTAAAGGTAAAGGATAACTCAGAATCCAGCTTTTTCCCACATATCTACTTGCCCTGTAGTGTGAGGTTAAAAGAAAATATAGGTGGCACCACCTAGAGGCAGAAGACGAGGAAGATGCTAAAAAGGAAAGAGGAAGAGTATGGAGCCTGAACAATCTCAACCCCAGCTTTCTTGCTCTTTTATATTTCTTGGTGATCATTTGCCCAAACTTGCCCTCTCAACCCTATCTCATGGATTTATGCCTTCACACCAGAGCAGTAATAACACATGTTCAAGAAATGGTCAGGAACAGTAAAAGCAAGTAAAATTCAAATCCCATTTTTGCACCTACTTTCCTATAGGATTTGGAGATTCGTTAATATTTTATCATTTGACAAAGTCCTCAAATGTATCCCTCCTCCACACCTCCCCCCGACCAAACACACCCATCAAACATAAACGGCCAAGTCTGTAAACGCAAAGCCAAAGACATCAATCGGTGTAACTTTGCAAAGGAGAAAATGAACCACCTTGGGAAGAGGACCCCAAACATTCAGGATCCCCGCAACCACTTGGTTAGAACACAGACAGATGGCAGCTAACATCGACACAGAACTGGAAAAAGATCTTAAGGCTCTTGACTCCCAGTCCCCTGTGGGTTCTGGAAATTTGGATTGCTGCTTTATTACAGAAGGCAGCACTAATCAAAGGACAGTCTCTTCAAGGAAAACATTTCAGAAACTCCCGGGACTAACAGTCATGTAAATATTCATTTCCATAAGAAACCATTATCGATGTTTTTAGAATCTTTTTATAAAGCAGGTTCGACATGATAATATGTCATGACAGCAATAAGATTCCATTTCAGCAGGGTAACAGATAACTGGAGAAAAGACTGAAAGCCCCCACTGGGGGTCTCTGACAGAAGAAGGTTATGCAGACTTATTTTCTAGGCCAACAGGCAAGCTCCATGGAATCGCTCTACTGCTCAATTTCCTCATCTGGAGATGACACCAACCCTTTACTAATAAGGCTTCTGCAACGATCAAATGAATCAATAGAATGTAAAATGCCTGGGACAGTGTGGCCTAGAGGAAGCTCTAATAAGCTCTCCTCATAATCAGGACTTTCACGGTGCCTCCTTGTTTTTCTAAAACATTATCTTTATTCCTTTTATTTTAAAGCTATTTGGATAAAACTCTCTCTGAGGGCATTCCACTAACCAAGAACAGAAATACACTCTAAGTGTCCCCAAATGAGCCCCTTCTATAGATTCAAGAGGCAGAAAATCCAATGTCTTAACTCCGCTGGAAATTAATTTTAGTCCATCAATAGGTATCTCACAAAGAAATAAAACTGGTAAGTAGAGGTAAGGGAAAACAATCTCGCTGGATAATTTTTTTAAATTAAAAAAAAAAGTAACTGTTTTCAATTATTAAATGAACCAGAAAAATATTTTTTAAAGATGTTACCCAGGGCTGCCAAGACTAAAATAAAGTCATAGTTTTCACATGTTGCCAGCAAACTAGTGCAAAACTTTAGCAAAACAAGTGGGCAGTCGGTGTCAAGAGCCAAGAAAAGGTGCCTTCCCTCTAACCCAGTAATTTTAATTCTGAGAATTGAGCCTAAGCAAATTTCTCAAAACAGAGGGAAAGTCATGTCCACCCTCCTGTTCACAAGTGAGCACTGTTTCCCATAGTGGAAAACTGGAAAGAAGAGAAATGCCAAATTATGTGTAGATAAACCATAGTATAGCAAGTTAATGGCACTAAAAATGACAAAGAGAAAAATGGGGGAAGATACAGAAAAAAATGTTAACAGGTTGAAACTGAAATGTTACATGAAAAAATGTCAAAATATAAAACTGTACACCCCTGGCGATTACACTGGGGAAAAGCCTGAATGAGAACTTCCAGAATGCCAATAGTGGATCTGAGTACAGATGCTTTTCCTCCTTCTCTGCCCTCAGTTTTTACAATATGTGGTCTTATTACCTCCACGATAAAATTTAAAAAAAATTCTTCCTGTGTGGTAAAATCCTTCCTCTGCTGTGGATACAGAAGAGCTGCTCACTGCCTCATATCCCACCATGACACACCTCTGCAGGCTCTTTCTTGCCCTTTGAAAAGGGCAAGAATTCTCTCTTTTTTAAGAAGCGTATTATCTTCCCAATGCCAAAGCTCCACAGGGCACTTGAAGTAATCGCCTCTCTTTGAGGCGAGAACACTGCCACCTTCACTCACCTCCCCTTCAGTACCCAGTTGTTCCAAAGAATCAGAGAAAGGGCTTTGTAGCTCATGAGCAAGACACAGAACCAGTCTCCCTCCCTCCGGGAAGGTGGCAGGAATTCCACATCAGCCGTTCCAATCATCCTTGAAAAGGTGGTCAAGTTGGTCACCCTGGAGACCTCAGCCCTGTCCACCCTGGCTCTGGCTGAAACCATTGTATATTTCCGTGATCTGGTTAAGCATAAGTTCCTTAAACGATCCTAAACATTTTGATCAGCAGAAGTAAAAGTGCGGAAGAGAGTGAAACAGAAGAGACTGAAACACAGGGGGATGGTTAACTTACAGTGTCTCTACCTGGTAGAGCATTAGGCAGCCTCCCAAAACAACTGTGAATCCTCAATATAGAATGTGGCCAAGGGCCTCTAATGTTAAGTAGAAAAAAGCAGGTAATTGAACCGTATTTCCCCATGACAACAACCAAATAAAATAGTTGGTACAGATTTAACCAATAACAGTTAATGTTTATAAGCCACTTACTATATACAGGCACTGCACTGCATGCTTCATACAGGTTAAAACTTCACAACAGTGTTAAGTATCAGAAGCCTTATTACCCCTGTTTTGGAGAGGAGGAAATTGAGGCACCAGGAGGTTAAAGAATTCTCTTTAATTCTCCCAAAGGCTAAAGTTTAGAACATGCTGGTAAGTTTCCCACGATCATACAGCCCCCTAAGGGGGAAGAAGGGCTCAGATTTTGACACAAATAGGCCTTCTCAAGGGCTCACACCCTCAAGTCCTAGGCTGGAAGGGAATATATAAGAAATGTTAAATGAAAGTAGAATTTGTTTTAGAAAAGGGACTTTTTCTCCTTCCCTGTACTATCTAAACTTTCTAATGTTCTGTTTTCACATTTTAAAGCCAAAAAAGAAGGGCTACAGAGAGAGGTCAATATATGTTTGGGGCGCATGGTTTTTTAATTATGTTTTGCTCAAAAGACTACATAAATGCCACTCAAATCTCCACCACACTTGGGTACTAAAGGTAGGAAGTCAGGAGAAAAAACTAATGGAGAATAGCCAAGAATGAGCCTGTTCCAAACCAAACCAAGCAGCTCTAGGCAGCTGCCAGCAACATCTTTTTTAAAAAAATATTTGCTCTCCACCATGTCTTCCCATTTGAGCATGAATTCTAAAATCATGAGATTTTGTGACAGGACACAGAATGTCAGAGATTGCACTAGTATCACACAGCTGCTACTGACAAAGCTGGGAATACGACTTAGGAATTATTAACTCCTTAACCCTGCATTCTTTCAGAAACATCATGTCCCAAATATTCCCAGGTCAGCTAACAACAATCCACACGTGCCAAAGGTCAAATATACACCATATCTCAAAAATGGTAACTTGGCACACTTGTATAGTGTTTAATAAATCCTTAAAACCAGACAGATGACAGAGCTCACACATACTATGTCATTTGCTCAGATTACTAATGTTATAGCTCTAGTAATTCTGAGGCCATGTTAGAAACAGAGAAAAGCTAAACTAGACATAATACTTTTACAAAATGATTCTATAGGCCGGGCTTGGTGGCTCACACCTGTAACCTGTAATCCCAGCACGTTGGGAGGCAGAGGTAGGTGGATTGCTTGAGCTCAGGGGTTCAAGAGCAACCAGGGCAACACGGTGAAACCCTGTCTCTACAAAAAATAAAAATACATTAGCCAGGCGTGATGGCGCACTCCTGTGCTCCCAGTTACTGGGGGGACAAAGTGGGAGAATCACTTGAGCCCAGGAGGTCGAGGCTGCAGTGAGCTGTGATCATGCCATTGTATTCCAGCCTGGGCTGGAAGATAACAAACAGACAGTTCTGCAAAAATAAAAATTCACATGTATAGTCATCAATTCAGAAGGGTCACATGCAACAAGCAGTATGAAGTATTCTCCCCAAAAAACACACCTCAATTTTCCCATCCCAAAAACTTCTCTGAAGGGCAGGAGCAGGCACTGGGGACACGGGACCCCTTGGATGGGCGAAGGGCCAGTTTCAGAGGGGGCAGCTTGCTCCAGAGGTATGTGAACTCCAAAGCCAGTGCCCCTTTCCGTGCGTCAACAGACAGGGGCCCCAAACTCTGGTCAGAGGTACCCCTTCCTGTGCGTCAACAGACGGGGGCCCCAAATTCCGGTCAGAGATATGTTAAAAATTCAAATGATTGGCTGGGCGTGGTGGCTCACGCCTGTCATCCCAGCACTTTGGGAGGCTCAGGTGGGCGGATCATGAGGTCAGGAGTTTGAGACCAGCCTGGCCAATATGGTAAAACCCCGTCTCTACTAAAAATACAAAAATTAGTCGGGCGCAGTGGTGGGTGCCTATAATCCCAGCTACTCAGAAGGCTGAGGCAGGAGAATTGCTTGAACCTGGGAGGTGGGGGTTATAGTGAGCCAAGATCGCACCACTACACTCCAGCCCCGGGTGACACAGCAAGACTCCATTTTGGGGAGAAAAAAAAAAAAGAGAAGTTCAAATGATTAACCTGTCCTCAGCTGTTTCCTCAGCTGGCTTCCAGGGAGACAGCAGGCTCAGAGCCAGGACACACAGTTCTCCTGTCAGACAGGCCACGTGGCCCGGTGCCCAAAGCACACGGAAGAGCCAGGAACCATCGTCTAGTCATGTGGTCTCAAGGCAATCCCCTGTGAGACAACACTGTGCCCACCACCTGTCAGTCATGTTTCCTACCTACCAGGGCACCCAGGAGGACAACCACATAGGGCACATGGCCAGGCTCACTCTGCAGAGACAAACTGAAGAGTAAGAGAAATACACCTCTGCAGGGCAGGGAGCAGGATCATTTGACACCACGGACCCTCTCAACTCACATCCCCGTGCCTCTCTTCTCGTAGATGACCATCAACCCAACTCTCACACATGTTTCGGTGGCACAAAACAGGCAAAGGGCTGAAAAGGAGGTGGGGTGGGGAGGATCACAAAACCATCTGACCCTGGTGGTGCCCATTAGGAGATGATGTCCCCAGCAAAGGCTCAAGCCCTATCTATTGGCAGAGGAAAGGGGATGGGAAAGCACGTTACTATGTATTCAGTGCCAACTCCATGCTGGATACTTGGTGGGATGCTATGCCTCATTTAATCATCAAGAAGATTCCACGGTGCTCTGTAAGATGGTCACCAGCATGGACCCTGGAGTCAGGCAGCCCTGGGTTCCCACGTCCAATGTGCCACTAGCTGGTTTTAAGGTGCTGCAGCCATATAACCTCTGGGATGCTCAGTTGGATCGTATATAAAATGAAGGCAAGGACGGGACTCCAGGGTAGGGATTAGCAGAGCCTGATGGTAAAACCTTCTGCTCTCTCAAAGCATTGGCTCCACCTCCACCAAGATCCCTGTGTCTACACTGATCATGTGACACTGAGATGGAGATACAGCAGAGAAGCAGGACTGCTGGCAAGAGGCACAAAACCACCAGCTTGCAGGAAGCAGAGTGTGCAGGGTCTAAGCCAGCGCAGGACCTGCTCCCCTCTGCCCCAGGATGGCTGCCACCCCACCCCAGCAAAGGGCCAGGCCACTCACGGCACTCCTTCTCATCACTCTTGTCGAAGCAGTCAGGCAGCCCGTCACACTGCCAGGCGCCCGGGATGCACCGTCCATTGCTGCACATGAAGTTGCCTGGTATGTTGCACTCGTTGGTAAAGTTGTTCCCGGGGAGCAGCTGGCTCTCTGTTGGAGAGAGGGGACAGGTCAGATGGCACAACAACAGTAGGGACCTGAGTGCCCCTCAGCTGAAAGGTGTGTGGTTCGGTATAGGTGAGACTTCCGGTAGGTGACTCAATCTCTCTGACCTTCAGTTTCCTCATCTGTGAAATGGACTAATAATCTGCCCCACTCCACCTCCAGAGATTCTGAGAGGACTAAATGGAGAAATACAGGGAACAAACACACTTAAATGTCGAGCACAAAATGGGTGTTCACTGACTTTTTTTCTTTCTCCATCAAAGACTGGTTGTAAACTCCAACTGTTCTTTTCTGGCCCATCAGCAGTGATTAAAAATTAAAATTCCAGACAGGAGTGAGCACTGGACTCCCAATGTCTCCAACAGTAGGAACTGTAAGATCTTTCCAGGCCTCAGACTCTGTAGCCCTTACAATCACAGAATCCTTGAAGCTGGGCCAAGTTGGCAGAAATACTGGGAGATCATTTCACTCTAGGAAACAGGAGCCCAGACCTATAAAACCAACCTGCCTGAGGTCGCACAGGTAGAAAAGGCCGCACTGAATCTTGAACTCCGGATTTGTAACCTCCACGAGGGTCCCAAGGTCACGAAATTGCCTGCCAAGAGTTACTGGAGGCTGAGAACCAAGCTGCAAGTTTAGATTCAACTCCACTGAACATAGTCATAAAGTGCCAAAGTCCCCAACCCAAACAGCCAACTCTCAGGCTGGAAAGCAAATAGAGAAGGCCAGTGCTGTGGCGGTGGAGGTGGGCAGGGTGCCGAGTTCATCTACCAGTGGACCCTGGGGGCAGATTTTCAAGGCAGCCAGGATCTGATCGATCTGACCAGTCTGAGCCATTGTGATCAATGGCTGGGGGACAAGGAGCCATGTGAGTAAAAGAGTTTTGAGGAAAAGCAGGGAAAAAAAAAAAAAAAAAAAGACCAGTCCTTCAGCACACCGCAGCTCCAGAGCTCCCTCCTGAGTCATTCCATAAGCATTTACTGGTCATTTATGACCAGATACTTGTGCTATGTTCTAAAGATACAGAGATAAAGCCTAGGGCTTATTATACCTTTAGGCTGGAAAGGCACACACAGCAAAATAAGAACAGTGATGTCTAGACCTGCCTGGAGGTAGCAGCAGAAGAGAAGGGTCCATGATTCTCTTTCAAAAACCTTGCCAAGGAGAAGCATCTCTAGATCTCCAGATACCTAACATCATATCCGCCTACAGGCCACTATCCTTTATGTGTGCTATTCTTTTTTACCAGGGATGCCCTTCGGCCTGCTGGGTCTCCTAGTAAATCCCTACACACCCTTAAGCAAACGAATATGTCGCCTTTCCTCTGACGTGTTACCTGGCTTCTCCAAACACAGATGAGCACTAACTCTGTAGTCTGGTGATAGTACCACTGGGGTGATACTAAAAATATTTTATAACTAAAACAAGCAGGTAATAACCAATTACAATGGACATCGTCACAGGCAAGCAATACCCCACCGGCCTTGGTGCCATGGAATTTCTCTTGTAGACTATCTGCTGCATTATACAGAATTAATAATGCACAAGCATGTTTCATTACTGAAAGTGAGCTTTCATCACTCACTGGAGAACTCTAGGAGAGAAGCTACAATGAGGGGCTCTACCCTGCCCAACTGCCCACATCAGAACTCTAGAATAATCTCCCTTGTCCCCTCCTCAGTCTATCAACTCCTACATGTGGCCAGTCCCCGACTCTCCATTGCCACAGCTGCGACTCCAGCCGAAGCAGCCACCCTCTCTTACGGGGACTGCTACGCAGCACAACTTCCCAACTTGGCCTTCCTGCCTCCCATCTTGCCCCCCTCCAACCCACTCTCCTCTCTGCGGCCAGAAGGATCTGTCTAAACACCAAGTCAACCATTTCTTAACTTTTAAAGGTCATTGAATGGCTCCCTGGTGTTCTTAAGACAAAGTCAAAATTCAAATAACTCAAAAAAGATTCCGAGAAAGAGGGTAGCATCTACAGTGGATGCTGATAGACACAGATAAAAACTAAGCACCCCTCAGGTCTAGAGAACAGTGTCAGCAAAGACTCTGTGCAGGAAGATGTAGCCCAGAACATGGAATGACACGGAATTTAAAAATCATGCAGCTCTGATTGTTAGGAAACGCAAAGGTATTATGCTACTATTTCTTCTATTCTGCTGCAATTTCTCCTATCCTAGTGCAAAGTCGGCCATCCCTAATTAATCATGATGCTCTGTTCCACCGAGCCCAGAATCCATATGAGACTCCCTCTCAAGACTGGACTCCAGAAAGCCACTAACAACCCCGAGAAGAACATGAAACCAATTCACCATCTCCAGGCAAGGGCTTGAGGGGGACCCTAGAAGGGCAGCCAGGTACTGGATACCAGCCAGACAACGAATGCTTAACCCAGAAAATCCACACATTCCAGCCGTTTGCTAACAACTGCTCTGGGCTTCTCCAGCAAGCAGAGAACTCTCCAGGGACCGAGAATGTATTGGTCATTCTGCTTTGTATGGAAATACTTACACGTGCATTTGTAGAGGTAGCTCCTCGAAGGCAAGCCCCCCTGGAAATGTCACTGCAACTGTGAAATCATGTTCTGATAAACAGATTTCTGGAGCAGGAAAATTGGCCAGATTAGATTCCAAAGCACTTCCTCTGAGAGTCAGTAAGGCTGGCGGCACATGGACTTGACAAATGGATGGATAGATGCAGAGACTAAATACCATGTCTGTTACACACAGGTGGTCCTGCCAGCCACGGGGCTCAAAGTGCTTTCTCAGTAGGACCAGGGATCCTGGGGCCTGGTGAACAATAACAGAGAGGCACATTCTTTTTGCTCTTCTGAGCAACTGTATTAGGCATGCAGGTGGTGCACAGCCATGTGCTTCAGGGAAGTGACATGATCAAACTCAAAAGCATGAGGAGGGCCCGTAACGGTAGCTCACACCTGTAATCCCAGCACTTTGGGAGGCTGAGGTGGGTGGATCACTTGAGGTCAGGAGTTTGAGACGAGCCTACCAACATGGTGAAACCCTATCTCTACTAAAAGTACAAAATTAGCCAGGTGTGGATGCACACCTGTAATCCCAGCTACTTGGGAGTCTGAGGCAGGAGAATCGCTTGAACCTGGGAGGTGGAAGTTGCAGTGAGCCAAGACCACGCCATTGTACTCCAGCCTAGGCAACAAGAGCAAAACTCTGTCTTTAAAAAAAAAAAAAAAAAAAGAAAAAAAAGGCATGAGGAGAAACTAAGGCAAAGGCAGGTTAAATCTTATTGATTCTGCCTTCAAAAACCTGCCTCAAACCCATCCAATTTGCAAACCCATCACTCAACTGGCACCACCCAATCCAAGTTGCCATTATCTCTTGCCCTTTTCAACCATGGGTTTTCAACAGGGATCAATTTTGCCCCCCAGGGAACATACGGCACTGTCTGGAGACATTTTGGGTTGTCGTGATGGGGAGATGGGGGTGCTATTGGCATCTAGTGGGCAGAGTCCAGAGATGTTGCTATACCTCCTGTAATGCACAAGACAGCCCCCATAATGAAGAATCATCCAGCTGAAAATGTCAATAGTGCCGAGGTTGACAAACTTTAGTTTATTAATTAAAAAACCTTTGGACTTCCCACTTCTCACTCCCTCCAGTTCCTTCTCTTCACACAGAGTGAGATTTTAAAATGCACTACGGGTTCTCTGTGTCCTCAGAATAAATCTAAACCTCTGGCCATAGTTTACAAAGTCCAGCATGGTCTAGTTGCTGCTTGCTTCTAGATACTCATTTCGAACCATCTCCTGCAACACACCTCAGTGCCCCCTGCTGTGAGGCCTCCAGATGTGCTGTTTGCTGACCCCGGACATTCTTCCACCTACCTTTCATCTGTGTAATGGGCTCAATTGTGTCCCCCCAAAATTTATATGTTGAAGTCCTGAACCTCAGAACTTCCGAATGTGACTGTATTTGGAGATGAGGATCTTTAAAACAATGGCATTAGGGTGGGCCCTAATTCAGTATGACTGATGTCCTTCTGGGAAGAGATCAGGACAGAGACCATGGAAGAGGGAAGACCATGTGAGGACACAGGGAGAAGACGACCATTCATAAACCAAGGAAGAGGGGCCTCAGAGGAAACTAATCCTGCACCTCCATCTCAGACTTCTTGCCTCCAGCACTGTGAGAAAACAAACTTCTGTCGTTTCAGCCACCTAGCCTGTGAACTTTGCTATGTTAGGTTGGTGCAAAAGTAGTTGCATAACGCACAAGGAAATCACATCTGCACCAACCTAACAGCAGCCGGAGCAAACTAATACACTGCAAGGCTAACCTCATTCATCCTTCAGACCTCAGCTTAAATCACTTCTTCAGGTCCCTTCATGGACACTCAATCTAAAGCTCGTCCCCCTGTTTTTCACGCTGGTAATGTCCTGTTTTCCTTTATTCCAACTTTTGCTTACTGGTGTGTCTGTACTATCTCTCCACCTAGATTGAACACTCCATGAAGGCAGAGAGGCACTGTTTTGTTCAACTCTGCACCCTGGGCACCTGACCACTCTGTAGGTCTCCAATGAATACTTGTAACCACTCTAAGAAGAAAGGATAATGTTCAGTCACTAATTTATTTCCTCCCTTTCCCCCATACTCTTCCCTAGAGAGTTCCATCTGCCCCTTGCCTCATCCCCCTAGAATGTGAGTAGAATCTGTACATGCATAGTTAAAACAAGACATGGGGGTGTCTGGATTTGTACAAGTACATTACTACCCAGTCTGCTTTAAAAGAGGTTAGAAATCTTTTCAGGCCGACAGCAGGACTTTCTAGTGGCTGAAATATTTATCCCATCTTAGTGCCTTGGGACACATTTCGAATCCAAAAAAGACAAGCATTAGCACAAAGTTGGCTAGCTGGGGTTTCTCCTCCTCCCTTCTCTTTTTTTCATTAAGCTGAAAAATGAAAAAGAGTTGCCCATTTTCACTGCAGCACATCACTTACTTAAAATAACTATACCATCTGCACCAAAAATGAAAAAAAAAAAAAATTCCAAGTCCCATTCTATTGGACAAAGGCAAACAGCCTGCTACAGAAGCTTCTTCCAAAACTGCTGGCTCCCACAAATTTATATTTGACAAGGGGGCCAAAATTGGTGCAACTACACAAACTCAGACAGCTGCTGCATTCCACTCAAATTACTCCAGAACATGCAGTTAGTGATGTTGACTTTTCCAGCTGAGAAATGGGAATTCCATCCTACCAGCTGGAGTCCTCCTGGCTCTCTCCTCTCCTTCTGCTGTTCTTCCCACCCTAGGGGGACCTCTCCTTCTGCTGTTCTTCCCACCCTAGGGGGACCCCTTGTCATGATGCAATCTAGAATTGACATCTGCAAACCATGACAGCCCTGCTTTCCAACTTCTGCCCAGTGGCCTTCATTTTTATCCTCTGCTTCCTGACAATCTGGATCTGAAGGCTCAGTGACCAGCAAAAGCAAGACATACACCCATACATATGTACAGACACACAGGCTTAGCATTTGGTTTTGCAAATCTCAAATCTCAAATGGATCTTGTCTAAAACCTCCCCAGAAAATTAATAACCTCTTTCCACTGCCTAATGCCAACATAGTGTTATGAGGTCACTGAATGCCACTGTCTTGTTTTCCATGACTGCCTTCTTTAAACGTATACACACAGACACACACACACATACATATTCCATGCACAGGCACAAGGCCAGTAAGGGAGCTGCTGTGCAACGATCTGTTTACAAACATCCCTAGAAAATCCCTGAAGACCTCCTTGACTCTAGGCTGCTCCGCATGGTAGCATCAGTGTAAGAAGGAACCAGAGACATCTGTCCTGTGCATTTCCCATTCGGTTCCCATCAAACTGCTTCCTGCTGGAGCCTGACTATGAAGAGCACTCCAGCTGTCACCAAGAATAGTCACACAAGGCTGAGTCTGGGGCGAAGATGGGCCTTCTGGGTCTAAGCACCTCAGCATAGCCAGGTCTCCAGCTCTGTCTAGACTCTTCAGGCCACCCTGCCCTGTGAGCTCATTCCAGTAGCCCCAGTCTCCATTTACCCATCTGTTCAAGAAAGACAGCCCAGGGAAATTGGTGAGAAGGTATAACATGACCCCTGGATTCAGCCCAGGACCACTGGCTATTGATATCCACAGATATCATATTTACACTGCCTACGATCCTAAAAGAAGATGGTGTGCAATACTGCAGCAGGAACAACTGATAGATGGAGCAAGTCACCGGGATAGTGAGTGGGCCTAGCTGCCTACTCTGCCATGAGGTGTCTGCACTTCCTATAGCTATATGGCTGTTTCTCCTACAAGGGTAAAGCAGCATGAGTTACAAAATGATAAAGGCTTTGTTCCTTTCTTACAAAGCGAGTCAGTAAAGAAAGCCAATGGCTGTTATTAATGGGGCAAGCAAAGAGGTCTAGGTAAAGGACAGTTTTTCACCAAGAAAGAGTTTTATAAATTATTTTCTTGCTGTATTTATAACCTCATTAAGGTCCTGATAGCTGCTACTTACATTTTTTTAGTTATGCTTCAGTGCATTTCATGAGGAAAATTATGTTGCAGCAATATTAATCTAGTGTGGGTTTGCAGAGCCATCAGGATACGGTCTTTGTGAGATCTAAGGTCCACAGTTTGGGGGTCTGACAGCAACTCTGGAAGATGCTGTTTGTCATGATACTGACCTCCAAGATGAGCACTGAGCCCCGGCCCCACCCTCATCCCATCCCTCCTCCTGCTCCCTTTAACAGCCCTCAAGAAATCAATTATTACGGACTTTTCACTAGGGAAGACCTGACATCTACTGAAACACATACACACGGCAGGAGTGGAAGATCCGTTTTTCTGGGATTTTTTTTTTTTTTTTTTTTTTTTTTTTTTTTTTTTTTTTTTTTTTTTTGAGACTTAGTCTTGCTCTGTCGGCCAGGCTGGAGTGCAGTGGCGTCATTTCGGCTCACTGCAACCTCCACCTCCCGGGTTCAAGCGATTCTTCTGTCTGATTACAGGCATGTGCCACCACGCCCAGCTAATTTTTTTTTATTTTTAGTAGAGATGGGGTTTCCCCATATTGACCAAGATGGTCTCGATCTCCTGACCTTCTGATCCGCCTGCCTCGGCCTCCCAAAGTGCTGGGATTACAGGCGTGAGCCACCGTGCCCGGCCCTTCAGTTCTTTTTTACTCCTTACAACAGACCTATGAAATAGGCACCATTTCCATTTTGCAAGATGAGGAAACTGAGACTGAAGAAGTAACTTGCCCAAGGTCACACAGCTAGAACAAGTCTGCAAATGGCCAGAGTAAATATTTCAGGCTGTGTAGGCCAAGAGGCCAAATTAAGGTACCTATATAAGAGGAGAGAAAAGAATATTCCACAAATTTTTATTGGTTAAATTCAAAATATTTTCATAATCATTGGGAACAATTTTCTGTAATATAGGTCTACTAAGAAAAAAATGGAATTCTTTTTGGGAAGGGTAATTAACATTTCACTTAATTAAGGTTCAAAGTTACTGTTTCCCATTATCAAAATATATTATAAATGTCTGATTTTTTTCCCAACTATTTAAATATGTAAAAACCATACCTTGCTCAAGGGAGTGTCTACAAGCAGGTGATGGCTGGCTTCAGCCCATTTGCCAACTGACTCCCTGCACTAGAAGACTACACGTTTATGTAAAATAAGAAAATGACAAATGTGGCCAATCCCAAGGCACATCCTCCCTATTCCATCACACCCACCACTCTGAAATGAGCCCCATTGTTGACTGGCTGCTCCCCACACCATGTCTTCTTGCTGTTGCATCCTCAGCAACCAGCAAGTGCCACGTGCCTGGAAGACCCTCCATAAATGCCTATTGACTGCATGAACGGGCAACGGAACCTGTTGACCCTTAAGAACCTTTCCAGTTGTGACATTCTTAAGTTCTGTGAATTTATCTAAACAGGAGTTGAACCCATTTATACTCTGCCACGCAATATGCAATGGATAAATGAGATTGGGGTGAAGAACACTTCTGGGTTCCCACAAGTAAAGGCACTGAAGTCAAGAACTTCTGGAAGAACTTTTGCAAGCGCTTGCTTTTCACTCACACCCATGTCCTTGCCAAGGGCTGGCCGCTGGTCAGGCCTGGGAGAGAACCCAGAGCAGGAGCCATCCCCCCATGCCTTCTGTCTTTTCAGCTCAATCAGCAGCGGCAGGAGGAAGTGAGTTGGGCATGCTGCTAAACTGAAGGAGGGGACAACTTTACGACCAATTTTATCTGGCCTGCGATAAGCCAGGGCTCATGAGAGAGCCAATCGACTCTGCACTTCAGCACCTCTCAGGAAGAGTCACTGCCCAGGAAGGATTTTGCTACAACCCCAAGTTCAGCCCAGCCCCTTGTGCCCAGGAACAACTGCAACAATTTCCACAGCCACTGGGAACCATTCGATAGCCTCTCTTCTGCTCCGCGCAGATGCCTCCAGGCAGAGCAAATATGGAAAATACCAGTCAACTAAAGAATAAGGCCAGAAAAGCAAAACAACCTTCACATAGGCCCCAAAGTGTATCTCCATGAGTTCAGGGTAAGGAAGAAATTCTTCTGAAATACGACTCAAAGCACAGGCCACAAAGGAAAAGACTGATAAATACAACTGCAAGAAAATGTTAAGACTCCTAATCATCAATAGATATTATAAACAGAGTTGAAAGAGAAGCCACGAACTAGAATAAGATTATCTGCCACATGTATAACCCACGAAGCATCAATATCTAGAATTTTCTGACAAAATGATATAAGAAAATACAAGCAGCCCAGCAGAAAAAATGGACAAAGCACATGAACAGGTACTTTCACTGATGAGGAAACTCAAATAGCCACTTAATATACACTCAATCTCACTTGTAATCAAAGAATGATTAATGGAATCATTAATGATGAGGGCTCTCTTTCACACCCATCAGACTTGCAAAAATTTGAAGCCTGACATTCTCAAGTGGCGCGAAGATGGGGAGGAACAGGAACTCACACACAGCACATCTGAAGAGCAATTTGGCAACTCCTAGTGAAGCTCACACACTTGTTACTGGAAAAGGGTCCCGATCCAGACTCCAACAGAGGCTTCTTGGATCTCATGCAAGAAAGAATTTGAGGCGAATCCAGAGTAACGTGAGAGCAAGTTTATTAAGAAAGCAAAGGAATAGAAGAATGGCTACTCCACAGCCAAAGCAGCCCCAAGGGCTGCTGGTTGCTCGTTGTTATGGTTATTTCTTGATTACATGCTAAACAAAGGGTGGATCATTCCTAAGTTTTCTAGGAAAGGGGTGGGCAATTCCTGGAAGTGAGGACTCCTCCCCATGTTAGACCATATAGGGTAACTTCCTGACATTCCAAATCCATGGCATTTGGAAGCTGTTATGGCACTGGTGGGAGTGTCTTTTAGCATGCTAATGCATTGTAATTAGCATATAATGAGCAATGAGGACGACCAGAGGTCAAGTTCCTCGCCATCTTGGTTTTGGTGGGTTTTAGCCGGCTTCTTTACTGAAACCTGTTGTATCAGCAGGTCTTTATGACCTGTATGTTCTGCCGACCTCCTATCTCATCCTGTGACTTAGAATGCCTAACCTCCTGGGAATGCAGCCCAGTAGGTCTCAGCCTTATTTTATCCAGCCCCTATTAAGATGGAATCACTCTGGTTTAAACGCCTCTAACACTTTGACCCAGCCAATCCCAATACATACTCTAGGCCTAGGGACAAACATGCACATGTGCACAGGGTGACAGTAAGAGAACATTCAGTGAGACACTACTATCATACAAAACTATAAGACAAACTAAATGTTCATCAAAAGGAGAATGGATGAGGAAACAGAGTACATTCACACAATGAAAGGCTACTCAGAACTTCAATTAAATGAACTAGGGTTGACATGACTCAACACAGGGAAATCTGAGAAAACTCACTGCTAAGTGAAAAGAGCAAACTGCAGAATATCACCTACATCCTGTTCAAAAAATACTATTTTAATGGATACATACAGATTTTTTAAATGTACAGGAGAGATAAATATCAAATTCAGGGCCGGGTGTGGTGGCTCATACCTGTAATCTCAGCACTTTGGGAGGCCAAAGCAGGCGGATCATCTAAGCTCAGGAGTTCGAGACCAGCCTGACCAACATGGTGAAACCCCGTCTCTACTAAAACACAAAATTAGCTGGGCGTGGTAGTGCATGCCTGTAATCCCAGCTACTCGAGAGGCTGAGGCAAGAGAATCGCTAGAACCCGGGAGGCGGAGGTTGCGGTGAGCCAAGATCGTGCCACTGCACTCCAGCCTGGGCAACAAGAGCGAAACTCCATCTCAAAAAAAA
>NW_016807388.1:132076-135210 GCF_001698545.2 Rhinopithecus bieti | reverse complement strand
TCCTGCCTCAGCCTCCCGAGTAGCTGGGACTACAGGCGCCCGCCACTTCGCCCGGCTAGTTTTTGTATTTTTAGTAGAGATGGGGTTTCACCGTGTTAGCCAGGATGGTCTCGATCTCCTGACCTCGTGATCCGCCCGTCTCGGCCTCCCAAAGTGCTGAGATTACAGGCTTGAGCCACCGCGCCCGGCCAACAAGATTTCTGTCTTTAAAAAAAATCTGAAGTCAGCATGGCAAAATGTTAGAATTCAGGGGAACTGGGTGGCAGGCACACAGCGGGCTTTGTGTTATTCTTGGTAACCTTTCTCTCCCCTTTAAAAAATGTTTCATTGCTAAAATTTCATTATAAAGAGCAAAAATTACACTAATATTTGAGGGGAAAAAACCCCTATGAAAGACATATGGAAGCTTTTACCACTTTATTCTTACTTCAAAAACCCCACCAACTACAAAGGAATGCAAGATAAAAGGGGGCAAGTGTTCATACTGGACAAGAAAGAGCAAATGCAAAGACATTCTTCTGGGAGATTCCATCTAGTATGAACTCTGTTCGTATTCTGAAAGGCAGCAACAGTTGCAGGGTAGAAGCTGATTGTGGAGGAAAAAATAAACGTATCTCCTAAGATAGATTTACCCACCAAACTTATTAAGCCATGAAATTCCAAAAACAGAAATAGCAAGGCCTAGCCAGTAGGCCAGATATTCTTTGAATACTATCTCCCTAAGAAGTCAGGGCAAGGAAAGCCACAGTAAAGCTGTCTTCCTTAGAATAGTCCACACCATCTGCCTCCTCACCCCTCAACATGGGGCTGCAGGAGGCTGACCAAGGCTCAGATGGGCTCAGCTGGGGGTAGCCAAGGCTGTGACTTGGTAGGGACCCCTAGTTTTTGCAACTAAGGAGGGGCCAAAGGCACAGAGCAGAGTCAAAAACCAGGGCGGCCAGCACAGAAGAAGTGGTTTGAGGGTGAAGGATGGGGGAAAGCAAGCAAACCAGACTGTGAAGCCCAATCCCTGCACCTTGTCCTCCCTTCTGGGAAGGCAGTCTGTTAAAAAGAGCATGAGCTCAGGAATGAGCCAGACTTGGGTTCTAATGCCTGATTCTCTTATAACCATAACAAGCTGTGGCAACTTCAGACAAGAGAGCTACCCTCTCTGAGCTTCAATTTTCCATTTGTAAAACTGAGGAAACCCCACCTCCCGGGCAGCATTGCTGAGGGATAGAGGGATGATAGATACAAATAATCATAAAGATATCGATATAGATATAGATATAGATAAAATATATATAAATATAGGTAAAATGTGGACATACAAGAGATAGAAGGATAAAGCATATAGAGAGAGCAGGTGGTATGTACTTGGGGTTTAATAAATGGTACGAGTATATGTCACACCTTCCTTCCCTCCACACATTCTTACTGACTCTCTGAGTCAGAGAAGGCTGGGTCCCTTTTCTCTTCCTGCCTCTCTCGAGAGGGTGTAACCTGGTCAGATGGGAAGCCTGCCGGAATTTGGGCTGGTTGTCTGGGACCTGGTGGTCCCTTAGATCCAGAAAAGCAGATTGTGGGGCCAGATACCAGGTTTTAAGGACACAGTTAAAGAGCTCCCAATGCAGAATCTGGCTGTGTGTCTTCTCATACACGATGGCCTCAGCTCAGTTATTCCTAAGAAATAATTAGCCCTCCTGAAGTCATTCCTAGAGCTCTTTAATAGCAGCCAAACTATACACATGAACCAACCCTTCCAAACAACTATAAAGCTATAAAGCAGGTTAAAAGAAAAGGCATTTGGAACTCACCACTGGGCTTTGGGGGAGTTGCTTCATTTCCCTAAGCCTCAGTTTCCCCATGCATAAAGTAAGGCAGTAACAGATGACAACCCAATTCCCCTACTCATTCTTTGTTTCTGTGGACTTGTAATCGTCCCCATAGCAGGCAAACACACATCATGTGCCTGTCCTAGATAGAGTCTTCAGCATTTAAAAATAATAAGTGGGATTGACACAGAGATCCTTGAAAGGCAGGTACTGAAAATAGTTCCTCCTGTTTAATACAGAGACACTAAAACCCAGAGATCAACTAGCTCATCAAAAGGCAGTGCTGAAGCTGGCCAAAGAATCCAGGTCTCCAGCTCCCAAATGAGACCCAATTCTGGCCTCTGCACTTTACAACTCCGACCTTTTCCACTGTCAGCTAGGAGATGGCTAGTCCCCATAGCCCCCTGCAACAGGAGAAAATAATCTCCAAAGGGACAGGAATCACACCTGCCTCCCGTTCCCTATGGATTAAAGGGCCTCTCTGGTTCAGTTCAATTATCCATAATCTTCCATCATGTCTCAGCAAATAAATGACTGTTTGGCTTATCACTTCTGATTGGGAAAGAACCCTGCCAGGGAGATCAAAAATGCCAGCCTGTTTCCGTCAGGAACAAGGGTATGCATATTCACCAGGGAGTCTTTTTACATTTTCTTAAGTAGCTTAATCCATTAAACTGGTCCACCCCGCTTCTACAATCTGCTCACGCAGGCACACTCCCTCCTGAGCACGACGACAGGCCCTCCATCATGAGGAATTAGCTGACTTCTTGAGCAAATGATGTTTGTACATCTAGAAAGTGCCAGAGTTAAGCAGTGTTTACCATGGAGTCCCCACTTTAGTATGCATGTCTGAATGATCGCAGCTTTCAGACCTCCTGAGCGAGCAATTTACCTTTGCAAGAGACTATCAGATTTGGTAAATCTGTTTTAAAGGGCTGAAATTGTGTAGACGAACCTGTTTGGGGTTTCCAGATTGCAAAGGGTAGCCTATGAAAAGGTAGCTTAGGACCTTCCGGAAAACGAAGCAAGTTTAAAAATTAAAGATGGATTATAGAGCTCTTCTCATTTGAGTCAGCCCTGGAGCCCACACACTGAATTCTATTACCATTACTTTCCAAGCTCAGGGAATTACTTACCCGCCCTGTGCCTCAGTTTCCTTATATGTAAAACAGAGGCTGACCAAATACAAACTTGACAGGCTCCCTGGGTAATCAAAGGGCTGTTTTGTCCATTTTGGTATTGGAGCCAAGTAGTCACAGACCTGAAAACAGTAGAATTCTCACTGTGTATCACTCACACCAGAAAACCTCTTCAGGAAAA
>NW_016807388.1:125531-128963 GCF_001698545.2 Rhinopithecus bieti | reverse complement strand
TATATATATATATATATACTAAAATTCAGTAGAAGCTTCTGAATTTTCACACATTTTATGACAGCATGCAGATAGTGGCCATAAGATTAACTAGGGCTCATTTCTTAAAGGTGTTATTATTCATGATTAAAGAATTACTATGATATAAAGACTAGATGTAATGTAGGTACATAACATGTCATTTCATAAGACAAAGCATTCTAATGTAGTTACATGATTAATAATTAGAGGAAGGGTGATCTGAAGTGTAAAAGGATCGACCCCGAACTGAATACAATAGAATCATACCAGGCAAGATGAAAGAACAGAAGGGAACTCTTCATTAGGAAATGATTTTTCAGTAAATTGAAATAACATGCCCCACAGTGTGGGTCCAGTTCTTCAGGTGACTCCATTGCTCCCTGCTAACAGGGGCAGCTCAATACCAAGACGCTGGAAGAAGTCAAAGGCCTGGTGAATGCTGAGACCATGATTAACCTGTAAATAGGTTTGAGGCCAGGCGCAGTGGCTCACGCCTGTAATCTCAGCACTTGGCAGGGCTCAGGTGGGAGGATTACTTGAGCCTAGAAGTTCAAGACCAGCCTGGGGTATATAGTGAGATGTCATTTCTACCAAAAAAAAAAGAATTAAAAATTAGCCAGTCATGGTGGCGTGTGCCTGTAAGTCCCAGCTACTCAGGAGGCTGAGGTGGGAGGATCACTTGAGCCCCGTAGGCAGGGGTTGCAGTGAGCCAAGATCATGCCACTGCATTCCAGCCTGGGAGACAGAGCCAGACCCCGTCTGAAAAAAAAAACAAGGTTTAAACCTTACAGTCTGCATATTCTTCAATCCCTTGCCATCTGCTCTCTCCACCATCACTGATTCCCACCACCATCACTCTCTCTGAATCTGTCTTCACAAAGTCACTGGGGGACCTCCCAATCATTGAACTCAAATGTTAATTTTCCATCTTTTCCTTAGGCACAATTCTGCTGCTCTGGATCAGCTAGATCACTCCCTCCTTCTGAAACTCCATTCCCTTGGCCACCCTCACACCATATTCTTCTCTTCCTCTGCCTCCTGTTCACACCTGGCTCTCTGATCATTTCTTCTCAGTCATCTTGGAAGTTCCTTTCCCTCCCCTAACAGCCTTCAGAGTTTTGCTCCCAACTGCTTAAGCAAGCGACATCTTCCCTAGTTAAGTCATTTTGTCCACTATTAGTTGGACCTTCACGGTGATAACTTCCAAACCAACACGGCCAATTCAGCTCTCTTCCCTTCAACGACATCCTCCACCCTTGGCTTCACATTTCCACCCCGTATTGCCAAAGATACTTCCATCCCTGGCACAAGCTCAGCATGTCCAAAACAGAATTTTGGGGTTTTCTTCTAAAGCTGCTCCTCCTGCATCATGCGCTATCTCAGCTGGTAGAACCACCAACCATCCCTCTCCCTCACCCCTACCGCCATCAACCAACTGGTGCTTTCATTAATATGTCCCATTCCTGCCGCTCACAACCCTAGTCAAAACGCTTTTCTTACCTGTTTGGCACTAATGGCTTCCTTACTGGCTTTCCTGGCTCCAGTGTTGGCCCCTAAAAGCATCCTTCACACAGCTGTAGAACAAATCTGACCATGTCACATGCTGTTTCAAATCCCCATTCCACAGCAGGTAAAACTCAAGGTCCCTGGGTCACCAGAGGCGGCCTGGGTATCCTGGCCAGCCCACCTCTCCAGGGGTTTTCTCCCTAGTCCCCCCAAGACAAGGTACATGCCCCCACTCAGACCTCTCAACATAACTTATGCAAACCTCGATCTCTTCATTTACCATAATGCTTCACAAATTTCTGTTGGGTGCCTTTCTTCTCCCCAACAACCCAGGAGCAACTTTGATACTAGAGGAGGGAATGTGTTCTAATGCAGCCCAGGGCCCACAACAGAGTGTCTATTGAAATGAAAAGAGAAAAAGGAGGAGGGAAAAAAATGGACAGTTGCTTCCCTGTAAAACACTATAAACATTTTGTGGATTATTCCTTCAAATTAGGATTATTCCTCCATCTTGTGGACAGTTCCTATTTGCATGCATTTTAAGATTACAGAACTAAAACATGTCTCTTCATGCTCAGATAACTTGCTTATTTTAAAAGGTAGGAGTGGGGACAGGAACCAAAAAGTCATGTTTTTATTCATATTCTTTTTTATTCATATTATTATTGTCTTTCCTGAGAAGGCTATGGACCCTAGGATTTTCTGTGAGGCAACCTGTACCTCCAGATTAGCTTGAGTGTAAACCAGTAATTCTTCATGGCCCAAAGTAAAAATTCAAATGTAGCCCAGTATTTCATACTGCAGCCTTGGCAGGTAAAAGCTTGCCTCCGGAACTCTGGGGCACGAGGACTATGCATGTGATAACATGTGCTGTCAGCACCATCTGACACAGCTGCCCGTAAGACAAGCCCAGCATTCTGTGATGACCCATGCCCACAGAGCCAGCTCACAGGAAATTAAGGTCAGACACATGTTAAAGGGGAAGAGAGCCAGGCCCAGGTGCATCTGGCAGGTGACAACGCCTCTCTGAGTCAGCCCTCTGTTTCTGCTCTGCACTGGGTAGCAGACAGCCTCTCAGTCAAGCCTCCAGTCTTCCATCCACAGAGAGGTTGATTCACCTTCTCCCCAGGGTGAATCCCAAACCATTAGCACCCTACCTTTGGCCTTTATTTGTTTCTTTCTGGATCCAGGGAATAGTGACAGCTGCAACACAGTGACGGACCACTGTGCTCTGGGACTCTCACCCAGAGCAGGCAAAGGCACAAGCCCTTTACTACTGGAGAGGTAAGAGTGGGCTGGCAGGAATGAAGGAGCCTAAAGGGGTTCGGTCGAGAGCTTGCCTCTGTTATCAAAGGCCATCGAAGCGCTAGGACCCAGGCCCTCGGCCACCCCATTCCTGGAAGCTCTGGTGTCCTATAAACAATGAGGCCAGGTTATCTAACTATAAGGAAGGTGGCAGCTCTCCACATGCCCTGGATGTGAAGAGAGGAATACTGGCTCCACATGAAGCAAGACTGACATAGGAAATGCCAGTAGAATAAAGAAACATAATGAACCAGAGTGCCAGCACATCTCCAGAGACTCTGCCTGTCTCTCCTTTTGTCAATCAAGTGTCTTTATGCTAACAACATGAGAGACCACGGTTTTTAAGAGACACGGGGCAAGAGATCCAGCTTCGCACTGAACACCCACGATAATCAGCTCCAACAGGCTCCAACCTCTGCCTGGCATGGCTCACTTTCCACCTCACATCACAATCCACCCAGTGCTGCACAAATGATAATGCATTTACAGACAGCCGGACTCTCCAGCCAGGAGGAAAATTTCACCTAATTAAATAAAACAAAGCAGAAAACCAAAGCCTTCAATGCCAGAAAGAAGTACTTGGTCTATAAAGCTTTATAG
>NW_016807388.1:119465-125309 GCF_001698545.2 Rhinopithecus bieti | reverse complement strand
CAGCTCCAACAGGCTCCAACCTCTGCCTGGCATGGCTCACTTTCCACCTCACATCACAATCCACCCAGTGCTGCACAAATGATAATGCATTTACAGACAGCCGGACTCTCCAGCCAGGAGGAAAAATTTCACCTAATTAAATAAAAACAAAGCAGAAAACCAAAGCCTTCAATGCCAGAAAGAAGTACTTGGTCTTTTATAAAGCTTTATAGCCAGAAATGCCAATCAAGATTTTTTTTTTTTTTTCTAAATGCATGTTTTAAAACAATCCTCTATGTCCCTAATGGGGACTCCTTAAAAATCAGTTATGAGAACTGCAAACAAACCAAGAAAAAAAATGAATAAAGAAAATGAACAAGCATGGCACAAAAAATAAACATGGCTAATAAATGAAAAGATGCACAGCCTCACTAGCAGGTAAACAAATGCAGGTGAAATGCCATTTTTTAAAACAAAAGTTGGAAAGATGGGTACTCTTGAGGATTGGCAGGGTGAGGAAATTGGCACCCTCAGACCCTACTAGTGGGAGTATAAAGTAGTACAATCTCTCTAGGGCCATTTGACAGCACCTGGCACAATTTATAATGCGCTTACCTTTGGACTCACTGATTGTATTTCTAGGAATCTAGCCTTAGAAATATATAAATGCAGGGAGAAACACATAAAAGATTGGGTTTTTTTATTTATAGCATCACTTGTAAAAGTTCAAAACTTTAAAGAACCTAAGTATCTATAAGAGGAGATGGGTAAATGAAAGGGATCTTCAAAAAGTTCGTGAAAATGCATATTATGAAAAAACTATGCGTGGATTTTAACATTTTTCTGTACTCAAATAAACTCGTACTAACTTTTTATAACATGTCTGAACAGGATCCAGCTTGAGGCACTAAGAAGGATAAGACATCAATTTGAAAAAAGCCCCTATAGGAGCAACATTAATTCTGCTAAAACTGAAGCAAAACAAACATCAAATTCACGATGAAGCTTGGGTGAAAGGCTGATGAAATCACTGATGCTTTATGAAAAGCTTATGGGAACAATGCCCCCCGCCAAAATCAGCAGTTTACAAACGCCTAACTCATTTTAAGACGGGGCAAGACAGTGTTGAAGATGAAGTCTGCAGCTGCAGACCATGCACATCAATTTTTGAGGAAAAGGTTAATCTCGTTTGTGCCCTAATTCAACAGGATCAGTGATAAACAACAGAAACAATAGCCAATGCCACAGACATTTCAATTGGTTCAGCTTACACAATTCTGACTGAAAAACTGAAGTTTGCACTCGATGAATGCCAAAACCATGGCTCCCAGATCAGCCACAGAGTAGAACAGAGCTTTCAATGGAAATTTTAAGCAAGTGGGACCAAGATCCTGAAGCATGTCTTTGAAGAACTGTATTAAATGAAACATGGGCCAGATGTAGTGGCTCATGCCTATAATCCCAGCACTGTGGGAGGCCAAGTGGGTAGAACACTTGAGGTCAGGAGTTGGAGACCAGCCTGGCCAACAAAGCGAAACCCCATCTCTACCAAAAATACAGTCACTGGGCATGGGGGTGCACGACTGTAATCCCACCTACACAGGAGGCTAAGGCACTAGAATTGTTTGAATCTGGGAGGCGGAGGTTGCAGTGAGCCGAGATCACGCCAATGCACTCCAGCTTGGGGAACAGAGGGAGACTCTGTCTTTAAAAAAAAAAAAAAAAAAGACATAATATGGCTTAATCAGTACAATCATGAAGAAAAGGCACAATCAAAGCAATGGCTACCAAGAGGTGAAAATAGTCCAATCACAGTGAAAGCTGACCAGTCAAGAGTAAAGGTCATGGCAACAGTTTTTTGGAATACTTGAGAGCTATTTTGCTTGTTGGCTTTTTGGATGGCCAAGGAACAATAATGTCTGCTTATTATGAGAGGTTTTGAGAAAGTTAGCCAAAGCTTTAGCAGAAAAACAGCCCAGAAAGCTTCACTAGAGAGTCCTCCTCTATCCTAGTAATGTGCCTGCTCATTCATCTCATCCAACAGGGCAAGCTTCTGAGAATTTCAATGGGAACGCAAGAGGCAGCCTCCTTACAGTCTTGACTTCTTCTGATTTTGTTCCCTAATCCTAAAAATCTTTCAAAGCCAAATACTTTTCTTCAGTTAATAATATGGAAAACACATTGGCATGGTTAAATTCCCAGAACCCTCAGTTCTTTAGGGATGGACTAAATGGCTGGTATCATCTCTTACAAAAGTGCCTTGAACTTGATGAAGCTTACGTTGAGGAGTAAAGTTCATATTTTTATCTTTTAATTCCGTCTTTCCACGAACTTTCTGAGGTCCCCTCCTATGATGCCATATAGCCATACTACCACATCAGCCTTTAAAAAGAATTCAGGAGTTACAATGTACTGATATGGAAGAACAGCCACAATAGAGTCAGAAGGGAAAGAGCAAGTTGCAAAACAATATGTATAGCAGAATCCCATGTCTGTTCATCGCTAGAGATGTAGATGTATAGTACTGGTATTTATATCTGTTTGTTCATCGCTAGAGATGTAGATGTATAGTACTGGTATTTATATCTCCATCGTCTTAGAACACACACCCTGCAGGGAAGGAATTGAGAGGTCCTTTTAGAATGTAGGTATATTTTCTATTGGCATCTTTTACTTCAGAACCAATTGCTTAAAATGTCACCATAGTAAATATGCCTGGAGAACTTATGAGCGCAGCCAAGCTGATTTAGGGGAGAGGTTGCATAGCGCTGCTCATTATAAAAATACATACACACAGAGAAAGATTTGCTCCTTTAACCTTAAGAAACAAAACCCAAAAGGAAACAGTCATCTTACGAAATTACAAAATATCTTCAAGAAGCATTCCTTAAAGCACAAGAGAAGCAAGTTTGGGATAAGAGTACTCGATACAGTCAGAAACTAACAGTCCCAAATGCTGTCTTAAACTAAAAAGAAAAACTAAACAAGGAATCACTTAGAGAAACCTGTGGATGACTGCTTATTAATGAGTTATCATAGAAAATGACCCAAGGGCTATGTTTCCTTTTATTCCCTTTTAGAACACAAATGTATTCTAGAAAAGCTCTTATGAGCCACCTTCCACAGCCACACTTCTCCCCTCCCTTCTGGCCAGCCCCACTCCCCACAAAAGGGCCATGCCTCAGTTGCCTGGGTGGGATGTTTCTGACTCTGATTAAGGGATGTAAACGTCATTCGCCCTCTGTGGGGAATGTGGCAGGTCTCTCCAAATCTCGCTTGCCCTCCCTGTGAGCTCACAATTATAGCCTGCTCTGGACTCCCGTTTCCACGCTACTGGGTCTTCCAGGTGGCATTAGGCCACAATTTCTGCTGGAAAACAGAGGAGCTCATTCAAGGGCGCCTGGAATAAGAGTTCTGGAGTCTGGAGCCCAAGGCTGTGGGATGTCGGGTTGCCAAGGTTTTGGAGTTGTCCTTGCAACCCAAGTGGGTGGAGGGTTATCCTACAACTCACCTCCTGGAAGATGAGGTGGAAACTATATCTTTTCAATGTGGAGTAAAAGGAGCCAGACATTCTTGCCAGTTCAAAAACAGAAGAAAGGAATCTGTGACGTTGGAAGTCAGGACAGTGGGGCGGGGGTGGGGAGGATGGAGTGCGGGCGCCACTGGGGCTCTGGGGTTGGCAATGCTGTACTTCTTGAGCTAAGCCCTGGTTCCCCAGGTGTGTTTACTTCATGAAAATTCATAGAGCTCCCCAGTTAACATCTGCGCGCTCTTCGGTGCGTGTGCTAAGTTTCTATAAAAAGTTTACTTAAATAAAAAATAAAAACCATGTTTTGAACAGCACAGCTGGCTCATAGACACCATTCCTCTCCTTTCTTCCTTCCACAGCCTGAGCCACCAGCAACCTCACTATCAAGTCCAAGAACTTCATAATGCAATGACAAGGGGTGGGGACGGGGACAGGCAATGTGAGGAGGGGCGGGGAATGGCATGTCCTGGATTTATTTTTAATTTATTCACTCATTTTCTCCGAATCCTCAAAACAGCTCCACTCCTTTTCTGCAATGCCCAAAATGGCATGAGCCACACCCTGATAAACTCCAAGCATGCAAACTTCTCAGACCTGGCGCAAGGCTCTGCAGTGGCATCTACTGAAGCTCGCGTGAAGAGCCAAACTCTGGGATGCATTCAGAAAAGTCTACATGGCTGCTATCGCTTCGGTTCCAAAATGAATCTGAACAGGGAGTAGGGGACTCGCCTCCTAGAAGCCAATTCCAGCTCCAGTTAAAATCCAACTCACTTTCCAAACTCTTCTGGGATTATTCTTCGTTATCAGGAATCTTAGGGGGCTCTTCACTGAACTTTTCCACGTAGTTTGTTAGGGGGCTCCCCCCTTCTTTTGTTTAAACGTTTTTTATTTGTCTTTGGCAAAAAATAAAAAATAAAAATAAAAATAAATCATAAAGCTTATAGCAAACTATACAGAGAGAAAAGCAATCCAGAATAATTTACGTTTGATGAGTCTACAGACTAGGCAACTGAATGCTGGTTTCTGGCTGGAATGCTGGTTTCTGCCTGCAGCCAAGGGAGAAGTCTGAACCTGGCTTGCTTCCTCTTTTTTGCCATAATAACTCTTTCAAAAAGGCACTGCCCTGTCACCACCGCTGCCGAGACAGATGTTCAGGAAGGAGCCTGAACGCTGGCAGAGGAAGGCTGATTTCACCTCACCAGGAGAGTTTCTGCCACCTCCTCACTGCAGGCGGGAAAGCAGGCAGCAGGTGAGACAAGGGGAGTTGCGACTTTAAGAGCACTCCAGGCATTACCATCACTGCAGGTACCATGCACACCCCGTACTGCACCCTTCCAGCCACTTCCATTCCTTGGGCACAACAGAAGTCATCATTTCCCATAATGGTATTATATAGCATTTTCATTAAAGGCCAGGCTGGTAATACCATTCCTTTGTATTTAGTACACAGTTCCATGCTGGTCATGCACCCCTGTCTGTCTGTCTGTCTCTCTCTCTCAGAACAGCTTCCTGTGTTCCCACAAAACAAACAGCTTCTGTTCAAACTTCCACCCAGAGCAATTCAATCTCCAGACACCTCCCCAACCCCAGTAAAAATCCCAAACTTGTGTAAACACACAAAGGTCTGCTCAAAGCTCAGCCTCCAAGAACAGGGAGGCGTGGAAGGAACACCTCAGCGCACACTTGTCAGGCCCAAGAATCACAGGCCCACAGTTCAGCAGCAGGACACACAACCAAAACCACCGGAGGAAAGGTTTCAAAAGAAAGAACCAACTTAAGATTTTTTTACAAAGTATCTTTATGGAGGAAAAAAAAGGGGGTGTGCCTGCAAAGTCTACCTTGCCTTAGCTCTCCACCAATGTCTTCCTGATCCTAGCGGACAACACTTATCTACGAGGCAGCAGCAAAACTGGTGGATGGGAGGCAGAAAGACTTCAAGGCATCTGTAACATCCACTGTCAATCACCCCAGCTAGACAGAAGGGAAAAACTCAGGCACACTCCCCTGGGGGGTTGCAAACTCCTGAGAAGAAAAGGAAACAGACTTTGTAAAACACCATCCAAAGAAATAGACATCACTCCTAAAGAAAATGTGGCACATACATACCATGGAATACTATGCAGCCATAAAAAAGAATGAGTTCATGTCCTTTGCAGGGACGTGGATGAAGCTGGAAGCCATCATTCTCGGCAAACTAACACAGGAACAGAAAACCAAACGCCACATGTTCTCACTCATAAGTGGGAGTTGAACAATGAGAACACATGGACACAGGGAGGGGAACAGCACACACAGGGGCCTGTCAGGGTATGGGGGGGTGAGGGGAGGGAAAGCAT
>NW_016807388.1:47074-116880 GCF_001698545.2 Rhinopithecus bieti | reverse complement strand
AAAAAAAAAAAAAAAAAAAAAAAAAAGAAGAAGAAGAAACAGACATCATTCCTTCAAAGTCCCTTTGCATCAGCAAGCTGCTGAGAGGCTAAGAAGCCCTGCTAATAATAAGCACACAATTTCAGAAAAAACGTATTATTACCAAACTGCCCCTATGAATCAGGCATTATCCTCAGTACTGCTCAAAGGACAAGAGATGGCCGGGCGCGGTTGCTCAAGCCTGTAATCCCAGCACTTTGGGAGGCTGAGACGGGCGGATCATGAGGTCAGGAGATCGAGACCATCCTGGCTAACCTGGTGAAACCCCATCTCTACCAAAAAATACAAAAAAACTAGCCGGGCAAGGTGGCGGGCGCCTGTAGTCCCAGCTACTGGGGAGGCTGAGGCAGGAGAATGGCGTAAACCCGGGAGGCGGAGCTTGCAGTGAGCCAAGATCCGGTTACTGCACTCCAGCCTGGGCGACAGAGCGAGACTCCGTCTCAAAAAAAAAAAAAAGGACAAGAGATAAGAACACTCAGCAATATTTGGAAAACAAAATATTTCTCAGGTGGCCTGTACAAATAAGGAACAGCATTTCCCTCTCTAAATATACCAAATATAATCACCTTTGGGCAAGCCGATTTATGCAGGTGGACATTTTTTATATTTCAAAATTAACAGGAAACTTTAGAACTATAATGGAGGTAGAATTGAAACTGCATAAATTTCCATCCTCTGCTCCCAAACATCTGACTTTTTTCTTTTCAACTTTTCCATCCAGTTTTTTTCCAGTTTCAAAATTCCCAGAAGTTCACATCTTCAAACACAACAGTCCTCCCTCTTTTGCAGTTTCGTTTTTTGCAGTTTCAGTTACCCTCAGTCAATGGACTTCTGAAAATATTAATGGAAATTTCCAAAAATAAACCATTCATAAGTTCTGAATTGTGCTCCATTCTGAGCGATGTGATGAAATCTCGTGTTGTCCTGCTCTGTCCTGCCCAGGATATGAATCTTCCCTTTGTCCAGCGTACACACACTGTCTACACTATCTGCCTATTAGTCACTTAGGAACGGTCTCAGTTATCAGATCAACTGCCTCTGTCTTGCAATGTTTGTATTTCAGCAACCAATTTTTTTTTAATAATGGCCCCAAAGCACAAGAGGAGTGATGCTGATAATTCAGGTATGCCAAAGAGAAGCTGTAAAGTGCTTCCTTTAAGTGAAAAGGTGAAAGTTCTCGACTTAGTAAGGAAAGAAAAGAAAAATCTTATGCTGAGGTTGCTAAGATGTACATTACGAACAAATTTTCTATCTGTGAAATTGTGAAGAAGGAAAAAGAATTTGTGCTAGTTTTGCTGTCACACCTCAAACTGCAAAAGTTACAGCCAGAGTGTGTGATCAGTGCTTAGTTAGAATAGAAAAGGCATTAAATTTGTGAGTGGAACACATGGACAGAAATAGGTTCCAACTGACAGCAATTTGGTACCATATTTGGTTTCAGGCATCCACTGGGGGTCTTGAGATGTACCCCTGAAGATAAGGGGAGACTACTACAGAATATATTAATCAGAATTCCTAACCCCTAGAGACTTGAGAATATAGAAGAATGGCAATCTAAACTGATTAAAATCAATAGTAAGAAACCACTTTCGAAGAAAATAGCGAACTACTATGACCCTGCCTGCCTTCTTCCCCACAGTTATGCGGTTAGACTATGAAGTCAAACAGTCACGATGCTGGTGACAGGCCGCCACTCAGACTTCCCTTAGACGTGATGCCTGCATTCGTGGAGCACCCACTATGTGTTAGAGCCTGCACTGGTGCTTTCTGTTTGTCATTTAATCCACACTGCATCCCTGCTCGGTAGCTACTTATGCCCATTTTCCAGATGAGGAACTTGAGGTTCAAGATGACAAGCCAGGTAATGAGAACTAGGATGCAAATCAGGCTCTAACTGGCTCCCTAAATCTCTTTCCAACTGACCTCTGCTATGTCCCAAAAATAGCAGAATAGACCTGTTGACGAAGAATACATAAGTTACAATTGCTTATGGTTCTCTCTCCACCCTTTCAAAATTTATAATCTCAGTATTATTGAGGTAGCAGAACTTTTGATACACAAATCCCAAATTAATTATACATCTGAAGTGTTGAAGGACCACCCAAATCTAGACTACAGCAATGACCACTGTGTTCTTGCTGCTAAAATTCCTAGCCAGTGGATCTCCTCAACAATGACATTTTTCACTGCTTGGGACAAGCATATTTGGGACAAGATATTTATATTTAACAAGTACCTGCTGCCTATCACATGCTCTGTTTTGTAGTAAGCACTCATTCAACTAACTGATTCATTCACTTACGAAAAAGAAAGCATTACACACCTACTATACTCAAGGCTGCAGGGAATACAAGACTTGAGCACCTCAAAAACCTACTATTGAGCAGGAGAGAAGAGTATGCACCTAAAGGGCTATAAAATTACAATTATTTTATAATTATAAAAGTTGGAAGTCATAAATGCCACAGAAGAAAATAGGAAACGGAATGTAAGAATTACTAACGAGGGGCTGGGCACGGTGGCTCATGCCTGTAATCCTAGCACTTTGGGAGGCCAAGGCAGGCGGATCACCTGAGGTTGGGAGTTCGAGACCAGCCTGACCAACATGGAGAAACCCCGTCTCTACTAAAAATACAAAATCAGCTGGGCATGGTGGCGCATGCCTGTAATCCCAGCTACTGAGGAGGCTGAGACAGGAGAATCACTTGAACCTCGGAAGCAGAGGTTGCGGTGAGCCGAGATTGCGCCATTGCACTCCAGCCTGGGCAACAAGAGCAAAACTCTGTCTCAAAAAAAAAAAAAAGAATTACTAAGGAGGGGGAAATTTAATCCAGGGGAAGCATCATGGAATGCTGCATTGAATAATTTCCAATCAGGCCGGTTTGTAGGTTGGGTACGATGCAGACCTCCATTCCGAATGAAACACTGAGCTAAATGGAGGCATGAAAGCCAACAGCCATGGAGAAGAGGATATAAGGGTGGGAAAAGCTTTAAGTGCCAGACTATGGACTTGACTTTATACACAAGGAGAAGCCAACATCATCCATTTTTGAGCAAGGCAGTGACATGAGATGAGTAATGCTTCAGACAGGTTAACCTGGCAGCCCTATGTAGAAAGAGACTGGGAAAGAAAAGTAATAAGAAAAAACAATTTGGAAGCTATTGGAAATTTTCAGGCATCCATTTGAGAATCAAAAAGTTGGGTCTATCTTCACTAATTCCAAAATATATTCTTCTTCTAATAAGAAATATTATGAAGGGCTGGGCAAACTTAAAGTAAATAAATCTATTTAGTCTCTGACTATTTGCTGAAGGCAGAGACAACTCAAGTCATCAATCTCTGGCTTTGGAAAACAGCAGATGGTATTTTTGGCAGCAGATCCACTGTCCTAGTTATATGTTTTGCTAAGGCTAATGCTGTACTTTGTTTGCATTTCTTCTGCCTGCACCATTGGAGCAAGGGGCAAGCAATCCTAAAATGTAACAAGCAATACAGAGAGCTATCCTGGGCTTCAAATTTTAACACTCAGATACTCCAGACACAAATACAATAAAGTAGGTTATATTCTTCAGTACCTTATCCTGATAGTATATTTCAAGGCCTGAGCACTTTGTCAATAATTCTGACCAGTTTCCTCCAAATCTTCAAAACCCCAAAGACAACAAGCGAGATAAAAGCAAGGAGTAGAATCCGATCATGAGTGGCTATGTAAACAAAGCTGGAGAATTCCTGATACTGGTTACAGATTTCTGGAAAACTTCTTTGTAAGAAAATAAAATAATCTTTTGAAAACTGTGTTTTTTGTAGACCTGCCTTTTGATGTGCTCCTTTCCATAATAATGGAAAAAAATGTTGCAGGAAATGAAGTGACTCACAGCATTTTCTGCATGGATTAAATTTCTGCAACTTTCAGTAAGCAAATCAGCAACAGAACAAATGGCATTTGCATTTCAGCAACACCCAATCCACTTATAAGGATGACAGTGATTATAGTGGAGGTGGGAAACCCATTCTTTCCTAAAGAGTCTAATTTCATCTTCCCAATTCCACTTTACATCTTTCAGCAGAAACCTCTGGCTGGGGGGAAATCCATTTCTATTCTGACAGAAACTAATTTTTCAAGTATGTAAGTGAAAATAATACAGGACTGTCTTCTCCAATGCTATTCTTAGCCCTCTATAAATCCAGGGGACCAGGATAGCCAACCAGATCATGCAAAGGGAGTTCATCAAAAGCCCTGCCTATAATGACTGATCCCAGACCAGGGGGTCTAAACTATGGTTCGGAAGCATTTGATTTAATAAAATTAAAAGGTCTGTCTCAGAGCAAAAAAGGGAGTTTCCTGGGAAGCACTGCCAAGATAAGGGAATGAACTCTTGAGGAAAGTTCTAGAAAGAGAAAGGTAGGAGGTACCCACAGATATGAGTTGGGGAAAGGATGGACATTTCAACAGTATAAAATCCATGTCACTGGATACCAGGAAGCCAGGATAAAAGTGAAGGTGTGTACTTACTTGGGCCTTGATCTCAGAGTGTTGGAGAAGAGAGAAAAAAATACAAAGGAGGGAGATACCTGGCACTGTCCCCATGTGGAAACAAAGGAAGGTAAGCGAATGGTCAATTAAAGGGAATAAAAAGACGATATATATTATTTTCATAACCAAAGCTGTAGGAGACGGCTATAATCCCCACAGTTGTAATGCTGCTGTAAAAACATGTTTTAAAATAAGGCCTCAGTGGAAATCGAAATCCAAGCTGGAAAGCCTACAAGGAAAACAAGGCAGTACTTCTTCCTTGAACAGCACAGTTTCCTGTGAATACACAGTGAATAAGAGCGGATTCATTTCTTAAAAAGACAAAACAAAGGCCTCAATTCTCTTGAATATGCTTATTAATATTTAGCCAGTTAAACACAGGCCTTTCCCAGTTGCAGATTGCCAGCCCATAAATATTTACTAGGAATTGACACAAGCACATACAGAGAGAGATAAAAAATATATATATATTCATTCTTTCTCACCCCATAGGACTGGGACACCCATAGAATTGTCTGCGTATCTACAAACCCAATATTGCAATAGGAAACATTTAAAGCTATGTTTCTTGACCCCAACAAACTTCTGGGAGAAAGGATCCCTCTCCCCAGATTCTAAACTCCTCGTTATATTTTCTCAAGGCTTGAAGAGGTCCCAACACCAAATAGACAAATGCTACCGTCTTCCATGAATCCTGAAGTTGGGATGGAGTAGGCTTTCCCTGAGGTACAACCGCACTCTCATCAAAGCAAAATCTGTATCTAATCCACATTTTCAGGCCTCAGGTACACATTCAAATGGCTTTTTGAAAAAACATAGGATTTTACCCAATTTGTTTACCCATTCTGCCCAGTTTGTGTCCCCAAGTGTTCTTTACAAACGACAAATAATATGCCCTCCTCACATAAAAATGGCCCTAATGATAACTACCATTTATGGGGTATTCACCATGTGCCAGAGCCTTTACAGGCATCTAGTATTTATAACAACTTTAATCAAAAGACTCATTAGCTCCCTTTCACAAAGGAAAAGAGACCTCTCAGGTAGGCTAAACAGTCCACCAGAGGTCACAGGGAATAAATTGAGGGTCTAGGATTTCTACAAGAGTTGGGTCTGCCTAAACTTTATTTCATCTTCACTCAATTCTTTTATCTGGCCACAAAAACATAACCATGGAAAAACCCAACCATCTCACACCCACTTCCCAGCACCTGAACTACAAGCCTACATTGCAGCCTGTCGGATTCTCCTGCCAGTTTCTCCCCAGAAAGAAAATTTACGAGGATTTTACTAAAATCACTGGTCTTCAGAGGCTGCAAAGTGACTTCTAGTTTTAAAAACTAACAAGAGTCTCCCCAGAGCTGATTTTAGGGCTGATGCTGCTCATAAAACGTACCATAAAACCATTTCTGTTCTAATAGTTTTGTGTTTTCCTTTTCCAGAGTGCTGGCTGAGGAGGACTGCTGCAGAAATGCCTTCCCAAGCCGCAGGTCCTTCCACACCCAGGCAAGCCTCAGGACTGCCTTTGCCTCTTCCCTCCCTTGCCTTTATCAGATTCTCTCTAGTATGCACAAAGGAAATATGATTAACCACCCTCTCTACCAGAGGGTGATCTCAGATGGGTCGCAGGAGCAGGTTCTAATTTACTTAAGTGATGAGTCTCTCCAGTTACTCAATCCTACAATACCGGCCAGTAGATGTAATTGCAAAGCAGGTAGGCTAGACTCACCAATCTGCCAATTCAGTGCCAACAAACGTTGCAAATTATAGGGTATAAATTTAGCAGGGTGGGTCTTGACACACATTCCTGCAAATTACACCTTCTCTCGCTAGTAGAAATTGCATTAATTACTTCAGTTGCATGTACGACTTCCACTTACTCGGAGCTTTCTGGAAAGCTATGAGCAACTCAGAGTAATCCATGAAGATTAAAGTATAAATAAATAACGACTGCTGGAGGAGGTGGGATTTTTCCAAAGCTCTTGGAATCAGAATTGTTAACTTTCTCCCCCACAGACAGAGAGAGTCACTGAGGCCCACTGTGTGGGGTTGGGGACAGAGTGACCCAGGTCAAGGCACAAATATGGGACCAGCAGGGCTGAACCTTGAGCAGGGTGGTGGCAATGAAGCAGCCATTTCCTCCCTCTTGGGCTAAAAGTGCTACTTCTTCCCCTGCAAGAAGGGGAATGGTTGACATTTGGAGCAAGGCAGATGCAGCCAGAAGTAAGGTCTGAAACCACGGGCTTGAGCCCATAAGGTAATTTCACCCTGTATGATAACAGTGGAGCACTATTTATGCATCAGGCGCTGAGCTAAATATCTACATCCTGCATCATCACGGGTTTGCTCACCACTACCACGTGATGGAGGAAGGAACCAGTGCTAAGTTTACAGAGGAGAAAACTAAGGCTCAGAGAGTTCAAAAACTTGCCCAAGGAAACACAATCAGACAGTGATGGAACCCGGGTCTGTTGAACTCTAAAACCCACACTCTTAAACACTAGGAACTGCAGCAGTTGTGAAGAGGCAGCCAGCCCAAGATGCCCCATCTGGGATTTGAGGAGGGGGGAACTACCATCGCACATCCATTCAGTAACTCCTACTTCCTATGTCCCCGGCACACAGCTCAGCGCTTTCACCAAGCCTGTTCCATTTAATTCTCAGAACAACTCTGGCAGGCATCTCATCCCCTTAACTGCACCCATAAGGAAACCAAGGCTGGGAAAAATCAAGAGCATCCAGCTAGTGAGTAGAAAAGCCAACATTTTGATTCATCCATATGCTTCCTAAAGTCATGGCTTTTACCCTAATCTGAGTTAACTGTAACTCTGGTAACTATGGTGCCTACATGATTTAGGGAGAAAAGAAGGATGAAACAGAGTCAAACTGCTGGGGCCAGAGGAAAATACTCAATGGTGCTACCCACAAGGTCTCTGAGCCCATATTTCCTGTGGGATGAGGAATGAGTAGGCCATTTTCAGGTCACATGTATAGTGGGCAAGGGTGGCAGTTTTTTAAGTTACTCAACATCTCAGATATGGTTTGGATTTGTGTCCTTGTCCAAATCTCATGTCGAATTGGAGGAGGGGCCTAGTAGGAGGTGACGGAATCATGGTGGTGGATTTCCCCCTTGCTGCTCTCGCGACAGCAAGTTCTCAAGAGATCCGATGCTTTAAACGTGTGTGGCACTTCCCCCTTTGCTCTCTCTCTCTCCTGCCACCATGTGAAGAAGGTCCTTGCTCTCTCTTCACCTTCCACTATGATTTTAAGTTGCCTGAGGCCTCCTAGTCATGCTTCCTGTTAAGCCTGCAGAGCTGAGAGTAAATTAGCCTTTTCTTCATAACTTACCCAGTCTAAGGCAGTTCTTTATAGGAGTGTGAAAATGAACTAATACAGAAAATGGGTACCAGGAGTGGGGCACTGCTATAAAGATACCAGAAAATGTGAAAGTGACTTTCGAACTGGGTAACGGGCAGAGGCTGGAACCGTTTGGAGGGCTCAGAAGAAGGCTGGAAGATACGGGAAAGTTTGGAACTTCCTAGAGACTTGTTGAATGGTCTTGACCAAAATGTTGATTGTGACATGGACAATGAAGTCTGGACTGAGGAGGTCTCAGATGGAGATGAGGAACTTACTGGGAACTGGAGGAAAGGTCACTCTTGCTATGCTTTAGCAAACAGACTGGCAGCATTCTGCCACTGCCCTAGATATCTGTGGAACTTTGAACTTGAGAGAGATGATTTAAGGTATCTCACAGAAGAAATTTCTAAGCAGCAAAGCATTCATGACCTGGCTGTTTCTAAAAGTGTATGCTCATATGCATGAACAAAGAGATTATCTGAAATTGTAATTTGTATTTAAAAGGGAAGCAGAGCATAAAAGTTTGGAAAATTTGCAGCCCGGCCATGTGGTAGAAAAGAAAACCCTATTTTCTGGAAAGAAATTCAACCCTGCTGCAGAAGTTTGCATAAGTAAAGCGGAGCTGAATGTTAATAGCCAAGATAATGGGGGAAATAGCTCCAGGGTATTTCAGAGAACTTCACAGCAGCCCCTCCCATCACAGGCCAGGAGGGAAAAATGATTTCGTGAGCGGGGCCCAGGACCCAGTTGCTCTCTGCAGCCCTGGGACATGGTGCCCTGTGTCCTAGCCACTCCAGCTCCAGCTAAAAGGGGCCAAGGTACAGCTCAAGCTGTGGCTTCAGAGGGTGCAAGCTTCAAGCCTTGCCAACTTTCACATGGTGTTGGACCTGTGGGTGTACAGAAGGCAACCTCTAAAAGGGAACCTCTATCTAGATTTCAGAGGATGTATGGAAACTCCTGTATGTCCAGGCAGAAATCCGCTGCTGGGGCAGAGACCTCATACAGAACCTCTACTAGGGCAATGTAGAGGGGAAATGTGGGGTTGGAGCCCCTACACGCAGTCCCCACTGGGGCACTGCCTAGTGGAGCTGTGAGAAGGGGGTCACCATTTTTCAGACCCCAGAATGGTAGATCCACTGACTGCTTGCACCATGCACCTGGAAAAGCCACAGGCACTCAATACCAGCCTGTGAAAGCTGCCATGGGGGCTGTACCCTGAAGATTCACACAGGCAGAGCTGCCCAAGGTCTTGAGAGCCCACCTTTTGCATCGGTGTGCCCTGAATGAGACATGGCATCAAAGGGGATTATTTTGGAGCTTTAAGATTTAATGACTGCCCTGCTAGGTTTCAGACATGTGTGGGGACTATAGACCCCACTTGGACTGAAAATTTTCAGTCAATTTTCCCCACTTGGACTGAAAATTTTCAGTCAATTTTCCCCACTTGGAACAAAAGCATTCACCCAATACCTGTATCTCCATTGTCTCCTGGAAGTAACTAATTTGATTTTAATTTTACAGGCTCATAGGCAGAAGGGATTTACTTTGTCTCAGATAAGACTTTGAATTGTGAACTTTTGAGTGAATGCTGAAATGAGTTAAGACTAGGGGACTGTTGAGAAGGGATAATTGTATTTTGCAATGTGAAAAGGACATGAAATTTGGAAGGGGTCAGGGGTGCAATAATATGGTTTGGATGTGTGCCCCCACCCAAGTGTCATGTCGTATTGGAGGAGAGGCCTGGTGGAAAGTGACTGGATCATTGGGGAGATTTCCCCCTTGCTGTTCTTGTGATAGTGAGTGAGTTCTCATGAGATCTGACGGTTTAAAAGTGTGCGGCACTTCCCCCTTCACTCTCTCTCTCTCCCTCCTGCCACCATGTGAATAAGGTGCTTGCTTCCCCTTTGCCTTCCACCATGATTGTAAGCTTCCTGAGGCCTCCCAGTCATGCTTCCTGTTAAGCCTATGGAACTGTGAGTCAATTAAACCTCTTTTCTTCATAAATTACCTAGTCTCAGGTGGTTCTTTATGGCAATGTGAAAACGTACTAATACAACATCCATTCTCCTTCTACTTTATTTGAATTACCGCTCTCTCAGTGGCTATAATGTAATAGGACCATAGTCAGAGGTTCTACCCTTTCTAGCCAAAGTGAGATCATGTAATCTAAGCTGAACTAACATGACGCTCCCTCTCTGGAGAGTGACTCTTTAGAACAGGGACAAAAGCATTCCATCTCTTCCAAGAGGCAGGATGTGACAGGGTTCATTTTTGCTGTAAGACTCTATCAACACTCTCTCACTTTCCCTCCAAGTCCACTCAGCTTGGAAGCCCATAGGCCTCCTGACTGAAAGGACTTAGGCTTCAATAGGAAAGGCTGAGAAAATACAGTTAATATGGAAGAAAAGCAACACACCCCATTCACAGTGGCAAAATCCGTGCGTAGTCTCTACTGAAACAGAAAAGGGTATTAGAACAGAACCTGGCAGCTTCCAGACCTGACACACACACTAATATGAGATACTTCTTGGACCAGCCAGCCCAGGTTAAGATCAGTCTTGGCCATTAGAAGAGTGACCTGTCACAGCCGATCACCCTCGCATCACCTCTGATATTGACAGGGCATTTTCTCTTTATTAGCAGCATTTGGTGGCTTAATTAAACTTGGAATTCTTGAGCACTCAAAGTTATGACCTCAATCCTGACTTCAGGAAATTGCACATTCTTTGTCTTAATTGGAAATGTGTATGGTTTTCCCTAACAAGACGTGATGGTAACCTAATAATACATGCAAGGTTACTCTATATGCCAGAAAGCAAAGGGATAAATGGGCCCTGTTGAGTAGGAAATAGCTGTTTTTACATATTCCATTCGTAGGATGCCTGTGGGCTTCTATGGCATAAATCCCACCTTATTATTTAGGCAGTCCATCTCTAATTCTTTTCTACCTGAAAGTGGGAAGCAATGTGGTAGGTGTGCCATAGGGGCCCTTCCCCACTGAAGCAAGCCAGGCTAAAATCATTTTTGCAAGCTATTTATCGGGAATAACATTTCTGACTTCCCTTGACCTTGCAATTCGATGACACTCACTGTCCTAAAGCCACGTGAGCTTCCAGTGGACCCTCCCCAGTCCAGGAGGGGCCTGATGAAGACCCAGTGTGACCCTGGGTGGCTGCTAAGAGAAGCCAGAGTTAGAAAAAGCACCAGGAGATGATGTTAGCTGAGGGTATCAATGGGGCCTTTGAGATGATCGCACGTGCACAGGCAGGACGGTCACAGGAAGAGAATCATGCAGCACCAGCTCCAACTCTTGTCACTGAAGGGAAGATGAGGATGACACAGGAAGGAGTGATAACACACACACAAAAGAGTGAGCTCCAAGCTCCTGACCTTATAGGGGCCAGTGCCAGGCAGCTGTCTCTGCTACAAGCCATTCATCTCTGGGGGAAAATAGGGATGTGGAATTTCTGGGGATTTTTCTGATCTACAGGAATGACTGTTAAGTGTATGCTAGTAATAGCTACAAACCTGTCATTCACAGTGATGCTTATAACAACAAAAACCTGGAAACAACACAAAGCCCAAAAGCAGGGAGTAGTTAAATAACTTATGGAACATCTACTGGACAAAATTCAATACAGCAATTAAAACTGGTTTAGAAGACATGGGAAAGCAACCCCCCTGGAAGAGGAGCCCCAGCAAAAGGGGCCCTTTGTGTTTCATAAATGTTAATTAATATTAGAACAGAGCTGCTAACTGCGAGTCAAGTAACCTATGTTGTTTTCAACAACATAGACGACAAAAAATAAAGCTAATAATTATAAACTATACTGACCAAAAGAGTTGGGGTAAAGAAGTCTGAGTGAAAACCAAGTTAGATCCCAGCACTTTGGGAGGCCGAGACGGGCGGATCATGAGGTCAGGAGATCAAGACCATCCTGGCTAACATGGTGAAACCCCGTCTCTACTAAAAAAAATACAAAAAAAAAAACTAGCCAGGCAAGGTGGTGAGTGCCTATAGTCCCAGCTACCCGGGAGGCTGAGGCAGGAGAATGGCGTAAACCCGGGAGGCCCGGAGCTTGCAGTGAGCTGAGATCCGGCCACTGCACTCCAGCCTGGGTGACAGGGCGAGACTCCGTCTCAAAAAAAAAAAAAGAAAAAAAAAAGAAAACCAAGTTAGAAATGCTTTTAATGAATAGAAAAATGTTCGCTATGTATAAAATTTTAAAAGAACATTACAAATTATATGCGCGCACATGTATACAATATAACTGAAAGGATACTATGCCAACATTTTCTGAATGATACGATTACTGGTGATTTTTATTTTCTTCTTTCCAACTGTATTTTCTACAACAAACAATAAAAACAGCAACAAAAGCCCTTTTTTATTTTTTACAATTGTAGGGGAGGTTAAAGACCACCACAGAAACAAAACTGCCAAACAGTAAGTCAAAGCAGCCTGAGCTTTGATTCTGAAGCAACCATTTTGCCCAAATTATTAGATTAAAAGATTATTTGCATAAAGAAACGACTCAGATAAACATACATGGAGCTCATTAAAGAATTCCTCCACAGAATCCTTCTGTAATAACTGTCACCCTAATTTGTACTTTGGAAATATAATAGATATTTTACATATCAAGAATACAGACTTACAACTGACCAGTCAGACTCTAGGAAATGACCACTTTCTCCTTGGAGTCATTTTTTTCTCCAAGCTCTCTTTCCGGCTGTCATCTATTTTTCCAGGCACTTTCCTGAGAAAGAAAGTACCACTTGAATAGGGAGAACACACACCGTCAAGGTATGGGTAAACCAGTTCTACCACTTCAACAGCCAACACTCCCTTGAGTGTGAAGGACTCAGCGCTAGGGACTCCTGCAGATCTAACTGCCCATCTCCCATCCTTCCCACGTCTCTGCTTCCCTGGGGACCCTCTGATGCATGCCCTATCCGCCCACCTCTGGCTCTCAACCTGCTCTGCTGGGACCACTACAGCAGCCTCCTATCCAGCCTCCTGGCCCCCAACCTCCTTTGCTCTCCAGCCCTTTTCACATCGAGGATGGGTCATGTCACCTTCTCCATGTCATGCGCCCCAGCTTGAAGACTCCCGGCCTGCATGACCAAGGTTCCACCTACCTTCCTACTTTCATCATCCACGATATTTCCTCCCAACAAACTACGTTCCAGACACCCCAAACAACTTCCCATTCTCTAGACAAACCGTTTAACAGCATGAAATATTTCAAGCATATAAAGAAATATAGTTAACATAATAAATGCTCATGGAACTAGACCCCAAATTCATAAATTTTAGTATTCTACCATCATTATGTTCTATCTTTTTTTAAGTAATAAAATATTACTGAGATGGATGGTTGAAAAGACCCTCTCACCCATCTTCCTTTCTCTTTGTTCCTTTCCCATTTTAATCACAATCCCAGTATCTGCTTTACCACTCATTTTCTACTTTTACCACATACATTTCAAGTGTCTGTGTATAGACATAAAACACTATACATAGTGTGTATATATATGTTATATATATTACACTATATAGTAGTATACAGCATGTATACATTATGTATACAAAAATATACATTATATAGTATTACGCACATACACAGAGTTTTGTGTGCTTTTAAAATAAACTCAAGTGGCATTATACCATACAGATCCTTCCTTTTACCTACTCTAAGTCTCCTTAGAGATTTATCTGCATCAATATGTGAAGATCTAGCCTATTCATTTTTGTTGCTGGATAGCATTCCACTTCATAGTAGTACCGTAATTTATTTACCCAGCCCCCTGAGATGAGCAATGAGGCCATTTCCAATGTTTACCATTGCAGACAGACCTGCAATGAGCATCCTTGTACATGTCTCCATAGGCACAGCCAGAGACCTTCTCTGAGCAATAACGCTGCATCCACAGGAAGCAAGGATCACCCTGCCTGGATATTACTGGGCCTGGGGCCCTCATGAGTGGGTCACCAACATCCCTTGGGGTGGACCCTGCCACTGCTGACTGCAGTGGGGGCCTTTGATCCAACAGAAGATTTCCAGGAGGCCAGTGACAAGCATGTAGGACCAGAAAAGACAAAGAGGTGACACACCCCTCCCTTTGGGTCTTCAGAATTAGTGCACTTTGGGTTAGCCAAAGAAGCTGAATGGAAGAGTATGAGGGAGACTTGGGATTGGGCAGGTCATGGACATGAAGCCTGGAGAAAGTAGTGGGTAGGAATGAGAACGCAGCCACCTCCAATGAGAAGCCAAGAACACCAAGAAGGAGTGAATCTGCAGGCAGCAGGAGAGATGAAGAGGGGCAGCTTCAGTTCTGGAGAGGCTGGTGGCTACAGCCAGACCCCTGGAGCAGTCCTAAATGCTGTTTCCCCAGGTAATCTGGCTGACTCTCAACAGAGAGGACATACTTCAAGGATCAGTGACGCCACCACCACCACAAGGCTACTCCAGTCCAACCAACTGAAGGAACCTCTGCATCCTTGGGGTTGCAGCACTTCCCTCCACCTCTTTTATAACGTACATTCAGTTCTAGGCTGCACCCAGTTAACTGATTGCAAGTCTGTTCTCTACACAGATCATAAAGGCCCCATGAGCACACACATTCTGCCACTAACCTGTATCCTGTGCAATACCGAGCACAGGGCTTTTTGCACACAGTAGGTGCCCAATCAGTGTTTCGTGATTGAATAAAAGCTGTGAGCTCCTTAAAAGCAGAGCCCACGTCCCCTTCACTTTTATCATACATCCAGGGCTTTACACAGTGTCAGGTATAGAGTCGGCCCTCATTAAATGTGTCCTGAACGAATGACTGAAATGTGGGCTCACATGAACAAATGCATCTGCCTGAACGACTCTCCCAGGACTCATACCAATGATCAAATTTCAAAGTGGAGGTGACCAGGCCAAAGGATAATTTATCTCCCTAAAGACGCTAAGTGTCAGTTAAATTGCTCTATTTAATAGGGCCTGACTTAGATGGGCCATTTCGAACAAAAGCAATAACCGCTCTAGTAATGAGCCTACTTTAAAGTGCTATTACTATTACTACACCTAATCCAGAGGATTCCTGGAGCCATCAGACCAAGACCCCAATTAGAGATCTGCAACCTTCATAAACCACAGACCCCTGGGCTCACATCTTTGACCTCCCTGGAACCACAGAGGATATTTTCCAAGTGAATCCAGGATACTCCCCTCCGGAGGTTCATTCTAGGACTGCTTTGTGTTTTGTTGTTTGTTTGTTTAAATCAGCCTGCCCAACAGGCTCTGAGCATTTCACATAGTTGAGCACACAAGCCTGACAAAGGGCAAATATGCTTGGCTGAAAGAAGCCTGGCAGGCAAGGCCTCAGAGAATCAATCTAGAATTAAATGTGTGGATTCTACTTCATGGGTGCATCCGATGCCTCTTAGCCACCAGGAGCATTTGCAAGCATCAGAGAAGAGGCAGGAGGAAAAAGGCCTTTCTCTGCCACAACAGAGGATAATCTCTGACAGACGACAAGAACAAAAAACAAACACATATTGAAAGCGGATGACAAGGAAATTTGCACTACCAAAATCAGCTCAGAGTTCTTTAAAAGGAGATGGAAAACACCTCCTCGGACTCAGTAATCCCAGGCTTAGAGAAAAGGAAATGAAAAACAACACCTGGGGGAGTCCCATGTTAACAGGTGGTGCAACCACCCTCCTCCTGTGAACACCCTAACCCAGTTCCTGGCTGTCACCTGGCTGAGTCAACTCCCTTCTAGAGAAGACCGTCTAATCTGAAAAGACAGCACAGGTCCAGTGCCCTCACCACAGTCTCTTCTAGAAAACTGACATCTTCAGCCAATTATCAGATGATAGGGAAAAAACAGGAGGCCAGAGTCCCACAGACCTGAACTCCAGTCCCAGCCCCACCACTCTGCAGCTGCGACCTCTGAATTCATAACCTAGATAAGCTTCAGTTTCCTGATCTGTAAAATAGGAATAAGAAAAGTTTCTGCTTTTGGCTTTCGGCTCGGAGGAGGCCAAGGTGCAACTTTATTGGGTCGTCCCGAATCCAGGTTCCTCTGACACCAGCCGCCTCCAGCACACCACTGAAGTTCAACCTCAACAAGATCAAAGTCATATACCTGAGGTGCACCTCAGGTAAAGTTGGTGCCATGTCTGGCCCCCAAGATTGGCCCTCTGGGTCTGTCTGCAAAAAAGGTTGGTGATGACACTGCCAAAGCAACCAGTGACTGGAAGGGTCTAAGGATTACAGTGAAACTGACCATTCAGAACAGACCCAGAGTGAGCTGGTACCATCTGCCTCTGCCAGAAGGGTTTCTGCAAAGCCCTCAAGGAACCACAAAGAGACGGAAAGACACAGAAAAACATTAAACACAATGGAAATATCACTTTTGATGAGATTGTCAACATTGCTCCACAGATGTGGCACTGATCTTTAGCCAGAGAACTCTCTGAAACCATTAAAGAGATCCTGGGAACTGCCCAGTCTGTGAGTTGCAATGCTGATGGCTGCCACTTCATGACATCAACAGTGGTGCGGTGGAATCCCCAGCTAGTTAAGCACAAAGGAAAACATTTCAATAAAGGATCATTTGACAACTAAAAAAAAGAAAGAAAAGTTTCTGCCTAATCATAAAAATAATCATTTTATGGCCCATTTTGTATGCCAAGTGCTGTACATGTATTACTTTGTTTTCAGCCATCCATCATTTCATGAGGCAAGGACATCACTGTCCTTGTTTGACATATGAGAAACTAAGGCTTAGAAAGGCAGACACAATATTCCTAAAGGTACATGGTTAGCCCATTCCCATAGGTGCATGGAGGAGCCCAGACTTAAACCAGGTCTGCCAAAGTTTGGCAATATCGTACCTGCTGTACTGAGACATTGGAAGAATCTGGATGAGGCAACCCACAACTGCACAGGGGCTGGCACATTTAACAAAAAACAAATTAAAAAAAAAAAATTTAACTGTTATTGTTTCACTCACTACGATTTATACTTGCGGCTTCAATTCCCTTCAGCATGCTTCTTGCTCCTGGCCCTCTCAATCAGGTGAGAACATCAATTCTTGATCTAAGGGACAGACCTCCACTCAACATAGAAACTGTGCAGGCAAATCCCGTTTTGCTGTGCTTCACTTTATTGAGCTTCGTAAGTATTATATTTTTACAAACTGAAGGTCTGTGGCAATCCTGAATGCAGTAAGTCTACCAGCACTATTTTTCCAACCTCGTGTGCTCACTTCATGTGTTTGCATCACATTTTGACAATTATTATTATATCTGTTCTGGTGACCTGTGATTAGTGATCTTTGATGTCATCATTGTAAACATTTTGTGGCACCTCAAACTACACCCATATAAGACAACAACTTCATCAATAAACACATGAGCTCTTACTACCCCCACCAACAGGCCGTTCCCCCATTTCTTTCCTTCTCCTCCGGCCTCCCTATTCCTTGAGACACAACATAATGAAATTAGGCCAGTTAATAATCCTCCCACGGCCTCTAAGTGTTCAAGAGGAAGAAAGCGTTGCACATCTCCCACTTTAAATCAAAAGCTAGAAATGGTTAAGTTTAGTGAGGAAGGCATATTGAAAGCCAAGAAAGGGAGAAAGCCAGGCCTCTTGAGCCAAACACTTAGCCAAATTATGAATGCAAAGGAAAAGTTCTGAAAGGAAATTAAAAGTGTTACTCCAATGAACTCACAAATGATAAGAAAGCAAAACAGCCTTATTGCTTATATGGAGGAAGTTTTAGTGGTCTGGAGAGGAAAATCAAACCAGCCGTAGCATTCCCTTAAGCCACAGCCTAATCCAGGGCAAGGCACTAACTCTTCAATTCTAGAAGACTAACGAGGTGAGAAAGCTGCAGAAGGAAAGTTTAAAGCTAGCAGAGGTTGGTTCATGAGGTTTGTGGAAGGCGGCCATCTCCGTAATATAAAAATACAAGATGAAGCAGCAAATACTGATGTAGAAGCTGTAGCAAGTTATCCAGAAGATCTAGATAGCTACGATCATTGATAACAGTGGCTACACTAAACAAAAGAGTTTCAATGTAGATGGAACAGCCTTCTATTGGAAGAAGGTGCCATCCAGGACTTTCATATCTAGACAGAATAAGTCAATGCCTGGCTTCAAATTCCATAGGACAGGCTAACTCTCTTGTTAAGAGCTAATACAGCTGGTGGCTTCAAGCTGAAGTCAATACTCATTTACTTTTCTGCAAATCCTAGAGCCTTTAAAAATTATGTTAACTCTATCTGCCTGCACTCTATAAATGGAACAACAAAGCCTGGATGACAGTGCATCTGTTTATAGCATGGTTTACTGAATATTTTAAGCACACTGTTGAGACCTACTGCTCTGGAAAAGAGTCCTTTCAAAATATTACTGCTCAGTGACAATGCATCTGGTTACCCACAAGCTCTGTTGGAGATGTTCAAGAAGATTAACGATTTTTAATGCCCGCTAACACAACATCCATTCTACAGCCCAGGGATCAGAAAGTCATTCCAACTTTCAAGTCTTATTATTTAGGAAATACATTTTTAAGGCTATAGCTGCCATCGATATTGATTCCTTTGATAGATATAGGCCAAGTAAATTCAAAACCTTCTGAACAGGATTTACCATTTCAGATGCCATTAAGAACATCTGTGATTCGTGGGAGATCAAAATATCAACATCAACAGGAGTTTGGAGGAAGCTGATTCCAACTCTCATAAATGACTTTTAGGTGTTCAAGACTTCAGTCGGGGGAGTAACTGCAGATGTAGTGGGAAGAGCAAAAGAACGAATTAGAAGTGGAGCCTAAAGATGTGACTGAATTGCTGCAATCTCAGGAACAAACTTAATGGACGAGGAGCTGCTTCTTAAAGATGAGCAAAGAAAGTGGCTTCTTGAGATGGAATCTAGTCCTGATGGAGATGCTATGAACATTGTTGAAATGACAACAAGGATTGAGAATATTCCATAAACAGTTGGCAAAGCAGTGGCAGGGTTTGAGAAGACTCACTCCAATTTTGAAAGAAGTTGTTCTGTGTGTAAAGTGCTATAAAACAGGCATTGCGTGCTACAGAGAAGTCTTTCATGAAAGGAAGAGTCAATTAATGTGGTAAATTTCATTGTAATCTTATTTTAAGAAAATGCCACAGCCACCCCAACCTTCAGCAACCACTACACTGATCAGTCAGCAGCCATCAACACTGAGGCAAGATCCTATATCAACAAAAAAAAGTAAAACTCACTGAAGGGTAGATGATCATTAGCACTTTTTAGCAATAAAGTATTTTTAATTAAGGTATATACATCGCTTTTTTAGATATAATGCTATTGTATACTTAATAGACTACAATATAGTGTAAACATCACTTTCTTTTTTTTTTTTTTTTTGAGACAGAGTCTCACTCTGTCCCCCAGGCTGGAGTGTGGTGGTGTGATCTCGGTTCACTGCAAGCTCCGCCTCCCGGGTTCATGCCGTTCTCCTGCCTCAGCCTCCCGATCACTTTTATATGTACCAGGAAACCAAAAAGTTCATGTGACTCACTTTATTGTGGTGGTCTGGAACTGAACTCACGATATCTCTGAGGTGTGGTAGGCTCCTGGAACCCTGCTGAAGTACAGGGCTGTTCTTCCTCCCATCTCTGCTCCTATATCCACAGCTGGACCCCTAACTAATCAGAAGCTTCTCTGTTCCTGAGATGGGTACCTTTTACCAGCACTGAATTCCTTATGGGCGGGAGAAAAGAAAACCTTTAAATCTATGTGAGTCCTTTATAACGAGGGAACTGGTCCTGCTGGGAGAAGCAAATATTTATGCACATAATTAACTAAGGAGGTAGAGTGTTCTTTCCAAATGTTAAGCAAAACTTAGTGAAAAAAAAAAACAGACCTGCTTATGAAATGGCCTCTCACAGACACTGGAAGGGGCCATACGTCTGAATCAGCTCATGAATCCTCTCCCTATTAAAAATATATCACTCATCTGGGCTAACTCAAGATCTTTCTGGTACCTCACTCCCTACTCCCCATTTACTCCAGTAAAAAAATTTTTTTTTTTTTTTGTATCTCTGGCCAGGACTGCGCAGTCAGGGCACAATTATCTGATACCAATTCCAGAGCTGTAAGAGAACATCAGCTCCTCTTTTCTCCCTAATGACTTGTATGTCTTTTCTTCATTTTCTATGATCCCCTACCTCACATCTGACTTTCAGTGGAAGCGCTAGAAGCCAGCAAGCCCTAAGTGGCAGGCAGCTAGAAATTTCTAATATTTTTACTCTACAGTGCTGACAAAATAGCATCTTTTGCTTGAAAAATAAACAAATGGAGCCTCCTCACTCTGCCAGGGCAACACACAGGGTGTCACACACTGAAAACTGTGCTCAATGCAAAAATGTGCAGCCAGCCCTTCTCTGTGTCCTGAGCTTCCCTAAGCACTTCAGACTATAGGTGAAGGTATTTATAAGGAGGCTATTCCTTGCTGGTACTTTTTTGTTTACCCCCGAATTTGCTCAACCTTTTACATTGTTTTTAAACACTACCCAACCTCTTAGCTAGCACAGTGAAATGAGAGTCAGAAGAAAGACCCAGTTTGAAGTCTCAACTCAGTCATTTATAAATTGTGTAACCATGTACTCACTCCTTAAGCACTGGGACTCCGTTTTTTAAATCTGTAAAATGGAAAGGAGTCCATAAAAGTGTGGATTATGGATTCAGAATCATGGCTCATGTCCAGACACTTTTAAAGAAATAAAATGGAAAGGACTGGAATAAATCAGAATATATCAGATATGAAGAGTATGTTTTGATTCACCTTTATATAAATGTTCTTGTTTGCAATGTAAATGTGATCTTTAACGGCATGACTAAGAGATAAAACTCACACACTTACAATTTACCCATTTGAAGTATACAACGCTATGGCTTTTGGCATATTCAGAGTTGTGCAACCATCACCACAATCAATTTGAGAACATTTCATCACCCCAAAAGGAAACCCCATACCCATTAGCAGCCATGCCCCATTTTCTCCCAAACCCCCATCCAACATTAGGCAACCACCGATCTACTTTCTATCTCCATGTATTTGCCTATTCTGGACATTTTCTATAAATTGAATGATACAATATCTGGTCTTTTGTAACTGGCTTCTTTTCATTTAGCATAATATTTCCAAGGTTCATTCATACTGTAGCATGTATCAGAACTTTGTTCCTTTGTATGGCTGAATAATATCCCATTGTATGGATATACTACATTTTATTTATCCATTCATCCACTGGTGAACATGTGCGTTGTTGCCACTTTCAGGCTATGATGAATAATGCTGCTATGAACCACTAGTGTACAAATTTGTATGTGGACATACCGATGTGTTTCCATAAGTCACTGTCAACAAAGTTTAATGGCAACAGGCTACATGATTACTGAGGAATAGTTAAATCACTTTGTAGTATTTTTAATCAACTCATGAACCGTGACTTTGGAAAAGGAAATAAAGACCATAAAATCAAGGTCGCATTCTTGTTCATGCAGCCACTGGATCTCTGTGGCCAATACTGCTTCCCTACTATCTTGAAAAAACAGTCATTTCAGAGAAATCTAACCTTTGGAATACCCATCTTCACTGTCCAAAAAGATTGAGATGGGGGCACTTCCATGCTGACAGGAGCTGCTGAACTCTCAGGAGAATTCAGTAATGAATAAATTTCCTTGTTTAAACCAGCTCCCATTCTAAGATGTAAATTCCTGCATCATCAGGTTTCAGACAAAGGACACTCACAAGCATACAGCCACACAGCCAGAGGCCAAAACTCCGAGCCTCCCCTGCTACACACACACACACACACACACATTCAATTTATGAACTGCTCTGCATGCAATGTGACTCCTACAATTGCAGCTATTGAAGAGCTGATGTAAGAAGAGATGCAATGGTCAAAAGCAGCTCCCCCCACCAGCAAACCTGCATCAATAATTTAGCTATTAACAGCCATGTAACCAAAGAAGTTTGCGAGGGAGAGTTCTGCAGTGATCTGTGACACTAGGAACATCCCCGTGCCCACTCCCTTTTCTATTTTCTACTTCAACAATAGAGACCCAGTTGTTGGAAGAACCTGTCACCACTGGAGAAAAGGAACATGACAAATTTGTGAAATCTAATGAATAAATACAATTCCTATATGCCTTAAATTTATGACCCTCACAAAGCCTACAAAATATGATAAACCATTATAGGTTTGTTTCTGTCTTCCCTGCCTGGCCACAATTAATTTCACCATGTTCCAGTATAATACGGAATGTAATATATGGAGGCAAGACATTTAGAGTCTTGCAGTGAATAAGCCTTCTGCAGTTTGGGGCCCTGGGGGTAAAAGAAGCAATAATAACAGGACTCATTTTGAGTAACCATTTGTGTGCGGTTTCTAGTTTGCATTGTTAAGCAAGACAAAAGTGCCCGAAGGAACCTACGACAGTACTAGGCTAAGTTAGTCAAAATCCAAACGCCTAACATATTCTGTAATTGAGATGCATGGGGGCTCTTACACGCACCCTAGAAGAGCATCATGCCACAAACAGAAGCTGTGCGTTACCAAACAACAGGAAATGCTCTGGTTTTATCAATACAATAGCCTCCAAGGTCTGAAAAGATAGCAGAATTCAGTTAGAAAGTTCCATGTAGGCATGCCAAACACTACAACAGCAGAACAATGGAAACTATTATTTACTGAAGGCCACCTATGTGTGAGTACTGTGTTAGGACTTTCCATGCTACTGAGGTTAGCATTGAGTCTCCCAAAAAGATAGGTTCAAAGCCTAACCTCCAATACCTCTGAATGTGACCTCAATTGGAAAAAGTCTTTGCAGATATAAAGTTTAAGAAGAGGTCACACTGGATCAAGGTGAGTTCTAATGCAATGAGTGGTATCCTTATAACAAGAGAGACATTTGGACACAGACAGGGAAGAATACCCTGTGAAGATGGAGGCAGAGGCCAGGCACGGTGGCTCACACCTGTAATCCTAGCACTTTGGGAGGCCAAGGCAGGCAGATCATTTGAGGCCAGGGGTTCGAGACCAGCCTGGGCAATGTGGCAAAACTCCATCTCTACTAAAAAAAAATACAAAAATTAGCTGGCGTGCACCTGTAATCCTAGCTACTCAGGAGGCTGAGGCAGGAGAATCGCTTGAACCCAGGAGGCAGAGGTTGCAGTTAGCTGAGATCCCACCACTGAACTCTAGCCTGAGTGACAGAGCGAGATTCCACCTCAAAAAAAAAAAAAAAGATGGAGGCAGAGATTGAAGTTATGCAGCTGCCAGCCAAAGAATGTCACAGATTGCTGGTGACCACCAGAATCTATGACAGAAGCATGGAGTAGATTCTCACCCAGAGCCTCCAGAAGGAACCAGCCCTACAAACACCTTGATTCAAACTTCTCTCTCCAGAAATGTGAGCGAGTAAAGTGTCTACCGTTTTAAACCACCCAGTTGGTAAGAATTTGTTACAACAGCCTTAGGGAACTAATATCACTATAAATAAACTCCGTATGACAACCCTGGGAGCTGGGCATTTTCAAACCACCCTCCATGCCTTTATAGGTGATGGAAAAACTGAGAGTCAACGAAATGTCAAAATCACATAGAGAACAAATGGAGGAATCAGGCCCCAAGATTGTATAACTCTAAGTAAACCCAAGCCTGAACTACAAGCTAAGAGGCACCAAATGTTGCCATTGTGTCTGTAGAGTGGTTTTCCTATGAGGTTTTCAGATGATCCCTGGAAGTCTTAGCAGAGTAATCAGGCAAGAGAAAAAAAGGAAAGGCATCCAAATAGGAAAAGAAGATGTCAAGCATCTCTCTTCACTGACAATACGATTATATACCTAGAGAACCCTAAAGACTCTGCCAAAAGGCTCCCGGAACTGATAAACAACTTCAGTAAAGTTTTGGGATACAAAATCAATGTACGAAAATCAGTAGCACTTCTATCCACCAATAGCATTCAAGCTGAGAGCCAAATCAAGAACACAATCCCATTTATAATCAACACAATCCCATTTATAATCGCCACAAAAAAATTAACAAATAAAATACATACCTAACCAAGATAAGATTCCTTGGTTAGAAATACATATAACCAAGCAGGTGAAAGATCTCTATAAGGAGAACTAAAAAACACTGCTGAAATCATAGACACAAACACACACACACACAAAAAATTCCATGCTCGTGGATTAGAATAATAACGAATAATCAACATCGTTAAAATGGCCATACTGCCCAAAGCAATCTACAGATTCAATGCTAATCCTAACAAACTACCAACGTCATTTCCCATAGAATTAGAAAAAAGCAATTCTAAAATTCATATGGAACCAGAAAAGAGCCCAAAGAGCCAGAGCAATCCTAAGCAAAAAGAACAAAGGTGCAGGCATCACATTACTGGACTTCAGACTATACTACAGGGCTACATGAACCAAAACAGCATGGGAATGGTACAAAGACAGACACATAAACCAATGGAACAGAATAGAGAACCCAGAAATAAACCTGCACACCTACAGCCATCTGATCTTTGACAAAGTCAACAAAAATAAACAATGGGGAAAGCACTTCCTATTCAGTAAATGATGCTGGGATATCTGGCTAGCTATAAGCAGAAGAATGAAATTGAACACTCATCTTTCACTACATACAAAAATTAACTCAAGATAGATTAGATATTTAAATATAAGACCACAAACTATAAGACTCCCAGAAGAAAACATAGGAAATACTATTCTGGACATCAGTCTTGGCGAAGAATTTATAGCTAAGTCCTCAAAAGCAACTGCAACAAAAACAAAAATTGACAAGTGGGACCTGGCCAGGTACAGTGGCTCATGCCTGTAATCCCAGCACTTTGGGAGGCCAAGGCGGGCAGATCACAAGGTCAGGAGACCAAGACCATCCTGGCTAACACGGTAAAACCCCATCTCTACTAAAAATACAAAAAATTAGCAGGGCATGGTGGCATGTACCTGTAGAGCCAGCTACTTCGGAGGCTGGGGCAGGAGAATCGCTTGAACCCAGAAAGTGGAGGTTTGCAATGGGCCAAGATCGTACCACTGCACTCCAGTCTGGGCGACAGAGCAAGACTCTGTCTCAAAAAAAAAAAAAAAAAAAAAAAAAAAATTGACAAGTGGGACCTAATTAAACTAAGGAGCTTCTGCGCAGCAAAAGAAACTATCAACCGAGTAAACAACCTACAGAATGAGAGAAAACAATCGCAAACTATGCATTCTATAAAGGTCTTCCAGAACCCATGAGGAACTTAATTGGAAAAGCAAAAATCAAATAACCTCATTAAAAAGTGGGCAAAAGATATGAACAGCCACTTCTCAAAAGAAGACATACAGCCAGGCACAGTGGCTCATGCCTGTAATCTCAGCACTTTGGGAGGTTGAGGTGGGAGAATCACTTGAGCCCAGGAGTTCGAGACCAGCCTGGGCAACATAGTGAGACTCCATCTCTACAAAAAATAATTTAAAAATTAGCCAGGCATAGTGGTGCATGCCTGTAGTGCCAGCTAATTGGGAGGCTAAGATGGAAGGATGGCTTGACCCCAGGAGGTTGAGGCTGCAGTGAGTTGTGACTACGCCACTGTACTCCAGCCTGGGTGACAGAGTGAGACTATGTCTCAAAAAACAAATGAACAAAAAAGAAGGTATACAAGTGGCCAAAAAACATATTTTTAAAAAATGTTTGTCATTAGAGAAAAGCAAATCAAAACCATAATGAGATACCATCTCACATCAGTCAGAATGACTATTATTAAAAAGTCAAAAAACAACAGATGCTGATGAGGCAGTGTAGCAAAGGGAACACTTATACACGGTTGGTGAGAATGTAAATTAGTTCAGCCACTGTGAAAAGCAGTTTGGAGACGTCTCAAAGAGCTTAAAACAAAATTACCATTCGACCAACCCAGCAATCTCATTACTAGGTATGTATCTAAAAGAAAATAGATCATTCTACCAAAAAGACACATGCACTTGTAGGTTCACCAAAGCACCATTCACAATAGCAAAGACATGGAATCAAACTAGGTGCCCATCAACAATGGATGGGATAAAGAAAATATAGTACATACACACCATGGACTACTACGTACACAGCCATAAAAATAACAAAATCTTGTCCTCTGCAGTAACATGGACGCAGCTTGCGGCCATTATCCTAAGTGAATTCATGCAGGAACAGAAAACCAAATACCATATATGTTCTCATTTATAAGTGGGAGCTAAATATTGGGTATTCAGGGACATAAACATGACAACAACAGACACTGAAGACTGCTAGACAGAGGAGGAAGGGAGCAGGGCAAGAGCTGAAAAACTAAGTATTGGGTGCTAAGCTCACTACCTGGGTGATGGCATCAATCATGCCTCAAACCCTAGCACCTTGCAATACCCTCATGTCACAAACCTGCACAGGCATCCCCTGTATCTAAAATAAAAGTTGAAATTATTCTTTAAAAAGATGATCCCTAAAAATATGCAGAGACTTCAACAGTTTCTTGCTAGCAAGATATACAAATGTGTCATAACAAGATATACAAATATGTCATAGCTGGTACTTGACCCACCTCCACCATAGGAAGCATGAACATTCTCTTTAGGCGGACAGCTACATTAGCAAAACTCTAAGTCAAGCAGCCCTGTGAATCAGACAAATACTCAGATTTTAAATGCCTCATTCATTCAACTCAACCAACCTTTGCTGAGTGCTGAGAAAGTATGAGGCAGACAGTCCGGTGCGAGAGATCTAGAGATACAGCCCTTGACTTTGAGGAGCTCAAGACTTCATTTTCTCAAGTAAATGGGTCCAACACTACCCATGCTTGAGCTTTTACTCAGATTCAATGAACTAATTACCAAAAGGTGTGCTCTGCGTCATTTGTGGCAGAGAGTGGTACTCATCTGACAGTCCCCCCATTTCCCAGGTGAGGCAGGGCCACGTGACTAGTTTGGGTCAATGGAAAGTGTAGAAAGGTGACATGTATCACTTCTGGGTGAACAGAGGAGCTGGCAATAACAGGTCCTGTAATCTCTTCTGCTGTGGCAATGTTGCAGATGGTGGAGCCTCAATCAGCCAGGAGAAAGTGACCAACACAGGCAGAGCCCTTGCCCACTACTGCCATCCAATCTGCAGGGGTTTTTGTGTACATGAAAAATAGGTTTCTATGTGTTAAACTTTCTGGGAAGTTTGTTACTGCAGCACAGACCTCTCCTACCCTGACTAATACATTATCTAACACATGTCCTTACATAGCATATCACAATAAATACCAGGTTAAATTCCAAGATAAAACTACATTAATTCTTGGAGCCTGAACATTAACAATATTCTGGTAAAGAGAAATTTACCATATATTGTATAAGGTCTGTTCAAATTTCTTTTCTTCTATATCAAAGGGACACAAAAATAAAATGAAATACATTCTCTCTCCTTTAACCAATCCGAGGCATTGCATATACAAAGTATTTTCAGAATTCAGCCTCTTCCTAGAGATAATCAGGCACTGTCCAGTTGCAACCCGAATGGCCCTTTATGCAGAGATTTTTGTCTTATCTTTGTGGCCCCCAACCTAGATGGATCTGGATCTTCCTGGATCCAACAAATGCTTGGGATATGAATGTCTCTCATGAACAACGGCAGCATTCTCACACAAAGTCATCAACGTAAGTCTCTCGTCAAATACTCATCCGTCCAGACTGGCATCAGTGTACTGTCCCCTGCCCTCTCCTTGGGCACACCCCAACCTAGATTTTGTACCTTCCACACACCATAAATTGAACTCCACTGTATTAGTCTGTTCTCACGCTACTAATAAAGACATAGCCGAGACTGGGTAATTTATTAAAAAAAAAAGGGGGGGGACTCAATGCACTCACAGTTCCACACGGCTGGGGGAGGCCTCACAGTCATGGGGGAAGGTGAAGGAGGAGCAAAGGCACGTCTTACATGATGGCAGGGAAGAGAGCCTGTGTAGGGGAACTGCCCTTTATAAAACCATCAGATCTCATGAGACTTATTCACTATCACGAGAACAGCACTGGAAAAACCTGCCACCATGATTCAGTTACCTCCCACCAGGTCCCTCCCACAACATGTAGGGATTACGGAAGCTACAATTCAAGATGAGATTTAGGTGGGGACACAGCCAAACCACATAATCCACCAAAGTATCTCCCACATTTGCCTCCCTCAGGGACCAAGAGACTGACTACAGCCCAAGTACTAAAAGGCTGCAGCACAGAGTTTCAGCACTACCATCCCAATGGCCAGAGAGTCCCACCATCTCAGCAAGACCACCTTATGGAATCTGCAAAAATATCCTCTCCTTGAGTCTACTCCATTTCCTAACTTGTCAAAAAGGAAAAGCTCAAAATGCTAGAGATTTACTAACTCCAGAGAGACATGCAATAGTGAATCCACAGAACCAGACAGTGGGAGGATACAGGAAGCACCAAGTCAAGAACAATAATGGATCTGGCATGTTGGCTGATGCCTATAATCCCAGCACTTCAGGGAACCAAGGTAAGTGAATTGAGTGAAGCCAGGAGTTCAAGATCAGCCTGGACAACAAAGCAAGAGCTCATCGCTACAAAAACTGTAAGTAAAAAGTGAGCCTGGCATGATGGCATGCATAAGTAGTTCCCTGCTACTTGGAGGCTGAGGTGGGAGAATCGCTTGAGCCCAGGAGTTTGAGGCTGCAGTGAGCTATGTTCATGCCACTGCACATAGTGGGACCCTGTTTCAGGGAAGAAGAAAAAAAAAAAAGGAACAGGCCGGGTGCAGTGGCCCACGCCTGTAATCCCAGAGCTTTGGGAGGCCAAGGCGGGTGGATCACCTGAGGTCAGGAGTTCGAGACCAGCCTGACCAACATAGAGACACCCCATCTCTACTAAAAATACAAATTAGCCAGGTGTGGTGATGCATGCCTGTAATCCCAACTACTCGGGAGGCTGAGGCAGGAGAATCGCTTGACCCCAGAAGGCAGAGGTTACGGTGAGCCAAGATCGCGCCATTGCACTCTAGCCTGGGCAACAAGAGCGAAATTCCGTCTCAAAAAAAAATAAAAAATAAATAAATAATAATTTTAAAAAAAGAACAATGAAGTTTAAATGTGCTCTGCAGGGATGCACCAGAGCCTGCTTAGTGAGAATCTTGGTGAAGGGACACAGAGCTCACCCCACCCAATTCCCACCTAACCAAAGCAGTACAGATGATCTGTTTCATACATTAGCTTTGATGTAAACATTTCCTTGGTGAAAAAGTCACTCGCTGCTGAAGGTGGCTTGTACTGTGGGACTCTCAGCTATCCATCTGTCTGTCCTTGGACAAATCAACTGATCTCTCTGAGACCCAGATCCCTTCTCTTTTTTTTTTTTTTTTTTTTTTTTGAGGCGGAGTCTCGCTCTGTCGCCCGGACTGGAGTGCAGTGGCCAGATCTCAGCTCACTGCAAGCTCCGCCTCCCGGATTTACGCCGTTCTCCTGCCTCAGCCTCCCGAGTAGCTGGGACTACAGGCGCCCGCCACCTCGCCCGGCTAGTTTTGTATTTTAGTAGAGACGAGGTTTCACCGTGTTAGCCAGGATGGTCTCGATCTCCTGACCTCGTGATCCGCCCGTCTCGGCCTCCCAAAGTGCTGGGATTACAGGCTTGAGCCACCGCGCCCGGCCCCAGATCCCTTCTCTATAAACCAGGGCAATAAACCACTTCACAGGCCTAGCATGAGGATTAACAGAAGTAATTATGAAAAAAACAAAATGCTTGATGCATTGTGGGCGGTCAACAAATGTTCCTTCTCTTCCCCATAAATATAAACACTGGCCAAATAAGTCAGATGCACATGAGGCTGAAGATGTTTATTTTGCAATCAGTAATGTGAGGGCCCTTTCTAAAACATTTGCTAGGAGCCCAAAATCTCTAGGTAAACCAGTATGTCATGCTGTTTTCCCAAAAATGGAGCAATCCATTTCAACAAGTACTTAATGAGCACCAAGAAGACATCAGATTTCTCAACAAGCAGAAAAAACCCTTCATAACTAGCAAACTGTTTTTCTTCTTATAAGGACATTTGTCATTGGCTTTAGATAATCCAGCATGACCTCTTCTCAAGATCTTAACTTGTCCAGACACAGTGGCTCATGCCTGTAATCCCAGCACTTTGGGAAGCCAAGGCAGGCGGATCACTTGAGGTCAGGAGTTCGAGGCCAGCCTAGCCAACATGGTGAAACCCTGTCTGTACTAAAATTACAAAAAAATTAGCCAGGCACGCACCTGTAATCTCAGCTACTCGGGAGGCTGAGGCAGGAGAATCACTTGAACCTGGGAGTTCCTTGTGTCTGTGTTTAGGACTGTTTGCTGCCTTTTTTTTCTCTCTCTCTGTTTTTTTGAGACGGAGTCTTGCTCTGTCGTCCAAGCTGAAGTGCAGTGGCGCAATCTCGGCTCAGGGAGGCAAAGGCTGCAGTGAGCTGAGATCATGCCACTACACTCCAGCCTAGGTGACAGAGCAAGACTCTGTCTCAAAAAAAAAAAAAAAAAAAAATCCTTAACTTAATTACCCTTTTTCCAAATAAGGTCAGATTCACAAGTTCAGAGTGTACATACCTTGACCACCACACACTCCCCTACAGGGGTCTAGGCATTGCCAACTGAACGGTAAGCCAGCCAGTGAGAGCACTGCATGCCCACCTCCTTCCAGACCCTCAATCTAGCCTCATAGCCCAAATAGGTCCATGCGGTTTGTTATACGAATACAGGGAGAGAGCAGTGACCAGAAATGTAATGCAAGCCACATATGTAATTAAAATGTTTCTAGTAGCCATGTTACAAACAGGTAAAAAGGAACAGGTAAAATTAATTTTGATGACATCTTTTATTTAACCTATACACCCAATATAGGGTTGATATATGATCCTTGTCTTCAATGTGTATACGATGGAGGTGAGGAAATAAGTCTCAAATATATTCAGTAATCAAGCAAGTTCCCAGGATTAGTTCAAAAGCAGCAACTAGCCGGGAGTGGTGGCTCACGCCTGTAATCCCAACACCTTGGGAGGCAGAGGCGGGTAGATGACTTGAGGTTAGGAGTTCAAGACCAGCCTGGCCAACATGGTGAAACCCCGTCTCTACTGAAAATATAAAAATTAGCCAGGCATGGTGGTGCACAGCTGTAGACCCAGCAACTCAGGAGGCTGTGGCAGGAGAATCGCTTGAATCTGGGAGGCAGAGGTTGTAATGTGCCAAGACTGCACCACCGCACTGCAGCTTGGACAACAGAGCAAGACTCCGTCTCAAAAAAAAAAAAAACAGCAAACAGTCCTAAACACAGACACAAGAAATGTCACAAGCAGTGGCCTTGGGAGAGGAATGGAATGCACATGGGTATCATGAATTCAGAAGAAAAGGCCACCTTAGAGAGGGCTAAGCTGACTTCAGGCTGCATAACAACATGGATAGGAAAAGAAAGGGGATGACAGACCTGTGAGGCAAGTGGCAGCTACCCAGACGTGCCCTTGAGTGGATTTGTAAAAGGCGCACCTTCTGGGAATGCATAGTAAGTCCACGGCTTCATGAGTAGGCTACTTTGTGCAAATTAGCAAATGGGTTATTAGTTATGGGTTGAAATGTGTCCCCCAAAAACAATATGCCGGAGTCCTGACCTCCAGTTAACTCAGAATGTGATCATATTTGGAGACAGGATCTTTACAGAAGTGATCGAGTTAAAATGAGGTCATTAAGGTGGGACCTAATCCAACATGGCTGGCATCCTTATAAAGAGGGGATATCTGCACACAGAGACAGACCTGTACAGAGGGAGGGTGAAGTGGAGACACACAGAGAACATCATGTCACAATGAAGGCAGAGACCAAGGTGCTGCTGCTGCCCAAGAACGACAAAGAGTTCCAGAAAACCACCAGAAGCTACAGAAAGGCACGGAACAGATTCTCCCTCAGCACCTGCAAATGGAACAAACCCTGCAGACATCTTGATGTAGAACTTCTGGCCTCCAGAACTGCGAGACGATAAATTTCTGTTGTTTAAGCCACTCGGTGTTGGTACTTTGTTATACCCACTCCAGAAAACTAATAATATAGTGCCTGTTCCTGAGTGCAGGCACACAACTTGGCCCTGAACATAGGACTAACTACTGCCACCCAGAACAGCCGAGGAAACAACACTGGTGATGGAAGGCCCAAGGAGCTCCGACTCCCAGGCTACACGGCCAAGTAAGAAGAAATCGTCCTTCAGCTTTCAGCGGAAGAACCAAAAGCAGAAAATACAGCTTTTCTAACATGCAACAAAAGCATGCCTCAAACGCCCAAACGCCCACCCACACACTACGTTCACAGCCTGGGCTGAGCAGGGCTACAGCTGGCTCCTGTGAAAGCTAAAGCCAGGGAAATGCCAATGCAATGGGAGATGCCAAGCACCCTTGCATTTCCAAGTCTATCCTGCCAATGCGGTTTTGGCAAACTGCAGGCAAGGAGAAGGCCCTACTGAAATCGACTTCCTTTTCTAAAGAGACAGAGAAGGTCACAGCATCAAGACCATCTACATGAACATTAGAGAAGTGTACTCCTAAAAAAATCTGAGGATCTGAAAACAAATCTTCTCATCAGCGTGTGTACCTGCTATCAGAATCTGAGATATTCAAGAGTTGTTTTCTGTTCTTAATATTAACAGCCGGGGACACCCCCAATGTTTTTGTTTGTTTTTCACAAACCTTAACCCACTTAATGCCCACAGCCACCCACTGAGGTCGTTATTTTCTCCATTTTGACACTGAGACCAGAAAGGTTAAGTGACATGGCCAAGGTCACATAGCTGAGAAACAGACAGCAAAGTTACAGTCCCAAGTTACTGTGCCTGCAGAGTCCTGGTTGTCACTACAAAACCTCCCTCCCTCTGACTGCGCCCCCCCCCAAACACTGCCCTCCCATTTCCCAAAAGTATGGCCTAATGACATGAGCATTTAGGAAAGAGAAGTGAAAGCTACAAGTCACAGCTCTAAGTGGACCATGGCCCCAAAGGGAAACTTACTTACATTTGTTTTTCTTCTTTTCCCATATATGAGATTTCCCCTAACCAGTCTGAAAACCAAAATCCAAACGAGGAAGCCTTGCCTCCCCTGGGGTCAGCAGTGGCCCGAGGGTCCCCAATAATAGCTTCCAAACTGGGGTCCCCAGACTGCGGGGGATGCCCAATTCCCACCACGAGTGCAAAAGCAGTAACCAAAACTGCCCTTTTTCCTAAACATTGGGCAACTGACGTATCAAGTATCTTTGTTCTTGGCTGAAATCAAAACACATCTGCAGGACAACGAGAACGACTTCTTCTGAGCAGAAACTCTCATAGCTATAAATGTCTTTCATTCATGTTTTAACAATACAAATTATTATTTAATAATTTTGCTATTTCAAAACATCTGGCTAGTGGGGGGAATATTACACAAGAAGTCCTCAGCTGGGTTGGGCAGGAAGTGAGTGGAAAAGGATTTATCAGCACCTGTTCGCATTTGGAAAAACCAGAAAATATCTTCGCAAGGCCCAGGAGCAGAATCCAAGTTTCTCATTAATAAAATAACATCTCTCATACTGTCATTCTCCCAAACTGTAACAAAGTTCACATACACTCATTAACCTTCACAGTAGGAAAGCTAAATGAACAAGAATTTCCATTTTATATATGTAAACAGAAACAGAAACCTCATTTTCAAAAGGAGTAACTCAAACCACCTAACTAATCTGCCAGCGGATCAGTTCCCTAACAGGAGCCAACAAGCCATGTAACAGTCCATCCCAATAAAAACAATGGTGTCAAGGAAGGGGAAAATGCCAGCACAGTAATTCTTTTCTGTGGTTTGACTGTCTATGGGTCATTTATTTCTCTATATGAAGCCTTAATTTCCCCAGCAATATAATGGGGATAATATCTGCCACCTAGTAATGAAGATGTAGCTATAAATTTCTTTGAATTGCCTGGATAATCAGTATTATGCAAATTGATGAACTCATTAGAGAGCTACTAAACACAGTTATAAATCTCATAAAAATACTTCCATGGAGATTAAGGCTCAATTAAAAGGCTTCGTTTTTTAATAATTTCCATCACCTTGTTATTTTAAAGACAAGAACACTTACAGCCGGTTTAGATATTTCTAGCAAAGAGACACCAGGCCTTCTCTAACATTCTTGACGAAACTCTGCATTGATAAACTATTGGCCAATTAAAGGGAAGAGGATATATCTAGTAGAATAGTTGTGAGCCTGGCTGAAATCAGGGGACCAGGACAGCCATCCCCAGGAGAATGACACTGGCTCAACAATCTTGTCCCAGATACATCCACCACCACATCTCTCAGCACAGAGCAACAAGACCCAGTGTATCTTACAAATTCTCTTTCAAGTATGGTACCTAGGAACTAACTTGACTCGATTTTAACTTGGCTTCTCCCAATGTCTTCAGAAGAGGCAAATAACCTCCAACAACCTAAAACAAATGGATCAGAGGCTCTGAGACAGACAGTTTCAACACTAACCTAAAGTTCCGCTAACCTGAGAAGCCCAAACCTCACACTACCCTGCATAGCAAGGACTAACCCATGGTCAACCTCAAGAAGGGAAACTCTATCATACTACAATGCAACAACTCAGAGACTTCCACACCCTTCCACCATCAATATCCTGTGGCTAAAACTGCAACTTCAGTTCCCAAGGTTAGAGAGGTCATAGGATGGATGAGTCCCAAAGCAGCCAAGATGATCAAGCAAGCAAATACGGAACTGCAGCTAAGTGTTTTTTTGCACACAACTCTCAGGAAGCTCTTCCGCCTGGTCTAGCCTGTGACCAAACTCTAAGGCAGCACTGTCCCATTTAGGAGCCCAGGCCGCACTCGGCTGGAGAGTACTCAAAGGAAAAATCACATGCCTCTTTCCTGGTGCCCACCACCAGAATTATCAACCAGGCTAGTTTCCACAGATTGGGCCTGCTTCTTCTTGTCTTTCCTCACCACGTTTATGAAAGCAACACTCTAGACGAACACCCCAGATCCAGAGTGGAGCATTATTCAATGTGTGGAAAGAAAACCAACTCAAATATGAAAGAAAATGGCTGAGAACAAACAGCCTTATTAAGGAGTCCTTTGCAAATCTGAGATTCTGGCATTCACCAATAAGGGGAAAATGGGTAAACCATTCAGCAAAATCCAAAATGAGCCCAAGTTCAGGGAAACAATATACTAAATAGCTGTGCCCCTCAGAGGATAAGCATAATTTAAGCTAAAATAACTCCTCTTTCCTCCCCTGACCTGAAGCACTTGGAATGTAAGAGAAACAACTCTGAATGTGGGTGTTTAAAATTTTAATGTTTCATTGAGCTGAGTATCCTGGACTCAGCTGGTGATCAATTTACCTATTAACTGTCTTTTCCAGCTCAATAATCTGCTCTAGGTAAAGCAATGCCTCCTGCTTAGGAGAGACCATGAGGTTAAGAAAACAGAGAAATCCTTTCAGGACTGAAACATAGAGAGGGGCCTTCAGGTCTGGGGCACTGGGTCAGAATCACGTGTCCCAGGCAAAGCAAAGCTGGGGTCCCAAAGATGTGTGAGAAACAGCCCCACCTTGAACCAAGGAGTTTAGTGTATCAAGAAGAGCTACCACGACTGCAAACACATTTAACTGATGGCTGTACTGGGTCCACGTCACACAACGTCACAAACTGAATGGATGAGACTGCCCTGCCCTGGACCACCCTGGACGACCCTGCACGAAGGCTGAAGGGAGCATGCAGCACTGCAGGCAGGCACACCTTGAGTGGATGTGAGGCTAGAGACAGACAGGGATTCCATTCACAAACAGCTACAGTTTGGATTTTGGATTTTGCCTTTGATGCAATGGGAAACAGCCTTCAGGGTTACTTCTCTTCCTCCTAAAAACGTGAATTAGATGTGCTGGTTATTTTAAATAAGCTGGCTTACTTTGCATCACTTGGGAGAATCACAAGCCATTGTCAATCAATAAAAAGATCCCCACTGTGCCTCACTCTGGAGCATATCCCATGGAGCCCACACAGGAAACTGCAGCCCTATTATAAACCCATATCCACATCCTGGAGTCTGCCACGGTGACCACCGATGTGGGGGTTCAGGTTTGAAACCACCACGTTTTCCCTAACCCCACCATCTGAAGGCACTGCTATGGCCTGAGCATCTGCCTACCTCCAAAATTCTTATGTTTAAATCTAATCCCCAATGTAATAGTGTTAAGAGATGGGGCCTTCAGGGGGTGGTTAGGTCATGAATGTAGATTAGCGCCTTTATGAAAGAGGCCTGAAAGGGCCTTTTTCCCCTTCCACCACGTGAGGACCACCTATGAAGCAGAGCGCCCTCACCAGACACAGAATCTGCTGGTGCCTTAATCTTGGACTTCCCAGGCTAGAGAATTGTGAGTGATCAATTTCTATTATCTATAAATTACCCAGTCTAAGGTATTTTGTTACAGCAGCTTGAAAGGACCTAATACAGGCATCTCAATGGGCCTCTCCCTACCTGTACTCTCCCAGGATACCTCTTATTCCTCTAGTAAAGCTGCTTGGGAGAACAATCATATTTTCTATAAAATATCCCTGTGAAGTTTTTGGAAGCAAAATTCTGGAATTTGGTCCTCTTCCCTTCATAATGAACCCTTTCATACACTCCTCCCGGCCCCATTATATGTTTTCCTTTTCTAATTACTAAAAAGACTCCTGATTTTACTTAAGCACATTCCCCAGTTTTCTTTGCAAAAAAATGTGGCTGTATTTGGGCCAATGGGATGTAAGCAGAAGTTCAGTGTGTGACTTCCAGGAAGGATCCTTAAGAAGAGGGAGCTCATCCTTCTTGGTGCCTTCCTCCTTCCTCCAACTGGAATTCAGATGACATGCCTGGTACTCGAGCAGTCATCTTGGGCCATGAGGTACTTAGCACCAAGTAAGAGAGGGAGCCTGAATCCCTGATAGCATGGAGCCAGCCACCATGCCACCTTGAATTACCTACCTCCAGCAGGTTCTGAAAGCCACTCAATAGGCATAACACATGCCTGTGCAATGCAGTTTTCATTCTAATAAGGTGAGTTATTGAATTTGAGCTTGAATTTCAATAAACCAGTAACACCCAAAAAAACACATTTGTAAATATGTTCTAAGCATGCATATTTCGAAAACTCCAAGATAAATAAAAAACCAAAGCAGCACAACTAAACACAGACACATGCATGCATGGACATGTGTGCACACACACACGCATGCACGCACGCATACACACACACATACACACACCTTAAGTCACCATCCACTTGCCATATAATAAAATTCAACTAAAACAGACTCTTCTGAAAATGGAAGACTCATTCATTCCAACATCATCTCAGACACCTCATAGTGTCCTTCCCCACCCCCACCAGACTAAGCTCCTGGAGAAGAGACTTTGTGTTATTCAACTCAGTACCACCCAGTGCCTAACACGATGCCTGGAACATAGTAAGTTGCATGATGAATGAAGTTGAATTCATGCACTGTCCCAGGAGAAGAGGAAATGAGTGTACACAGGAAATACCAGCATCCTATTCCTGACTGTGTCTATGTCTGTGTTTCCAGAAAGCATCCCTCATCCATTGTCCCTGGGCCCCCATACCTCTCCTCTACACGATCTCCTTCGGAGGCCACCTGGTCAGCTCTCATCACCTGTTTTGGGGAGAAACTTACCAGCTCCAACATCCGTAAGTCACATATTGCCTACTACCCTCCTTTCTCACCAAGATATGAACCCTCCGCATCTCACAAGAGCTGACAGAACTAGTCCCTACAACTATGCCTTTCTCAATTACAAAGGGACATAAGGATCTAACTGTGTACACTTTCAAGTCCAAATTCTACCATGATGCCATTCACTTGCAACAAGTTTAAAGAATTACTAGGCAGGTTTCTTGCCAACATCACCCCACCCCATCCATGTGGTCTCCAACTCTGAGATCATCCCATTTCTGCTTCAGGAACTAGGCCCTATCCTTCCTTTCAGCACCGTACACTCCTAGGAAAATGAGACCCCTCCACCCCTCACCAGCCCAACTCCCCTTACCTGGTATCAAAAAGGGTCCCTCTCTTCAACTGATTCCCCAACCTGCCCAAGGTATCTTCTATATGAACATTCTCCTGAGCCTGCACACGCAATGCTCTACTCACCTGCTCTCAGAAGTCTCTATCACCATTGGCACATCAAAACACAACTGACAACTCTTTTTGACTTCACACCCTTCCACTAAAAAAAAAAACCAAAAACACAAAACAAAACAAAACAAAAACTCTAGTGCTCCCTCCTCTTCCTGGCCAGCTCTCTGGCTCAGCCCATTTGAAGGTTCCATTCTCCAGCCTTCTCTCATAAATCACGGCATCATCCTATACCTCTCTGTCCTACAAAGCTCAGTGCCAAAGATTACACCAGCTGCACTCCAGTGCCTATACTGTTACTGCTTTTTGTTTTTTAACTTTCTTTAACCCATCATCTTTTAATTAGAGTCTGAGTTCTCTACCCCCTTACAGGTCAATCAATCTATAATGACTTTTGGGAAAGGAAATGGAAGCATTATTTTGGCCAGGAATTGTAGGTAACAAAATTGACTTCAGGAAATGTGGGGAAAACACAAATGCAGAGAATATAGCTGCCAGAATTTCCATCTTTCTTCCAGATGCCTGTTCTGCATACTCTTGTTCTTCAGGGAGAGAGACTGGCACTAATCCATCAGCATCTCAAACACTCCACAGCTTTGCTATTACTGCATTCTACTAGGATAACATTTTCAAGTTCCAACGGCACACTTGATTTCACCAAGAGGCAGTGGTGTGGCCAGAAAAGTAATATTTAACAATATGAACATAATCCCTAATAAAATACAGAATTTCAGGGCCAAATGTATGGAAACAGGTAGTAAGCTTCTCCTATACCCAAACAGTTCCTAGGTTATCACAGCCTGGAGACATGGAGTGTGGACGTGAAGTCAGCAGACAACATGTGTATCAAGTTCAACCAGTGAAGAGCTGCCAAAGGGTCTTATGAAATGAAGTCCGCAACTGGACAGAGTTAGTTAGGCTCTACACCTAAGCAGGGAATCGGGAAAGATGAGCTCAGCCCCACTGCATTTACTTCTTGCAGCTGGCTTCACTCCTTAAAAGTTGGTGGGGTCACAGAAGCAGGTATATACACACAGAAATTTAAAGTAAAATAAACCTAGGATGGCAGGTGGACTCTTAAGGTCCCACCATGGTCTTCACCTCTTGGCATCGTGCCCTTGTGTGATCCTCTTCCCCTGAATATGAACAGGACTTGTAACTTCCTTCTAATCCATAAATGGAAGGTGGTCAGATGTGTGTATTACGGCTCCCATCATGCTAGAGTCCTTCTCTTTCTTGCTGACTTGATGAAACAAGAGGCTATATGGAGGATCCACAAGACAAGAAACTGAGACTGGCCTCCAGTCAACAGCCAGCAAGAAAACGAGGCCTTTAATCTGGCTGTCTGCAAGGAAATGAATTTTGCTAATAACCCCATGAGCTTAGAATTGAGTCCTTCACCAGTCGAGTCTCAGATAAGACTGCAACTTCAGCTGACACTTTGATTCTAGGCTTTCAGAGAGTCCAGTTAAGCTATATTCCAGGCTCCTGGCCCACAGAAACTGTGACATAATAAGTATGTACTGTGTTAAAACATGGAGTTTGTGATAATATTGTTACACAGCAACAGAAAATGAACAGAGGTCAAGTCAGTGAGCAACAACGATTATTCAATAAATGATGAGAACAACTGGGTAGCCCCTGGGGGAAAAAAAAAGCTGGATCCCTCACTCTCACATGATATCAACGTAAATTCCAGGTTGAGGGAAGATTTAAATATGAAAAATACATCAAAAGAGAAAATATGCTTTTAATATGTAATTTCAGAATGAGGAAGGCCTTCCTAAGTGAAAGTCCAAAAACTATGAAAGAAAAGACTAATAAATCTGATTAACAGAGAAAATATATCTGCAACTTGTATCACAGAGGGCTAATTTCTGTAATATATAAGTAGTTCCTACAAAACAGTAAGAAAAGGATTACTCAATGGGGGGGAAAAAAAGCAAAGGATATAAACAGTTTACAGAAATGAAACTACACATGGTTCTTATACTTGTGGAAAGATGTTTCCTCATTATAAGAGTGAGAAACACAATGAAACACTGACCAGGATCAAAATGTGTGATAACACACTTGATTGAAATGCAGTGGGGAAAATGGCACCCTCATTCAGGTGGGGAGTATAGTGATGCGGCCTTTCTAGAGGACATCAAGGCAGTAACTATAAAAGCTACAAACGTGGCTGGGCATGGTAACTCACACCTGTAACCCCAGCAATCTGGAAGGCCGAGGTGGGCATATCATCTAAGGTCAGGAGTTGGAGACCAGTCTGGGCAACATGGTGAAACCTCATTTCTACTAAAAAAAAAAAAAATACAAAAATTAGCCAGGTGTGGTGGCGTGCACCTGTAGTCCCAGCTTGAACCCAGGAGGCTGAGGTTACAGTGAGCAGAGACCATGCCACACACCACTGCACTCCAGCCTGGGAGACAAAGTAAGACTCCATCTCAAAAAAGGAAAAAGAAAACCTACAAATGCACTTGACTCTTCAACTCAACAATTCCATTTCTACAGGTATTTAGAATGACATATGTATAAGACTATCCAATGTAACACTGTTTGTCACAGCAAAGATGTGAATCAACCTGTCTACCAACAGGAGCTTATAATGAAATAATTTATAGTGCATCCATGTAACAGAATACCATGAACCATACACACAGAACAAGGAATCTCTTTCCATTCAGAAAGAGAGATCTCTGAAATATATTAAGTAAACACCAACAACAATAATCAAAACAAAACAAAACTGAGGTGCGTCCAGGGAGGAGACCAGGACGGCTGGGGTCAGGTCAAAAGGACAGCTTTTACATGCTTATTTATTTATTTATTTATTTTATTTTATTTTATTTTATTTTATTTTGAGACAGAGTCTCACTCTGTTGCCCAGGCTGGAGTGCAATGGTGCAATCTCGGCTCACTGCAACCTCCGCCTCCTGGGTTCAAGTGATTCTCCTGTCTCAGCCTCTCAAGTAGCTGGGATTACAGGCGCACACCACCACGCCTGGCTAATTTTTTGTATTTTCAGTAGAGACGGGGTTTCACCATGTTCCCCAGGCTGGTTTTGAACTCCTGAGCTCAAGCAGTCCCTCTGACTCAGCCTCCCAAAGTGCTAGGATTACAGGCGTGAGCCACCACACCTGGCCTCTTTTATACCTTTTAAATGTTGAACCATATGGTTGCACTTCTTTTTCAAACAATAAAATTCAAATCAATAAATACATACAATTTGTAGAATAGGATGATGGTATGCTACAGTTTCTGCAAAGAAATCAAATTCAGACTATCTATCTGTTCAGACATACCGACATATATACATTCTTGCATGTAAACAGCTACCTCTGAAGTAGCACACAAGAATCTGAGGGCTGGTTTCCTCTGGCCTGGAGAACTGGTAAACTGCAGTGAGGCTGAGGGGTGAGAAATTCTCTTTCAAATTTTATACCATTATATCTATTACCAATTGAAAACAAACGATTAAAAAAAAAAGTTTAAGCTATTGTGGTTTCTCTGGTCCTCTGCTCTTCCCCATTTAAGATTCTCACTGATGAACGCCCCAACATCTCCATGCCGATAACTCCTAAATCTTTGTCTCTACCCTGGTCCGTGTCTTGAACTGCCATCCTGAAACAGTCTTTCCCTCAGTTTCTCAGCACAGTGGTCTGGTGATTCCCCTTCTTATTCTCCTACGCTGGTGCCTTCCCTTAAGAGCTGGTTTCTGCATAACTGGGTTTTCTGTGAAACTCTGGGGTTTCACAGAGTTTTGTGCTTAACAAGTTCTCATCTCCTTCTCCTCATTGGTACCCACAGCTGAGTGGTCATCCAGATGCCAGTGCTTTCCAAATCTGCATCCCTGCCCAGATCTCTTGTTTGAGCTCCAGATACAAAAATCAGTTGCCAGAGGACATCTCACTGACAACTGGGACTCCTCCCCCACAACGGCAGCTCCTTCAGTGTTCCCATAAACCAGTGAATGGAGCCACCATCCATTCAGATAGAATACTGGGATCTTCCTAGATTCTTTCCACCACACCTTCCCCACCCCAATAATCAGTTTTAAGGCTCCTACACAGTTCTGTAATCTGTCCCCTTCCTCCCACCTCTGTAGATCTCCCTGGTACACACCACCTTCCTCTCTTTCCTGTGAGTTCCCAGCTATTCTGAATACCCACAATATCACTCCCCCATCCATTCCCCGCCAAGGCTCAATTCATCTTTTTGGTTCTGTAATTGTTCCCTGGGACTGCCATCACATGATGCCACTGACTGAGGGGTTTGAATGACAGACGTAGTTCTGGAGGCTGGAAGTCCAAGTTCAAGGAGTCAGCAGGTGTGGCTTCTCAAGAAGTCTCCTTGGTTTGCAGATGGCCACCTTCTCACTGTGTCTGTACATGGTCCTTCCCCTGCGCACGTGCATGCCTGGTGTTTCTCTGTGTGTCTAAAACTCCTCCTCTTACAAGGACATACATCAAACTGGGCTAGAGCCTATTCTAACAGCCTACCTAACAGGTAACTTCATTACCTCTTTAAAGACCCTGTCTCCAAATACAGTCGCCTTCTGAAGTACTGAGGGTCAGGGATCAACATATGAGTTTTGGGGATGCAAGTCAGGCCATCACAGTGTCCAACAGGTCATGTCACTCCCCTCAATAAAATCTTTCACAGGGGTTCCAATACCCTTGAAATAATACCCTTTCCAAAACATGACCCCTGCCACTACTCTCTCCCCCAAATGGAGAGGAAGTGTAGGGAGGGGTGGGGGTTCAGATGGAGGTAAGGGTACAGGCAGAATTAGAGAGATCAGGAAGAAATGGCACCCTTTCGTTATCTCCCTTCCAGTCATGCTTCTTCCAACTACAGATGGACTTTGGGCAAACTGTCTAAACTCTCTGCAGAACAGGCTGGGTCCTTGATGACCCACAAGCCTAGCTGAAGAGCAGGGAGGGATGGCATCACTCCACCCCACATTTAGATCCCCTGGACAGAAAATACCAGGCCTGTATCCTCTCTGTAAAAGTAAAGGTTCCCCCAGAGTCAATCACGGAATCTTAGAATCCAGGATTAGAAGCAGATCTAAACCGCGACTGGGCGACCTCCCTTTGAGACTAAACTGCTCATTAAGGTGTCCTAGATATCCAGCATTAGAAAGTTACCACCTTGCTGGCTCCACAGTGAAAACGAATGCATGGACTTGGCAGCAGCATTATGCAAGACCTGATTTGTCTGTCTCCACTTATGAACTGAGTGATCTGGGGCAAGATGCTTAACACCTCTGAGCCTTGATGTGCTCGTCTTTAAAATGGGGTTAATATTCTTCTACGTAATTCTAACTATACTAATTCCAAGGGCTGCCATAATTAATCACCATGAACTGAGTGGCTTAAAACAACAAAAATATGTTATTTCACAATTCTAGAGGCTAGGAGTTCAAGGTGTTGGCAGGGCCATGCTTCCTCTGAAAACTCCAGGGCGGAATCCTTCCTTGCCTGGCTTCTGGAGGGAGGTTGTTGGCAATCCTTGGCATTCCGCACCTTGGCCTTGCACCTACATGCTCCAATGTCTGCCTCTGTCTTCACAAGGCCATCTTCCCTCTGTGAGTGACTGTGTGCTCCCTCTTACTACAAAGACACCAGTCATGGGAATGAGGACCCACCCCCGTCCAACAGAAGTGTGTCTTAACAAATTATATACGTCAAGACGCCATTTGCAAACCGGATGGCATTCGCAAGTACCAGGGTTTAGGGCTTCAGTGCATCTTTTCAGGGGACACAATTTAACCTGCGACACTTACCTGGATGATTGTGAGAGGATTAAAGAAATAATGACCTAAAAGCACTAAGGACAGTACCCGGGGCACACAGCAAGCACTCCACACAGAACGGTTTTTCTGTTCCAGTGTGTGGCTAATACACAGCAGGCTACTTTCCCAGATCAGGCCTAGCTTCTTTGCTCCTCATAAAAACAAAAACCACAAGCAAGAAACCAAAGGCAAACAAGCCGGTATCCTCATGGCTAATGCTGTATTAAGACTTTAAAATAAACAAAGCAGGACTTGGTACCAAGTCACTGATGTAAATATTTTATCGGTGGATCTCTGAAAAAAACTCCACGTACGCACGTGGGTCCCACACGCCTCTTCCCTGGAGGAGTTGGTTCTGCCAATAAGGGGCCTCTAGGGCTGCTTGAAAGCAGAGAGGAGTTTGCTCAAGGTGTGCACCCCTGGTTCCAACATCTGGCTGCATTCCAGCTCAGCAAAGCCTTCCAGAAACAAGGTAACACAGGGCCTATGGACACCTAAAGCCCGTGCTGAGGTTGAATCCTGAGCAACCTCAACGCTGGGGCTTCCCAGGAGAGTCAGGCGAGACAGCTCAGCCAAGGAAGTGATTAATAAATCATGGGCAAAGCTTTTTCCCATTCCCTGCTCGGTGGAAACCAAAACGCCTATCACAATGATCAAAGCTGCTACCCGCAACTTCAGATTGACTTTGACTGAGCTCATTAAGTCATAAGCTTCTGCAGAGTGGATTTTCTCCATGGATAATGCTTGAAAATTAGGAAGTTAAGTGACTTGGGAGAACCTGGGACCCATTAACCAACTAGTCAGTCAGAGCTTCCATTAAAAGAGGAAAATGGCTAAAAATCTGAAATCTGTTCTTGGGCAGCTATTCAAAGATTCTATTATGAGTTTCCAGGGGAAGCCCCTTGGGGTTCACACCGACGTGAGCAGAGAAGCCTCCATGGACATGAAGTGAGAAGGACCTCGACTGAGAAGACAGAGGCTTGGGTTCAAATCCTGGCTGCATCTGGAATATCAGGGATTTCTTTCCTCTCTCTGAGCTTCGGTGTCCGGAGGGGGAAGTGGCCCCCAGTCTAAGGCATGTGGATCCCACGGCTGGAACCTGTGTATAAAATCGTGACTCTGAGCCGGGGACTTGGTACGCACACCATATGCACTTAGGAAAGGACTGTTCATAAACAGATCTGTAGACAACAGAGTCCCATCTGCCAGTTACCAAATGACGAGGCCGCACGTGAGGAATTTAACCATCTGAAACAGCTAGCTGTTAGCTGGTGGAGGGAAAGGCAGGCTAGAGTTGTGAAACCTGCCAGGTTAAATAATTTTCTCCTCTTTCTGCAGAATCACGGTGTTCTCTTGCAATAGATCTTACCTGTGTTATAAAGCTTTTTGGCTGAGACGGATGACAGAAATACTAACAAAGAACTGAGGCAGAAATTAAGCTTTTCCTGTTGTGAAGAAGAGACTCAGAACGAAGGGCAAAAGAAAGCACAAGGAAGCAGGGAGGCCCAGAGCCAGACCCCAGAGAAGAGTGAAGTGCAGGATTCAGAGACAACGCTTACATTGCCCAGGGCTCCTCTCAGTAACATGCATGAACTCAGCACACCTCGGGAAAAAGACAAAGAAAATGCAGATCAGATTTTGAGGACTCCAGGGTCACACCTTCTCAAATGTCCTGAGACACCAGGCCAACCAGGCAACAGGAGCAAGCTGCCACATGGTGCCAGCCCCTCTACTCCCAAAAGCCTGCTGAGCCAGAGGTTATTTCTCCAACGGCGAAGCTTCCCTCCAGAGGCTCTAAGCATTTGACGCTCACATCTACTCCTCCCAAGGATGAGATTACCTCACTGGCTCTGGTCAATACTAATCCCTTCACTCCAAAGTCCTAAAGGAAATTATTCCTTCAATCCAGTGTCAAGAGGAAAATTCGAGATGATCTTGAGGAGGCTCGTCCAGAGGAAGGCAAGGAAGAACAAGGGCTGCCTGCTGAGACATGCGTTCTATGAGAAACCAACATGGCTTCCTGCTATAAGAAAGAATGCTCAGAGGTAGAAAAAATTGGGGTTGGAGAATTTGGTACGGTCTACAAGTGCATTAAAAGCCTGGATAGAAGTGTTCATGCAGTAAAACACTATATGAAAACTTTTGCAGGATTTCACCCGAGAATTTGGCTTTGAGTGAAGTTTATGCTCATGCAGTGTTTGGACATCACCCCACCTGGTACAATGCTACTCCTCACGGGCAGAAGATGACCATATGATCATTCAGAATGAGTACTGCAATGGCAGGAGCTTGCAGGCTGCTATATCTGAAAACACTAAGTCTACCAATCATTTCCAAGAGCCAAATCTCAAGGACATCCTTCTACAGATTTCCCTTGAATTCTGGCATGGAGCACCCGGACATCAAACCTACTAAGACCTTCCTTTGTCACCAGATGTGAAGTGACTCCTCTGGAGTCACAGAAGTTGAAAATGAAGCTGATTAGTTTCTCTCTGCCCGTGTGATATACAAAATTGGTAACCTAGGCCATGTGACATCACTAAGCAAACTCAAAGTGAAAGGAGGAGATAGTTGCTTCCTGGCAAATGAGATTTTGCAAGAAGATGATTAGTACCTTCCCAAAGTAGACCTATTTGCCTTGGGATTAATCACTGCAATGGTTGAAGGAGCAGGGACATTACCCATCAACAGTGCTGCACGGCACCATAACCATGAGAGTAACTTCCCAGACATTCCTCAGGAGCTCTCAGAAGACTTTCACAGTCTGCTCAAGCACATGATCCACCCTGATCCAGGAGAGAGACCTTCCGCAGCAGCTCTGTTCAGAAACTGGCCCTAGCCCTCCTGGGGAAAGCAGAAGAGCTCTAGCAGCAGCTGAATTTGGAAAAGTCCAAGACAGCTGCACTGGAAAGGGAACTAAGAGAAACCCAGCAGGCCCAGTCCCTGCAGGAAGACTTCCATCATGGTGACCCTGGGCTCTCCGGGACCACACGGGGTCAGGAAACACCAAATGCCTGGTAGGAGGAAAGAGTGCAAGGTCTTCAGGGTTTACCTCGGGACAGCATGAGCCTCTGAACTAAAGGAAGAAAAAGGGAAACAGTCCTTGGCTTGGCCTTATGGATTAGAAGGTTGCTGTTGTAGACTCCCCACCAAGGATCCCAGGGACTCACTGTATGTAGAAAGGAATGGAATTTGGTTTTGAATTCAAGTAACAGTTTACAAGAAAATGTGCCTGGAATTCCACAGTACTTCCTAGGTTATATGAGGCTATTTCTGAAAAAGAGTTCCCAGCCCCTTTGTGGAAGTAGGTCTCCTAATATATATACCCTTTCTGACATTGCATTTACTAAATAAATGGTTTCACCATTACATGAAGTGGGTAAAGGTAAGACCGTATATAACTTGGACATCTTTGAGCTGGTTGTTAACTTGCAGAACAAAAATGCTGGATGGAGAAGGTTCAAGGAAAACTTGACATGGCTGTTCTCCATCTACTTGCCCTGTCCCTCTTGTGGCCACGTTCTGACTGGTGTGATGCTCCAAGCCTCACCAATTTCCCTTGATTTTATCAGAATTTGGCCTTGTTTCCTATTATTTCATCATACTTTATCCAAATCATTTTTATGTACACATTTTAAAGGAAAAGAATACTGCATTTTTTGGGGGGGGGGGGGACGGAGTCTCACTCCATCACCCAGGCTGGAGTGCAGTGGCACAATCTCGGCTCACTGCAGCCTTCACCTCCCGGGTTCAAGCAATTCTTCTGCCTCAGTCTCCCGAGTAGCTGGGACTACAGGTGCGTACCACCACACCCGGCTAACTTTTGTATTTTTAGTAGAGATGGGGTTTCACCATATTGGCCAGGCTGGTCTCAAACTCCTGACCTCTAATCCACCCACCTCGGCTTCCCAAAGTCCTGGGATTACAGGCATGAGCCACTGCACCTGGCCTACATTTTTAAATAAAAGCATTTTTTCTTGTCCAAAGACAAATTACAGGTAGAGTACCCTTCTCCGTCATACGTCACTAACAAAGAATGAAAAATTTACATTAGAGAACATTTTACGTGATAAAAGGGTAAGAGAATTCAGTAGGTCAGTAGTAACATGCCTTGGCAGCAGAGCCCAGCTTCACAGATCCAAAAGTTAATAACGGTCAGGATCTGCTATAAAATAATGTTGGTCATAAAGGTATCTGATAAATTGTTTATGTCATCTTAATGAATGAAACCTGTTAATGATTAATGGCTTTTTTACTGTTGGATTTTCTTCTTTTCCTCTGATTTCAAAAAGCGAATTTTTTAAATTGAATAAACCCTCACACTATTCTTTAAAAAAACAGTGTGTCTCTGACCACAAAGACTATTTATGAGCATTAAATGAGACAGACCTCTCTCCGAAGGCATGCCTGGCAGATGCTAAATAAATGTTATTCCTCCATCTCGTTTTGGCTTCCTCCCTCCTCTCTCCAGAATTTTTTACCCATTCCTATCTTCACAAAAGCCTCCCCAGTTTCTCGGCACACAGTGAGGTCTTCCTGCTTTAGAAAACCCTTCCTGAAATCCTAAATACCGACATACCTGAAAACAAATTACTTACACCCTCCCATGGCCCCCAGCCACAACCTTGGAGCCTGCTCCCTCCCTGTCAAGCCTCTGAATAGAACAGTCTCTAGCAGCAGTTCCCAAATGTATGTTAAAGAACACCCTGGTCCATGACAAAGGGTTCACTGGTTAGCAAGAAAAGTAGAAAATGAAGGCACAATTGTAGCTAGCTCTTCTTAGAATTGAACTTATTCCACTTACAGTACCATCCTTTACTCTGATGAACCACTGCAACATTTTTGTGTTAAAACATAATTTATGTCATAAAATAATGATGGGATAATCAGAGAGTGATTTTGTTTTCATTGCTCTCATCTGATCAAATAAAAGCGGGTGACTCAACATCAGGAGCCCAAGCTTTTGTTTTTTTCTTTTTTTTCATTATTTTGCTGGTCCATAATATCTAAGCCTGGGAATTGTGGTTATTATACTAATCAGTTTCAGTTGGCTGCCTCCACTTCCGCCCCAGCTCAACTCAACACTTTTTTTTTTTTTTTTTTTTTTTGAGACAAGAGTCTTGCTCTCTTGCCCAGGTTGAAGTGTAGTGGCATAATCACAGCTCACTGCAGCCTCAACTTCCTGGGTTCAAGTTATCTTCCTACCTCAAGTTTCTGAGTAGCTGGCACTACAGTTGTGCACCAGCACGCCCACCTAATTTTTGTACTTTTTGTAGAGAAAGGGTTTCACCATGTTGCCCAAGCTGGTCTTGAACTCCAGGGCTCAAGTGATCCTCCCACCTCAGCCTCCCCAAGTGCTAGTATTACAGGCATGAGCCACCACACCCAGCCCCAAACCTAATTTACAAACCCAGCTTCTACTCTCACCATTCAAGTGAAACCACTCCCTCAGTGGTGTCCAAATCTGGGCTTTCTTCCCTCTAGGCTGCATCCGTTAGCCTAGACCAGGCCCTGGTTACACTCAGACCACAACCTCCAAAGTAGAGGCTAACTCCAGGCTTTCCAAACAGAGCCCTGAGCAAGCGGAAAGGCTTCCCAGTGCCTACGTCCCAAAGTCCAAACCCCGAGCCCTCAGCTGAGTCTCTGTGGCCTCATCACCACCCCATTCACCAAGCAAGACTGTGGAGCTGGAAAAGCCCAGGACTCACAGCCTCGCTCTCACCCAAGTCCCAGCAAGTTGTTCAATTTCTCTGAACCTCGGTCTCCTACTGGGTCAAATCATGATCACGACAGTCTTGATCTCATAGTGATCTTGAGGGGATTCAAAAAAATCTAGTGGGTAAAGCACTTTCCCCAGTGCCTGGGACACAGTAAGCACCAAATAATTGGGAACATGGTTAGTAGTAGGAATGTTCCTAGTAGATAATGCCCTCTTTCTAGTTTTATCTTCCATTGCTCAAGACTCCAGCAAACTTATAATACTTATGGCTTCCCAAATACATTGTATAGTTTCTCACCTCTGGGACCCAGCCCATGCCATCCTAGTATTCCATCACGTCAAGGACTGCCTTCCCAATCCTTGTTTATTCATCATGGCTGGAAGAAATGGGGACCTCCTCTAACTCCAGCAACATTAGGTCTATATCACTCTTTTGCCACTCACCACATTACTATACAACACCTTACTCAAAGACATACATGCACGTTTCCCCTTCCTTCATAAATTCTTAACTACTTAAGGTCAGGGGAAAATTCTGCACATCCAACCACATCTACTATATTGTTTTAAAAGTAAGTGAACAATAAGCAATCGTTTTAAAAAGCCAGTGACAATAATACCAAACAGGTCATTTAAAAATAGATGGTAAGCACATACAGAGTGGAGACTTCTTATGGCCAGTGTTGAAGTTCTTCCTAGGACAAAGAACAGCAATGTTTATATGTGGGTATATACATTACGGAAATACCACAAGTTGGGTCTAAGTCCTGCTGCTTTCTGCAAAGAAAGTCAATGACTGAGATGATGATTATTGCCAAGGAAGAAGGCTTTAATCGGTTGCTAAAGCCGAGACTCAGTCTCAAATCAATCTCCCTGAGTAACTAAAACTAGAGGTTTTAGGGAAGAAATGTAACAATGTGTTAAAAAAAAAAAAAAAAAACAGAACTGGGAGGGGCAAGGAAGCAATCCTGATGAATGAGGGGTTCTGACATCTAACTGTGGGAATGTGGTGATCTGGTGAATTTCAGTTCTTTGATACTTTTTTTTTTAAGAGACCTGAAGATCATTTCCTGAGGAAGGAACTCACATTTTAAAAATGTAAGTTTCAAGCTTTAAGATCAGAAGGGTCAATTTCTATATTTACCCAAAAAAACTAACTATGGGACTGTTGGTTGGTTTCATATACACGCACAGACATAAATGCGTTCATCCCAAAATCTCAGGCAATGCAAGTGGACGGTCATTAAAAATTTAATCCAATGGCATTTAAATCCATCATCCTTGTCGCCTGGCCTTCCTCCCTCCACAGCTGTGACTGACTGTCACCATATAACTCTATTTTATTCTCGCATTAACATCTACATCTCTGTACTTCTGATCTCTGTGTTGTTTTGATTATGTCTTCTTCTGGTATGTCTACTTCTGGTTTAGTATTTACCACATTATTTCCATATCTTCACTGAGATCACCATTTCCAAGTGACACTGTTATTTATTTTGCAAAGCCAGTCTTTTTACCCTCCGTTTTGTTCCCCACCCACGTTGGGTTCTGAATCCACTAAATGTCCTTGTCGTGGTGTCCTAAGTATGCAAATAGCTCAAGTCTACAGAGATTTTAATTTCTTTTCATTCTGCTTTCCCTCTTCCATCTCGCAAATAAATAAAACGCATTTAAACAGGAAAGGGAACAGTCAGTGTGTCCTCCCCTAAATATACTTAGAGAAAGGGCATTTCTATTTCATAATCTTTGAGGCTCTTTAGTCCACTGTACGAACTCATTAAACTGGAGGTGGTCCAGAGAGCCCAGGAAACTTAATGAGCCTCCCAGATGCAAGCTGTTCATACCCTTTTGAAGTCAGTGTGGAACCAACATATGGAAAATGATCATCAGCCACTTAGTCCTGATGATGGCCCCAGAGGGTGGGTATACCCTCTTCAACCCAAAATTTAGGAAGAAAAAGGTACTTTCTGTAGAGCCAAAATGAGACTGAGATGAGCCGTTTGAACTAGCAGCAAAACTAAAATATACCCGGAATTCTAAAGACTCTGCTTCCAGAATCTCACTTAGCACTGACCCTGCGCTTATGTCCTAGGTCATGAAAGAGAATACCTCTAGACCTTGGAGACAAGCTCAAGTTCAAACTCCAAAATCGTGAGGATTTTAGAATCAACAAAAAAGGAAAAAGACTATTTAAATGCATTTCAAAAAGACCAAGAAGACAGAGGGAAGAACATTTCAAGGAGGGGGAAAAAATGCAAATAATTTTTTTAAAGTGAAAATGTGAAAATAAGGAGTCACAAAAGTCTAATTTCAAGTTCATGATTGGTGACCAGAAATTTCAGGATTGAAATTTTCAGGAGGATCAAGAGTCCTCATCTCTGTTTTAAGACAACAAACAGGATCACAGTCATCCCTGGTTTAAAATATCCTCATTGTGCATTTTAAAATAACTAAAAGAGTATAATTGGATTGTTTATAACACAAAGGATAAATGCTTGAGGGAATGGATACCCCATTCTCCATGATGTGATTATGAAACATTGCATGCCTGTAGAAAAACATCTCATGTACCCCGTAAATATGCACCTACTCTGTACTCACAAAAATTTAACATTTAAAAAAAATTTAACATTCTCACTGCTCTTAGAGTAAAATGCAAAAGCTTTACATAGTCTGCTGTACAAACCAAAGCACAACCAAGAAGTCACTAAGTAGAAACTCATTCATTCATTCAACAAGCATTTACTGAGTTCCCAGTCAGTGCCAGCACTGGGCTAGGCACTGGGGATTTGAGATAAATTGACACTCCCAGCCCTCAACCCTAGTCTCAGCATGGATTGGTAAGCATGTGGTGAGTGCTCCTGAAATGCCAGCATGGACTAAGCACCCTGCATTCATGATCTTGTCTACTCTCCCCAAGAATGCCATGAGGCTGCTATTAACCTTACCCTCCTTTTACAGGTAAAGAACACACTGAGGCAGAGCAGCTCTGTAACTGGCCTAAGGTCACGCAGCCAGGACCTGGCCTCAGACTGTTTGATTCAAGAACCTGCCTTCTGAACCATCACTCTCCCACACCTCCACTGGAAGCGGAGCCTAGGAAGTGGCTCCCCACTGTTTTGCTTATCTTCTCACAGCGGCACACCCTGGATGAGTGGTCCCAGCATCACAGAATGAGACATCCTCCAGGGAGGAGAAGCACACGGCTGAGGCTCACTGCCTTCTATATGCTGAGCCATGGGGGCACCAGAATCCACACAATTGGGAAATATTCTGATCTCCAGCAGAATGAGACCTTATCACCCAGTCCTACAGTCCAGAGCTGGGGCCTGGACATTCATGCCATGCCAACAATAAAACAACTGCCTCTTAATTGCCTGTCAGGAATGGCCTTGGGAATCCCCATCCATTATCTACTTCGACAGGGGATGAGGGAACAAGCCTGGCCACAGGCCACCACTCCCCTGACCAGTCATCAGGGGCAGGCAAATTAAAACCACAGCAGGCTGGGCGTGGTGGCTCATGCCTGTAATCCCAGCACTTTGGGAGGCAAGGTGGGTGGATCACGAGGTCAGGAGTTCAAGACCAGCCTGACCAACATGGTTAAACTCTGTTTCTACTAAAAATACAAAAATCAGCCAGGCATGGGAACACAAGCCTGTAATCCCAGCTACTCAGGTGGCTGAGGCAGAGAACTGCTTGAATCCAAGAGGCGGGGGTCGCAGTGAGCTGAGATCGCACCACTGCACTCCAGCCTGGGTGACAGAGCGAGACTCTGTCTCAAAAACAAACAAACAAAACAAAACAAGACACAGCAAGTCACCACCTTGCACCTTGGAGAAACAAATTTAAAACCCTAAATTCCAAACGTTGGAAGAAAGTGAGAGAAACAGACGCTCTCATAAACCACTAATGAAAGCATAAATGGGCAAGACCATTTTATAAAGAAGTTGGCAATATCTACTCAGGTTGAAAACGTGCAAGTAGAATTCCTTTGATCAGCAATTCTACTTCAAGAGGATTATTATAGAGAAAGTCCTGCTATTATGCACAAAAATTTTCACTGCGGTGTGGCTAGTCATGGTAATAATCTAAATATCCTGTTAAGAGATGAATGAGCAAAGCGTAGTATATTCATACAATATGATATTCTGCAGCAGCTAAAATAAACTATATCTATATGTGGCAACGTGGATAGAACTCAAAATTATAAATGGGACGGAACTCAAAATTATAAAGGTAAATGAAAAAAGCCAGCTGCAGAAGTATAGGCCACTTGATAGCATCTATGTACACTTTAAAATCCTATGCAAGGGATATAAATGCACATCGGTAGCAAAAGACTAAAAACGGACAGAAAGGATATATGCAAATTTGAGGATAGTGATGACCTCTGGGCCGAGAGAGTAATGGGATGAGGCAAAGTCTTTGACTCTATCTGTAATACATTTTTCTTTTTTTGGCAGGGGACGGAGTCTCATTCTGTCACCAAAGCTGGAGTAGAATGGTGAGATTTTAGCTCACTGCAACCTCAGCTTCCTGGGTTCAAGCAATTCTCATGCCTCAGCCTCCCAAGTAGCTACAGGGACTACAAGTGCACCCCACCACGCCTGGCTAATTTTTTCTGTGTATTTTTAGTAGAGATGGGGTTTCACCATGTTGGCCAGGCTGGTCTCAAACTCCTGGCCTCAAGTGATCCACCAGACTCAGCCTCCCAAAGTGCTGGGATTATAGGCATGAGCCACTGCACCCAGCCACATTTTTCTTTTAAAAGAGAAGCCTGAATTATAATGACATATATTAAAAATCTGATAAATCTACACGACAGGTACACTAGCGTTTGTTATGCTGTTCTCAGATCTTTTATGCTATTTGGAAGATTCAATAATTTAAAGTAATTAAAAAAATATTTTAAAGCACCCAAGTTACTCTTACAATCATCTAGGCTTAATAACCGTTCAAGTATAGGGAACAAGCATAAATAAACTGCAATATCGTGTGTTAAGTTCTACATGAACAAATACAAGTTAGAGGCAGCCATTAATAAGTCAGAGATTAATTCTCTGGGAGTTGAAGATGGGAGGACACTTTTCTAGAAAAGGAGATTCACTAGCCAGGTTTCAGAGAGTGAACAGGAAGCTTTCTCTGATAAACTGTCTGCAAACACAGTTATATCCTTAATTAATAGTAAGACCAGACAGAAAACAAGAGCACACACTGCATATGGCTGCGCTGAGCTGTGGGGAAAGGTGTGAGCTGGGAGACTGTGTTCCTTCTCCATCAAGCCAACCAGAATCATGTGCTAAAAAAGCCAACAAGAAACAGGGATCACTACGGTACTGACACCATCTCGATTTGTGTCAGTTCACCCCTGTGGCAAGGCCTGAGCACCTGGAGGCCCAATGCTGCTAGGAGGGGCAGGGCATGGAGGGTCCAGTGACCGCCAGAACCTTCTTGCAAAGTGTCCAGGAGGGTCTGTAAACTAGACGAGAGCAGCAAACGTACGTGCACATGAATCAAGGTCTACGGTGGTTGTTACCGTGTACTCAGGTAATATGGTTTTCAGCCTTTTTCCCAACACTCCCATCAATCTCAATGAGGGAGGGGAAGAGTGGCTTCCTCTTCCCCAACCCTTGAATATCACTGCTGTAAAATGTAGGGGGTAGTTAATTGATGTGAAGAGGTGGACTGAAGAAATTGGAAGAAAAGAAGGTCCAAGGCTGGGCAACAACAGACTTTGGAACAAAAAGCAATAGTAACACCAAAGATCAGACCAGGCACCCAGGAGTCCTGAGAGAGCCTACAGGAAGAGGAGGGCCCTCAAGAATTGACCTACACCAAACTTCGAGGTGGCTGACACCAGATATCTAGCTTTTAGTGAGTGGGGACTACTATGGCCAGATTGGACCGAACATAGAAAAACAAAGAAATGAAGTGCTGGGCACCACGGGGCAATTTGTACCTCACACACATACACACTACAAATTTGAATCATCCGTTTCGTAAGAATTTTCTTCCCATGGAAGAATTATTCTACAGCAGCGCTGTCCACTAGAACTTTCCGCAATAACAGAAATGCTCAATATCTGTGCTATCCAATCTCACCAGCCACATGGGGCTACTGAGCATCTGAAATAGGCTGGGTGTGACTGAGAAACTGAATTTTTACATTTTATTTAAACTTAACTAATTTAAATTTCAGTAGCCCCAGGTGGCCAGTGGCCACCTTACTGGAAAACACAGGTCAGTAACATCCTTCTTACTGTCTGCATAGTATTTTAGTATACTAACACGATAATTCTCCCCTACTAGTGAGCATTTTGTTAGTCTCCAGTGTTTCACCACTATAAATGATACTGCCACAAATACAAGTATCCTCATTGCCAAACATTTGTACACACTGCAAACTATTTCATTGGGTTAAAGTGCTAGAAGTGGAATTGTGGAGTCAATGGGTAATTTCTGTTTTTAGGGTTTTCCATATTAGATTCACCCACTTAACACAGATGTGTACAGCATTTTACTTTTTTTTTTTTCTTTTTTTAGATAAGATCTCACTCTTACCCAGGCTGGAATGCAATGGCACGATGTCAGCTCCATGCAACCTCCGTCTCCTGGGTTCAAGCGATTCTCCTGTCTCAGCCTCCCGACTGAGATTACAGGTGCACACCACTGTGCCTGGCTAATTTTTGTATTTTTAGTAGTGACGAGGTTTCACCATGCTGCCCAGGCTGCCCAGCTCAAACTCCTGAGCTCAGGTGATCCGCCTGCCTCAGCCTCCCAAAGTGCTGGGATAACAGGTATGAGCCACCGCGCCCAGCTCATTTTACTTTTTACTAGCTGTTTTTACATACTACACGATTCTAAGATTCTCATGACTATCATGTAAAAGTAGAGGGGCCAGGTAATGTCATCTCCTACATATAGATGAGGATATAAGCTGTGAGGCAGCATGTTGCTGGCTTGGGTGGGTCAGATGCGTTTTACAGCCAACATCAAAGAATGCACCCAGCATCCTGTGATGGGAGACTCCTTGTACTCCTAGATTAGTGTAACATGGGAAAATGCTTATGCTATATTCATTAGTGAAAAAAGCAAGACATAAAATTATATTCCATGTATGATCAAAACTATCTAAAATCAAACATAATCAATGTGTTAAAAATCTTTAGGTGATAGACTATATGTTATGTGTTTCTACCTTTTGTCCAAGTTTTTATAATAAATCTATTACTAATCAATAACACTTAGTGAGCAATTATAAATAAAGTGTGGCTGGGCGCAGTGTCTCGCGCCTGTAATCCCAGCACTTTGGGAGGCCGAGGTGGGCGGATCACGAGGTTAGGAGATCGAGACCATCCCGGCTAACACCGTGAAACCCCGTCTCTACTGAAAATACAAAAAAATTAGACAGGCGTGGTGGCAGGCGCCTGTAGTCCCAGCTACTCGGGAGGCTAAGGCAGCAGAATGGCGTGAACCCAGGAAGCAGAGCTTGCAGTGGGCCGAGATTGCACCACTGCACTCCAGCCCGGGCAACAGAGCGAGACTCCGTCTCAAAGTAAGTAAGTAAGGAAGTAAGTAAGTAAGTAAATAAATAAATAAATAAAAATTAAGTGTTTTACATGCATTATCTTATTTAAAATATTTCTACATGGTAAGGACCATTATTATACCTATTAACAGACGAAGATGTGATGGATTTAAAAAGTTTAAGAAACCTAGCCAAGATCAAGGCAAGGAGCTGGAATCTGAACCCAAACTGACTCACTCTAAAGCCTGTATTCTTAATCACCATATCAACGCCCCTCAAACTTTAATATGCACATGTATCACTTGGGGATCTTGTTAAAATGCAGATTCTGACTCAGGTGATGCTGATGCTGTTGGTCTGTTAACTACATTAAGAGTAGCAAAGCTCTACACAATCCATATGGTAAAATCTTAAAAGAGAAAATACACTATACTTAACCAGGAAAATGTTTTCTAATAATTATCTTGAATTTTATTTTTAGAGATGGGGGTCTTGCTATGTTGCCCAGGCTGGTCTCCACTCCTGGCCTCAAGTGATCCTCCTGTCTCACCCTCCCTAGTAGCTGGAATTACAGGCATGAGCCACCATGCCCAGCTCTGTTATCAAATAATTCAAATAATGTGAATGCTTAATAATATATAACAAAAATACACCTTCTTCTCAGTAACCTTTAAATCCTCTTTCCATCCATATAAGAGGCCCAAAGTTGCTCTTGTAAATTCCCACCAGCAGACGACTCTTGGGCAGCCACTGGTGTCAGGCTCACTAAGCCCAACTCAAAGTTAATCAAACTTCTTATCTCATTAGCAGGAAGGATTTTATCCCCATAGCTTCCATTAGTGAGCACTTCTGTAGATCCAGGGAGCAGGTGTGTGTAGCAAAGGCCCCCGGGGGCTCCCCAAGGAACTGGTCAGTCCCACCCACCATTCCCACTGCACAAACCACCCAATCCTCAGCACCTAATGAGCACTTCCCCATACCCACAGACCTTACTTAAAACATTAGAACTGTGTATTCTCTAAATATTTTAACTTCCGAAAATTTGGCAAGCACCAGCTAACTTTATACTTAGAGAATCTTCAATACCCTTTTCATTATGTTCCTAATCCTTCATGTCTTTTTATGTGGGATGATCAGATATTTGTTGTTTAATGAACCTTTTGTCATTTGCAGTAACCCTGTTTATCTATTTTAATGCTTAATGTTATGAAATTACTTATATGATACCATAAAAGTAGTCCTTACATAATGGATTTTATTTCCTTAATTTTTCACTCTATTATCTCTTGGATTTTACCACGTGTCCTAAAGTGAGTAGATAGGTGTTTTCTTTTAAAAAGAATTGGTAACATTTTGCTTTATATTTAGTCTTCAGTTGGTGTATTTATATCACCTTCCACTGCCCTTTAATGTTATATGTACTGATGATGTGTTTCCTTCCTGGAATCATTAGGGTGGTTTGACCAGCAAAGTTTTATTTCCTTTTAAACTAGACCAGAAGGTAACCAACTGTTCCTTACTATTTCATGTGCTTAACACTGTTTTTGTTTTGTTTTGTTTTGTTTTGAGAGAGAGTCTCATTCTGTCGCCCAGGCTGAAGTGCAGTGGCGCAATCTCGGCTCATTATAACCTCTACCTTCCAGGTTCGAGCGATTCTTGTGCCTCAGCCTCCCGAGTAGCTGGGATTACAGGCATGTGGCACCATGCCCAGCTAATTTTTCTATTTTTAGTAGAGATAGTGTTTCGTCATGTTGGCCAGGCTGGACTCCAAGTCCTGGCCTCAGGTTATCTGCCCACCTTGGCCTCCCAAGGTGTAAGCCAGCGCACCTGGCCTAATACTGATATTTTAGAAAACAGACCTGCTTTATTTCCTCTTGGTGACCTCCCCTACTTGTGAAGTAAACTATGTAAACTCCCTTCAAACGGAATTAAGATGCATAGCAGTTTTCATTAGCCTGTCAGAAACCCTTTTGATATGTCACATGCTAGTCTCATAGTCAATCTAATTTATCACCTGATTTAAAATTGCTCTAGTACATTGCCCTCTCAAAGGCCTCTTTTCTTTGTCTTTTAAGCCAAGGGATATCTTGTAAAGATCTTTCCAAGTCTTTGCAGATCAATGAGACTGTTCTAAACTCCAGCGAAGGAGAAGCAATTTTCACCAAAAGGCAGAATTAGCTTGGCCAGGTAAATTTCATTCACCATAGCTTAGTCTGACTCTCCCAATTCCGTCTGTTTTTCAAAGTCATAGTCATGTCTTTAGTGATCCCCTCCATTCCTTCTTGTAGGTAACCTAGAGGAAATCCTACTGTGTGCCCAACACTATGCCAAGCATTGAATCAGGTTCTGGAGTATAGCAGCAAATAAGATAGACATCAAAAACACAACAGACTCCATCCCGCCTCATGGAGCTTTAGACACAGGAAAACAGAAGAATTATTTTTTCTGTTCAAGATTGTTGCCAAGTCACATTTTATGGGTACTTTCAAAAGATGCTGACGTTGCCCTTCAATTCTGGGCAGCGTTCCTTTCTCTGAAAAAATATATATTTATATATATATTCATATTTTGTATCATCTCTGACTGTTCTGGTATGCTCATTATTCAAAAACTGAACCCTATGATATTTTTGACATCTGTTAGCTTTTCTTGTATTGTCATTATCATTTACTTGAATAACATAAATGAACTCTGGGTATGCTAAACCTTTATATCACCACTGCCCTTCACAGGATCCACCAATGCTTATTGTTTCACTGTAACATTTACAAGATTAGTTCTATCTTTCATTAATACCAAATATTCTTAATGTAAAAGTCATTCTTTCCAACTTTATCTCTTTTACAGTAGTAAGCACCAACTCATTCCAATCCTGCTGCCCCAGGTTCCTGCCAGCTGGGCTCACTTGCTGGTCTCATACTTTTAATCAAGCTTATGCCAATGTTTTATCAATCTGTTTTGAAACACCTTACTTAGTTCTGTTCTGGTTTCTCTTAGCATTAACCATTTTTTACAGCTTGAACTCTGATGAAATACCCTATGTTGCTAATCACTCTTTCCCTCCCCAAATTCCCTCAATTTTATTTTATAATAAAAAAAAAACAAGTTAAATTTAGAACTTTCCAAATCAATCAAGGGGCTTTTTTCAACTGACCGTGGAACTACAAGTGTGACTAGGGCTCATTTTTCAGCCATGTCCAATTAGTTTAACGATGCCTGGAGAACACTGCTCTGATTCAAAGCTAAAGCTGAAGGAAAATGTTCCAGTAATGCCATCAAAGAGGACACACTTCTGACATTGCCTAAGCCAAACTCACTGGGTCTTATAATAATGAGAAGGGATTTTTAATGCAATAAAATTAAACACCCTTTATGCTTTCATTTCTCTACGCCAACAAACACATAAGTGTACCACTGCCACCTGGAAGACTGGCACCTTGGGTTTGCAAGTCTTCTAAATCAAGTTATTCATAAATTCCATATCCTTGCAGTACCCGGATGCCCAAGGCCTGTTCCAGAGTAAGCTAAAGGGCCTGCCCTCCCTCCCTGTGGCTGCTCTCCAGGACAGAGACAACATCGTCTGCACACTGCGCTATTTGTCTGTCAAAAATCACAGTTGGATTTGGGTAACAGTGAATTCACCCAACTTATCACCAGTCTCTTGATATCACAATGACTCACTAAAAGGAGAGTCCAGTTCTCAGGTCTCTGGAAAGGCCCTAGGGGTGAGTTTAAAATCCTGGGGTTCACTCTGCTCTGCCTGTAGTTAACACTTTACAGCCCTGTGGCATTATTTTCTCACAAGGCACCACTGCCTACTTTCTCACAAGAGCCCCTTAGTTCGAAGCAACAAGATGGGGTCAATTATTTCTAGTTTCTTTCTGGAGCAACACATTAAAATTTCTGCTTCCACAATAAAGAACATCAATCTCTAGTTCAGGAAATGTTCTCTCATACATGGACCATATAAGCTTAAGCTCAGGGTCAGAAAGGAATTTTAAGAATACTTTAAATTCTCTTTTGATATGAGGCATTATCATCAGTGCTATATCTTTGTCTGGAAAATCTATTTCCAGACTTTTTGAACAGTGGGTCCTTCTATTTGGCACCCAGCACTATTTGAGGGAAGTGCTGGGGGAAAAGAAATGCTTTTGGTGGGTATTCTAACAAAATATTCCCATAAAGGGGGGAAAAATTGTCTCCATCATTAATATATTCAAAGGCAAGTGTCATGGTGCTGAAATAAACTTGTTTATTCTTATTTTTGTTTCTTTTAATAAATTGAGTCTCTGCAACAGCCAATTTAAACCCCTATACTGATACGTTCTCCACACAGGGAACAGCAGTTTCTATCTGACAGACAGGCCATTTGAGTAAAACAACTTGAGATGCCCCCTACTCCAATGGCTCTCTAACAAATCATTCTATCCAACACGATAAGCATGGAGTCAATATTGACATCCCTATGCAATGCTGGAATTCTCCAGCACGAGGTAGATGGTGCGATTCTTCTCCCAACAAATACAGACTTGGATTTCTATTCTATACCAAAGCAGCAGAGCCAGTGGTTAGGAGACCAAGTCTACGCCACGCAGACCCACGTGCCAATTCTGAAACTATCTCTTACTGGTTGAAGGTTTAGGAAAGTTACTGAACCTTTTAGTTTCCTCATCTATACAATGGTAGAGCATACTACCTACCTGAATAAACTGCTCTGAAAAAGAAATAAGATCCACCAGCAGAGAAAGCATTAAATAAATTATAGTATGTACACATACCGGAAAGCTGTTTTTAAAAGAATGGGTAGGTATATAAGAGCGGAAAGAAAGATGGCCAAGAAGACACATTTATTTGATGTTGTAACGTCTCTGACATCAGGACATACCTAATGGCCAACTGCATCTTCTAAAAGCACGGGGTGGGCGGAAGCTGTGATTCATTGGTCACTGGCAATGCCCGGGTAAACTTGCTCACAGCTGCTCGTATATCATCACTTCTATCGAGTTATGCGCATGGCTGGTGCTGCACAGGTTGAACTGACCTATTATTTAGAATGTCCTTTAAAAGATGATGTTAAAATGCGGCATTGAAATGAAAAATTAAACACATTTGTGTATACACAAAGAGGTAGGGAAACAGCATGAATCTGATAATAGTGAAGCAAATATCTCTCACTGCAAGAAATGACTATAATTTCGTATTTTCTTGCAAAGCAAGAGCCAGCGCTTTAAGAGACTTAAAAGAGGAACACACAAATAACTGAAGGTGTATCAGCCGAACTTCTGAGATAGCGCAAAAGGGGTGTCTGCTCAAGAGCCGAGCAAAGCAAGGGAAGGTGAGGGAAACTGCCAAATTGCTTGGGAGTAACTGAAATGTCTAAACAGGAGACAGATGTGACCCACTCACACGGCTCAAAATAAAATTGATGAAATATAGTACTTGAGTTAAACAGTCAGCCAAAAAGCTACAGATACAGACAAGCAGGAGCTCATTTAAATTATCTCTGTGTGTGTATCTGTATATAAATATAAATCTATGTTAAAACTAAATTGATACATACCGGACGATTCACAGTAGTTACTTAAGGGAGGGGAGAGAAATGGGAAAGGAACATGAAGGAAGATTTTAATGTTTTATTATTGCCATTATTTCTAATTTGTTTGAATTTTGTATCATAAGCACGTACTCAGTCTATGTATTTTATTTACTTATTTACTTATTTATTTTTATTTTATTTTTTGAGACGGAGTCTCCCTATGTCATCCAGGCTGGAGTCAGTGGCACGATCTCAGCTCACGGCAACCTCCACCTCCTGGGTTCAAGTGATTCTCCTGCCTCAGCCTCCCAAGTAGCTGGGATTACAGATCCATGCCACCACTCCTGGCTAATTTTTTGTGTTTTTAGTAGAGACCGGGTTTCACCACGTTAGCCAGGATGGTCTCGATCTTCTGACCTTGTGATCCACCCACCTCAGCCTCCCAAAGTGCTGGAATCACAGGCATGAGCCACTGTGCCTGGCCCCCATGTATTATTTTTGCAGTGTTCGTAATTCAAGAAGTTTACAACAAAATAAGGCACACACAGTGCTTGCCACCCTGCCAGGCAGAGTAAACCTTCAATGAATGGGAGTCACTCTCACTCTTCTAAACACCACAAAAGAAAAAGTATCATAGACATTTAATATACGATCCCAGTCCCTCAAGGAGTTTTCAATCTAGCAGGATTTAGAAGAGAGGTTTTATACATACAGTGTACATATATAACCAGGGTATACACACACACATGCACACACATATATACTGTGTATGACCATAAGGTAAAGAAGGCTATTGTCCAAAAGCCCCAGAAGACATTTCTAGCTCAAACCTCAGAAGCCTAGAGCTAGAAAAGTCGCAGAGCACCAATACACGTATACCAATATTTTATATGGAAACCTAATGAAGCAAACTAGGACACGTGTCATCACCTCTGAAACCTGTTCAAGAATGACACATTGATTAAATATCCCTGAAGATGCAGTACCCATGTTTGCCTGGGCACTGTGACATCTTCACAGCTCTGTGTTCCCATCAAGGTCCAAGATCCATCAGTACGTCTCCTGTTTAGAAACGCCTCCGAGATAACACTGGCGGAGAGCCTCTACCCTTCTCAGATAATGAAGAAGAAGGTCAACAATCCCATTTCCATCAGTGGGTCATCTGGGTCTTTGAGGGCAAAGAACAAGTTTTACACGGCTTTGCCTACCCCTGGAAATAGACACAGTGCCTGGGTGTGGCAGAGCTGATGGCACAATGACGAACCACCAAATAAAACATTAAGACATTTCTAGTTATCCAAAGACAAAGAAAATGACATCTGCACACTCAGGAAGCTAGAGCTCCTCACTAGAGAAGGTTTTTCCAAGAGGGTATGGTTTGAGACAAATGGTTCTGAACTGAGACAATGTGCACTTCTCCCCAGGAAGCCATCGTCCTCCTCTGGGTGCCACCTTGCGTCCTGTGAATTCATGCCCAAAAGAAGACAGTTGCAGATAAGTTATGTGGCAAGTCTGAAGAGAGGTGGAAGTACAATTCTTAAGGAAGGTTTGGAACAGAGCGAAGCAAAACGACAGCTGGAGGGGAAAGTGTCTTAAAGGAACCGAAGTATTATAAAGCAACACAGAGCAACAAAGAGACTTTAGAGAAAAAAAGTGTAAGATGAAAACTTGTAAAAACACACACACACAGCTTGCTGCTAGTAGAGAAGATTTTCCCAAGCACCTGCAGAACGACTCAAGTTGTAAGGCCTTTTGATGGCAAGGGAGAAGGAATTATGGGAAGGGAAAGGGGAGCCCAGAAGAACAATACCTACTCTGTGGAGAGGAGGAAGGGGAACTTCCAGGGTTAGGATTTCAACACAAGGCTTCCAAGGCAAACTGGCAGCTTGTGCTCCTATAGCCCTCAGGGATAGTGAACCTCCCAGGTTTAACATTCAGGGAACCAGGTGGCTTTTGGTGTCAGTTGTCACCTGCCTGTCACCTGCTTTCTCTGCATATGTCTCTCCCAAGGAAACCACATATAGAAAATTCCAGAAGTTTTCACTCTGACACAAGAGGAAAGCGAGAGTACTGAGGGCATTTCTGGTTAAGAATGGGTTTTCCCATGGAACTGTGTGGCTACAAAACATAAAGCCAAAGCCCAAAGGCCCTTGGGAGTAGGATGGCATCTTGACCCCCTGCATCCAGAAGACACACTTAGGATGCACAGTAATGTGCTCAAGATACATGCACGCTAGACCAGGGGTTCTCAGCTAGAGGCAACGTGGCAATGTCGGGAGGCAGTTTTGGCTATCACCACTCTGGGTGAAGAGGAAGCCAATATGGGCATCGAGAACTAGTGACGCTGCTGTGACCATCCCGCAATGCACCGGACAGCCCCCACAACAAAGAACCATCCAGGCCAAGGTGTCATTGGTACCAAGGTTGAGAAACCCTGTCCGAGACTAACCCCATCCCTGCAACCACCGCCAAAAGCCCTAAGAATCATACCTCAAGTAAACTTTTGCAATCCCCCCGACCAAGCAGTTACTCTGCCATAAACATCCACGTACTATCTTAAGATATATTAAACATCAAGCCAACGATGTGACAAGCAAATATGGCGTATCAAAAGTACCTGGCTGCTCTCCCAGCAAACATCTTCAAGGCACTCCTTAGCATCCAAGTGAGTAGATGTTTTCACAGCAACAGAAGGCAGTTACATACATATGCACATGCGTACACACACACACACACACGAGCAGACAACTTAAAAATCTCCCTGGTTGTCAGGTAGAGGCACTGTCAAAACAACAACAAAACTGCATGGTTAGAACAGCCCAAGCATTTCCTAAGTATTTCCAAGACAGAAAGAGAGAAAAAGAACAAACAAGAAAATCCAACAACCAAAAATAGATCCGTCCCTGGGGCAATCCCACAGCTAAAAACAGTTCCATCACTCCAAGGCATGTCCATGGTGTACTTATTTTTTTAATTGTAAAATACAATAAACACATTTTAAGGCAGGAAATATGAATTTAGAGCTCAAAGAATAAAAACGAACCCCCATGTGATTACAATTCGGGTCAAGAAATCGAACCCTGGCTGGTATCATGTCCCCACCTAGCGTGTCTGTCACTCACCCCCACACACAGCAAAAGGACCAGAGTTATTCTGAAAAAGGTTCATCTTCACGTAAGGATTGAGATGTATTTTATGTATTTACCATGAACACCAAAGTGTCCTGCAGAGAAAGTTCATGTCTCTGCTGAATAAATCCTGGGCAGTGACCACAAAGTGAACAGATTTGGGGAGGGGGAGCATTCATGTACACAATCTCACTGATTCTGTCAATTCACAAGAGTGTTGTGGAGGAAAGGCATGGAAGCAAGGTGCAGGAAGCCTGGAAACAGAATGGGAACAGCCCAGGTTGGGGGAAAGGAGAAGCTTAAGTTACAATCTAGGCTTCAGCCTTTATTGTGGTATCCTGGGTATTATCAATCTCTTCTGAACCATACAATGATTTCCTGCCACATGATATCCTTGGCAAGTTTCAATGGGATCATGTGCTTAAAGTAATGAGCAAAGCATCTCACACACAGGAGATGTTTCACTAATAGTGGGTTCCCTCTCTTCCCCTTGCCCACGCAAACAGGCAAGGTTGTAAAGGCCAATTCTTTTTTCTTTTTTTTTTTTTTAATTGAGGCAATCTTGTTCTGGAGAGCAGTGGCGCCATCTTTGCTTACTGCAACCTCCACTTCCCAAGTTCAAGTGATTCTCCCACCTCAGCCTCCAGAGTAGCTGGGATTACAGGTGCACGTCACCACGACTGGCTAATTTTTGTATTTTTAGTGGAGATGAGGGTTTCACCATGTTGGCCAGGCTGCTCTCAAACTCCTGACCTCAAGTGATCCACTCGCCTTGGCCTCCCAAAGTGCTGGGATTACAGGCGTGAGCCACCACGCCGGCTTAAGGCCAATTCTTTGATATGAAATTACTTGATTATAAGTGTTCCTAAACTCCAAATTCTCTAAACTGCTTTACAAAGGTGACAAGTCTACTTTCAACTTCTCCGGCAGACTGGCTGAAAGGTGTCTAAACCACTCTTCAAGGCCCAGAATTTACCACCCCACCCTCTCCTACTCTAATCTCTCTCCCTCCCCCACTTATCCCAGAGTAAATGGCCTAAGTTGGCTGTCAGGAAAAAACATCTCACACCCCAGTAGGGAGCCTCAGTCACATCTCTTTGAAGATGAAAAGCAACAAGGTGTGTTTATTTGTACTCTGGTGTACAAGGCCTCTTCTAGGCCTCATCTTCCTGAGCTGAGCCGTGCTTAGCTGTGCACAGCCACTCAGAAATTTAAAAACAACAAAACCCACCCCTCACACCACTAAGCAGATCTTTCCAGGAGAAAAAGTCAATACTCACTCCTGGGAGTACACACGGGAAAATCAAGCCTTTTCACTGATAAACAATGTCAGAAGGTCTAGGCAAAGGTCAGTCCTGGAGGAGGTGAGAAGATGGACCATCACCCAGCATGGCCACCTTTGGAAATATCTCAAGCCCTACACACTTAAACCCACTGACTGCACCCACATGCAGGAAAAGTGGACATCAGATGACGTGACCCGGGCTGAGTCTCTCTCGCAGGATACATTAAAAAATAGTAACGGTGAAAATCAATGCTTCACTTCCCTAACACAAATAAAAACAAAGGAAGAAAAAATACACAAGAAGGTTTCTAAAAAGGTTCCTGAATAAAAAAGGCCTCCAAACTGCTCTTGGAATGTCAGTGGCTTTCCAGCCCCACAAAGACCCAGGCTCTAACTAGGGTTCAATCTTGACCCCGGGATTCTTTGTCACAGACTATCAGATGGAGACAGAAATTCAAAGTCTTGGCTTTTACAATCTCTCTTGTTTTATCAACTTCCCAGAAGAGAATCAAAGCACAGGCTATGGGATGGAGAGGTAGGGTCTCTGGTCTGGCTATGAAACCCAAACTGAACCAAACAGGCTTTTCTTATGGGCTGGGCACCCAGGAGCATCTGGTTGACATTAGGAAAAATGACTAGCCGTGTTTCTGGCAACACTTGGGTCAAAGTGAAATCCATGCTAAAAAGATGATGCTTAATGTAACATGAAAGATGCACACACTCCAACCTGCCTAGATGTTTCTAAGGAAGCAACTGTAAAGGTAATTCAAAGCCCTCAGATAATGGAACACCCACTAGGGACAGTTACGCTATTCCTCCCCCTACCCCTCCACTCCCCACTATGACCATTTTATTTACTTTAGCCCTATTTTAGATGGACACACACACATTAAATAGCCACTGCTGACCAGAGAGGGACAAAATTAACTTTACAACTATTTTTACAGAGATGGAGACTCAACTAAAGCAACCCAGTACCAACTGGGAGATGCAATAAATAACAGTTTCCATTTGGCCACAGCGGCTCTCCCAGGGCACACACAAGAGCCAGCTTCCACACTGTCCTTCTCAGATGATATGAGGGGACACACCACAGCTACACAAATTGAATTTGTGAATCCAAACAGGTCTTCATGTCTGTAGACGCCCTTAGAAATCGACCTACTCTAACAGCCTCCAAACAATTCACACCTACTCCTGGCTGCCCACTGTCCTGTGAGAACTCTCTCCCCAGGTGTACTAATTTAAGGGCACTCTCACCCAGATCTGCTTAAAAATCCACAGCAGTCACCAAGAGGTCTAGCCCCTCCCTGGAAGCCCAGCAAACCCACAAGCATCTAAATGGGGTATCAGAGGAGAGGAGATGATGCCATGGGTTTGAGAGCGGCAAAGGCTGCCCAGTGGGCTGTGAGGATGCCCAGGACCAGGGGCATCAAGGAAGAGGGGATAGTTCCCTTTAACGCATTCATATCTCCAAGGGACAGCTCAGAATGAAGTGAGCCTCGACTTAGCAAATCCACATACCACCAAAGACACCTCGACAGCCACGCTGCTAGAAGCACTTGGCAAAACAGGGCAGCTATTAGATATGTGGATGGCACAAACGCCAGGCAAGCAAGACTCTACTGAAGAAAATTCACTGGGCCCTGTCACCCACATTCTGGACATCAGATGCCCAGAAATAAACGTCAAGGGACCAAGGGCGGGCCCAGCTCAGGAGGGACAGCTGACAGCTGTGGGCGGCGGGCAGGGGCAGAGGAGGAAGGGCTCCCAGGCTGGAATTCGGATAGTGCCCACATCAGCAGAAAAGTTCCTGGGAACAGCACGCTGTCTGGAAGGGAAGGAGGTTTGCTGCGGTCCAGGCCCCGGGATGCACACGCGGTGGTGATGCCAAGTTCAAAGGGCCGCCGGATGAAGCCCCGTGTCCTCTCCCAGGGCCCCTCGGCGGTCAGGGCGCCTATCGCGGGGCAAGGAGGGTGGTCAGACGTCTTAAATAAAGCTTCGGTTCCCAGGATCAGAGGGAAAAATGAAGAATTCCCAGATCCGGCCCTGCTTCAACTCACTTTACCCAAACCAAACAGTCCCAGAGAGGAATGAAAGGAAGCGGCTTTCCTACTCCCTCCGCGGAGCAAGTGGGGAAACTGAGGCACGGAGTGCACGGCAGACTCAGGAAGAGGCCCCGAGGAGGCTAACGCAGCCGCGCGCGCCCGGGCGTCTGGGAAGAGGAGACCAGGGAAGAGTTCTCTCGTCTCCTCTCCCCGCCTCCGTTCCTCAACACACACAACACACACACAGCCACACTCGAGCTACGCCCAATCGGGGCAGCCGCCGGGCTCCCCAGACCCGGACTGCACAGAGCCCCGCCCGCGCACACGGCACAACACGACCCGGCGCGCACGCCCACACAATAGGACGGCGCGCACCCCGCGGCGGCCCCTCCGCAGGGTCCCGGCCAGCCGGGCGCCGGGGTCCGCCCTCCGCGCACACCCACGCCCGGAGAGCGGCCCGTGCCCGGGAGGGGACGCAACCGCACCCGGCCGCCGCGCCCCGCACCCCTTGCCCCGCGGGAAGTTCGCCGGCGGCCCCCGACTCCC